>NC_047514.1:11550084-11877584 GCF_902827115.2 Pseudochaenichthys georgianus | reverse complement strand
ATATGCAACCAGGGAAACAGGACACGAGGCTGTGTCTCTCTGTTGTCAATTCTTTATTCAAATGTTCCTTCAGTCAGCTGGACAGTAATCAGAAACACTCAGCCTGATTACAGAAACCCTCCAATACATATGAATGATTTGTTAATGTGAATCCTGTTTTGCTTGAGATGTTTTATTGGTTCATACACCTTTATGCTTCAACTATTCCCCAATGAAATACAACAGCATTTATTTTAGCTAGTTCTTATAATGTAAAGGAAAACTTATCTTAGAAGTCTTAGAAGAAATTAATTGAATAGCAGTAGTGGTGTTAAGATACATTCCTCACTATGACTGTCATGTGTGGGCAAATGTCTGTGAACACAAAATGAAGGCCACATTTTAATAAGAACATGGAGCTATACTGTCTTTAATGTAAGCAATAACCTGTACAAACAGCAATGAGTTGCTGATACTACACTTATCACTTATACACTTTTCAAAAATGTAATTTAATACAAAATCTCTAAACATGTTATGTTTATTAGTAGATAACATATCAAACTTCTAATTTATTCCTGGATTTGAAGTCTCTCGGAGAGGAATTTGAGACCAATATTCAACTTTCCTGGGAGATGTACAACAGAGAGAAAAGTATTTATGAGTTTGCCATCTGAAAATAAAATCATGTCCAGTGGCAGCTTGTGTGGGTCTGGATATGAGTCTTTGTGTGGGAGTGGGCTCCTGCACTGTATTCTGTGTAATACGCTCACAGACACAGAACTGGAAGTCAGGAGGAAAACAAAGATGTAGTCACAGCTGATGGTTGATTCATCATGAGGTCTGGACAGAGCTGCTCTCTCTACCAGGCTAATAATATCCTGCTAACGCTGGAGATTAGGAACACGAGGTGAGAGCACCTCGCTGTCCAAGTACGTCAGAGCGTTTGCAGCTGCTATAAAAGGAGGATAACAGTTCTCTAGATAGAAACAGGGTCATGGGTTTTCGAATATAAACCACAAAAATACTTCCTCTCCATGACAGAGCCTAAATAAAGACTGCACTGACGCAAATAATTTTTTTTGTTTCAGGTGTGTTTTAGAGTTGGTTAGATAGATGCCAAACTTTAAAATAGGTCCGGTAGCAGCACACAGCTGAAAAGATGGAGGTTTTCAGAAACATAATTAACCTTCATCTTTAGTTGAACTAGCAGACTTCTGGTTGAATATATTGTTATTCTGGTTTTATTATATTCCATGTTTTTTCAATTTAAATTGTGTTTCAAGGTCCAACTGTTCACCCATGTGTCCCGATCTCGAAGCCAGAGTAATACCCTCTTCGATTTGATATAAATTTCCCTTGAAACTGCCATGTGTGTTAGGGTCTTAGAGAGTGCAAAGTACATCAGCACCAGGGTCTCTCATGGCACTCTATCCAGCTTTCCTATCGGCTGCTCATTCATCACTTTCCCCCCTCACCCTTCACTAGCCACTCTGTATTCGATTCTGTGCTGGAAGGGCTGTTCGTCCCAGCTCTCCTCCCCTTTCCCCCCCCCCTTCTACTGTCCAATATCTCAATCATACTTTAGGTTTATTCATCAATAACTCATCAAGGCCTTTTACGTTTTATTGGTGTGATCCTCCTTCCTTCTAGTGGCACTAAACAACAGTTTTGATGTCTTCCACTACATCGCAGCACTCAGACTGCTCTTGTGAATTACTTCAATGACATCCACTAAAAACACAGTCATCGGCAGCATTTCAGTTTTAGTATAACTGGTTCATGGTGCTTCAATTCAATTCAAAACCTTTATTTATCCAGGTGAAATCCCATTGAGATCAATGATCTCTTTTTCAAGGGAGACCTGCAGCAGTAGGTTCCACATGAAGACATAAAAACATAAACAACAGAACAACAAAAGGGCATCATACAGCAAAATGTACAGGGATTCCAATTTACATATCTATCCACATGTACAGGTACCAACAGCATCTGATTGTGTAGCATCCAACCGAGCTTTAAAAACATGTAGTGGTACCAGCTTGTTAATTTTCCATTCTTTTTGCAGACTGTTCCAAGTTAGTGGAGCTGCACATCTAAAAGCTTTCTTCCCTAAGACAGTCCTAGCACTTGGCACATTTAATAAAACCACAGTATGCGATCTCAGGCAATAACTACTTTCAATTCGCAGAGAGATCAGAGAGCAGATGTAAGATGGTAGTTTATCCAACATGGCTTTGTAAATGAACATGTACCAGTGACTGAGCCTCCGTACAGTAAGTGATGGCAAAACCGCCTTGGTATACAGGGTACAGTGTTGCGTAAGTGCTTTACAATTTGTCAAAAATCTCAGAGCACTGTGATACGCAGCATCTAACTTGCTCAGGTAATTGGCAGGTGCATTCATATATAACAAATCACCATAGTCCAGCACAGGTACAAAGGTCACAGTGACTAGCCTTTTCCTGGCCTCAAGCGAGAAACAGGACTTGTTTCTGTAAAAGAAACCTAGTCTAACCCTCAGCTTTTTAAGCAGGTTATTTACATGAAATTTAAAAGTGAGACAGTCATCAAGCCAGATACCCAAGTATTTGTAATAGGCAACCACTTCAAGTTGTATTCCTTGCGTAGTTACAATATCCAAAGCAGTCTCCGGTGTATTTTTTGCTTTAGAAAAGAGCATTACCTTGGTTTTATCCACATTTAAAAGAAGCTTAAGCTCAGAGAGCTGAGCCTGAATAATGTTAAAAACAGCCTGTAATTTAACAACCGCCTCGTTAATCGAGGGACCTGCACAGTACATAACGGTATCGTCCGCATAGAAATGTAAAGTAGCTCCTTCGACATTTTCACCTAAACTATTAATATAGATAGAGAATAATAGCGGACCTACAACTGAACCTTGTGGTACACCATTAGTGATGTTTAACCACTCAGAAGACAGTCCATCAAAATGAACACATTGGGACCTTTCAGAGAGGTAGTTCACAAACCACCCCACTGCATGGCTGGATATGCCAATACAGACCAGCCTCTGCTTCAAGATGCGATGATCAACGGTGTCAAACGCTTTAGATAGATCAACAAATAGAGCTGCACAACTCTGCTTATTATCTCAAATACTAGTAATATCATTCACCACTTTCATTGTGGCAGTGATGGTGCTATGTTGCTTTCTGAAGCCTGACTGATGTTTAGACAGGATGTCATTGTTACATAAAAACTCCTTTACCTGTTCACTCACTAGGCGTTCAAGAACCTTAGTCAGAACTGACAATTTGGAGATGGGTCTATAATTGTTTAATAAGGTGGCCTCCCCTCCTTTTAGTAATGGCAGGACATAAGCTGACTTCCATATTTTTGGGATTGTGTTTGTGCTGAGAGAGAGGTTAAAAAGAGTAGTGAGAGGTGGAGCAATAAAATCTGCAGCTATCTTTAAAAAGAAAGGTTCTACGTTGTCCGGGCCAGCCGGCTTCTTAGGATCTAGCTTGGTTAAGACTTCACGAACAACATCAACAGTAAAAGGAGTAAAACTGAAAGGGTTTTCCAGACCACATTGTTCAGAGTCACCGAATGTGGTGTTCACAGAAGCAGAGTTAGAAACAGAATGAAACAGAGAGCCACAGGACACAAAATGCTCAGTAAAACAATTTAGTATGGTGGCCCTATCCGATATAGTGCCAGATGCTGTGGTAAGGCAAGGAGGTAGCTCATTACGGATATCGATTTTATGGCTTTCCAGAATTTTCTAGGGTTGTTCAGGTTGTTTTGACATTTGACAAGCTCAATATCAACACATAACAAGACTGATAGAAAACTTGGCAGGACATTTTAGCACAGCACTAAGCTGGCTTGAACCCTACTTAAAGGAGAGAACACATCATGCCTATAGGTCCTTACAAATCTGACAAGAAATATTTGAAATGAGGATTTCCCCAAGGCTTCATTCTGGGGCCACTTCTGTTTAACATCTACATGCCTGTCTGTCGAAGAATTGCCTCTAAAATAAAAACACTCTTGCTTATAAGACACTGAATGTTGTGTCAAAATCAATTTCTGATCCTGTGCTCTATAATGTACTGGACCATCAAGACATCTCGGGCCGTCTGGGATTGTTTTCAGTCAAATAATCAAATCTACACATGGAGAAGCAGTGTGTTTATGCTCCATATCTGGAACTCCCAGAAAATTACAGGTCTGCTGAAACTCATACTTCTTTTAAATCAAGGCTGTTTGGTACAAGCCACAGGGGTCTAAGGAGAAGCTGCACACATCGTAAAGCCACCTGAGGCAAATTGTGATATTGGGCTGTATAAATTCAATTGGAGTTTGACTGCAATTTCTTAATTTTATACCAGTCATTTTCTATTTTTACCTGTTTGTTTTAATGTCCTAATCTCTTGGCTCTGTAATAACCTTGTTATTTTATAATGTACTTCTTTTGAACTGTCTTAATGTTTTAAATGTTTTTTGTTAAGTACTTTGAATTGCATTAGTGTTGAAATGTGCTAAATAAACCAACTTGCTTGCCTTTTCCAACAGTAAATAGTCTCTCTCATTGTTTGCTAACCCACAGAGATCTGAGTGATTTGACTGGGCGGCACTCAGAGGCCACAGCGAGTGAGAAAGTCAGAAAGAAATGACCTTTTCCCAGCTGAGCAGCAAGACAGAACTGGGAAGCAAAGTGGTTTAAATCAGATCAATGTGCCCTTTGTCATCTCACCGTCTGCCTTGTCAGTTTGTGTATCTATCTGCCCATGTGTTGTCTGTTTACTCCTGAGTATCTGTTTTCAATTTATTGATCTGTTCAACCCAAAAGGTGTCTGCGCAAGTTTTTTCTAAATGTACAGTATAATGCCCCATAGCAATTCGACAAAATCCTGGCAGATTTCCTTAAAAATTTTTTTTAATGAACTTACACCAGGTATCACAAATGTTAATGTTTGGTATCTCAAAGATATATTGTGCTTTGTCCAGAACAAGGAATTTAAGCAAGCCGCAATTACCAAAGAATAAGCCCGGTGAGGCTGTTCAAAGGTACAACGTTGCTTTGAGCTAAATGCTTACAGTACATCAAAATTGCTAACACACTGAAAATGTTTATGCTAGCTAACATGAGGATGTGGAGCATGTGTAATATGCCCCATGTTGTTTTAGGCCTTCAAACATTTGCTAAATAGCACTGAAAAAAACATCTGACCTGATAGTGTAGTAGATGTTGATCTGTAGATACGTCACAACATAAGTAAAAAAAACTAGTCATTTTTTAGGAAAATTCAGTCGTTCACTAAATTCAGTATGTTTAATCCTCTGAGGACCGTGAACGCCTACAATCTATTTATGCTACCTTAGTTTTTCTGTCGTTAGACCTTCTTTAAGCATTGAGCACCTCTTTACTTAAAACAAAATTAAATATACATTTTTACATACACTTTCTTTATTAAAAAAAAAATTCTTACAAAAGCTACCTTTATATTGTATTAACTAGAACATGTATCCAGTTATGCAAGTTGTGAATGTATAACTGAAGGTTGGGTGCATTCAGTGATGCGGTACATGTATGTCACATGCCTTTTTTGTGTGTTTTATCTGATTTTCCAGCCATATGTCACTTCGTATGTACATCACACTCTGTTTCTGTTTTTTCTGTCTGTCTATTAGCTGTCATTAGTCGATACACATTCCTGTTTATCGGCCTGTATCTCCAGCTGTCTCGCCCTCTGTCTGCTGTGGCTGTGCAGGAAGGAGAGCAGTAAGGACCGACAGACACTTTCTAGCTCTCTGGCTTCACTTTCAGCTTCATCATAATGTCCCTGGAGCTACAGTAAATCACTTGACTCCCTGCGAAGGACACATTGTTCCCTTTTGGTTTTTGTTAAGTGCAGAGTATAATAAAGGTGCAATGTGTTTAAGCGTATGAAAATGAAATGTAAAGTCAACTGGTGACATCATTGAGCTTCCTTTTTACACACTTTCTTTCTCTTTTCCTCTTGAAGTGAATGAATGAAGCAACATTTGTCTGAGAGTCAAGCAGGACTCCATAATTCATATTTAGCGTCTGGGAGGACAGCCAGCCCGGGCCTCAGCCTTTCATTCATCTGCAGTGTAACACCGCTGCAGCTGAGCTCCATTCACTTTGAGCAAAGCTTAAATACACCCAGTGGACTCTTCCCAAAGAACCACTCTAATGTGTTTACATTTTTAAACCTGCTAACACTGCAGGAGCTACAGTAGATAGAGTCCCACTGGATATGCAGATAACACATTCATGCTGATGTAGTCATATATATGAACAAAATAATAACACACTGATTGTATTTGCAGTTTCTTTTAAGACAAACACACACTCATACCATTATATTGAAAGCTGTGCAGAGGTGTAAGTAGATGTGCGCTGTTATTTTCTTGAGGTTATGCAATTGAGCAAAGCTTTGTTTTTTCAAATGTTCCCTTTCCCAACTCATCAAACATCTTATACGTGGCTGCCAAGCAGTAACCTTTTCACTGAGAGAATTAAGGCGGTGCTTTTCAAAGGTCAGATATCACAGGGTCATTACATGATTACAAAACTAAAACATTTACTTTGGAGATGTGACTAAAATATGCTAGATTATATTTCTTGAGCACATTATAAGCCTTTTTTAAACAAATCTTATACCACAGACATGAACTGAGACCTGTAGCTGCTTGTAACGTTTTTTTAAAATGTGTCAATGATGACAAAGAAAATCTTCATTCGCTCCTTGAATGTGAGAATGTTGAGTCGGTCGGTTGAGTCGGTCGGTTGATCCGTCGGCGCCGCTTTTGTAGGGACTAAAATATCTCAACAACTACAGAATGGATTGGAAGGACATTTTGTAGACCATATTCATGATCCCCAGAGGATGAATCCTAATGAATTTGATGATCCCCTCACATTTCATAGTCCCATCATCACGTCAAAATGAACCGAGAATTAGAAACAGTTATCTCATTTGTGTGTGTGAAGGCAATTTGCATCCATCTCCAGAAACGTATAATCCACCAAATAAGGGAATTAACGTAATGGCAAAATTGCAACAATACAATACAACAATACATCGAAATGCTTTTGGAACCGTCTTCATATGCAAGCTGTAAACATACATATTTGTTTAAGTGTGACGAAAACATTGGACACAGAATCAAACCACAAAATGAAATAGTTCAGTCCATCTTTCACTTACTACACCTCGACTATGACTCTGATCATCTGTTCGTGAAGATACCACATCGACCTGTGCCCTTTTCCTCCATTACCCATTGGCTATTTCTGTATCTCCTTTTCCACTTTCATCCCATTTCTTTCAACCTCTTCCACTTTCCCCTCTTCATCTCACCTTATATTACACTTTTAGACTCTTCCATCAGCTTTCTAACCGGCCTCTCCTCTCCTTCAACAGAATCAAACCACCGCAGAGCGCAGGAATCTATTAAGCACCATAGTGGAAATATATCACCTGGGAGCCGATGTTAGGAGCAATTTAGTATTGAGGGAAGGGTGAAGAAGAGGAGCAGTGAGGAGGGGAGGTGTGCTGCAGTACCAAGGTGAGGATAGACATGGGTGTCACGTACAGGAAGGCCTTTCCTCTTTTTTTCACGCACGCACGCACGCACGCACGCACGCACGCACGCACGCACACGCACACGCACACACACACACACACACACACACACACACACACACACACACACACACACACACACACACACACACACACACACACACACACACACACACACACACACACACACACACACACACACACACACACACACACACACACACACACACAGTGCTGCGTACCTGGACTCACATTCAGGTTCAGGTCCGGACTCAAGTCCAGAGGTTCAGGTTCAGGTCCGGACTTATAAGTCCGGACCTGAACCCATGGCTTGTGTCAAGTTGTGCGAGTAACTAAAGTGAACTTATTGTGAGCTAATTATCAATTGAAATTAACTCATAAACAACTGAAATTCAAACTCGTCAGGTTTATTGTGCTCCCTTCCAACTTGTGTCTACATTTCTCTAAAAAGTACAAATGTAAAAAAAACACTTTTTTCCACTTAGTCTACAAATGACTTATGACAGCAACTACAGTGAACTACTACAAAGTTCAATATAATAATAATGTTTACATTATACAGTACATACTACATACATAGTGATGTACATACATACTGTTAGAAATTAAAATCAATGTTGATATGGCGTAATTTTGAATGAAATACACTATTTAATTTAAATCAGTTTTATTCTGAAAATCCGGAAGTTCACACTATTTACTTAATACTTTTATTCTGAAAATTCTTCACTTCCGGTTAGCATTAGCATGTGGGGAAATGCTACGTCTTCAAACCGTGAATCGAAGGTGAAATGACATGTGATGTTGTACACTGAGCACACTGGGATTAGCACTCATTTATTGACACTGAATCACGTTTATCAGGGAATGTTTAAATAACCACAGACACCAGAATATACGTAAGTGCTAGTATTTTTGCGAGTCCAAGTACCGGTTCCTGACGTTCCGGTTTTAACCGGACTTGAACCGAAACTTTTTACAAGTCCAGTACCGGTTCGGCGTACCGGTACGCAGCACCACACACACACACACACACACACACACACACACACACACACACACACACACACACACACACACACACACACACACACACACACACACACACACACACACACACACACACACACACACACACACACACACACACACACACACACACACACACACACACACACACACACACACACACACACACACACACACACACACACACACACACACACACACACACACACACACACACACACACACACACACACACACACACACCATTAGTCTCAGAGGTGATTCTGGCCCCGTAATGAGATTGGAGGACTGCCCTGTTAGAGTTATATCACCCTTAACAACACCGTAAATTCACCTAATCACACTGCAGTGGACATATATATACATGACATGTCAATTTCTTTGACTTGATTTCTTCCTTTTTCTACTGGTTGGTTCATGAACAGTCAATAAGTCATAGCATTTGAATCCATCATTTGGTGCAGACAAGAACAACAACACCAAATGTTTAATAATAAAATACACTTTTCATTGAAATACTTGTAATATAATTGAGAGTTTCTCTAGATTAACGTAAGGCATTATAGACAGGGGAACTTTAAAGGTGGGGTAGGTAATTCACTTCAGAAACGCTTTTTGTTATATTCCATGGAATGCTCTTAACATCCCGATAGCAATGAATATATTAAATGCTTTGATAATAAATACATAAACAAATTTCATCTCTGGAAGCCGTAGTAGGCTACTGTAAAAAGCACGACCAATCATCTGAGCCGGCCCGGCTAAAATAACTGGATGGCCTACCTGCCTGCCAGCCTTCCATCTGTGCACAAACTTATCTCGTGCCCTCATTGGTCATGTGCACGTTCGTGTGTGTTGGAGGAGGGGCTCTGTAAGGAAGTCTGAAGGAAGGGGCAGATGTTTCTCAGTTGTGTACTTTCAAATTCTAGCGCACTCGAGCTGGTTTCTCCATTCTTACCTACCCTACCTTTAAGTCTTGTAGCATTAGTACAGCTATATAGTGTGAAGTGTGAACTGACATGGACAATCTCCTGTTGATGTGTACAAAGTTAAACTCCAGGAAATGTACGGATCTCATATGACAGAAACACCTTGTGTTATGTGTTTGATGAGGAGGCCAGAGGAGTACAAGAGGAGGACTGAACAAAGGAGAGAAGGACACAATGATAGATGAGGGCGCGTGCAGGGTGAGATTTAAGCGTTGGCATTTCCTGTGTAGTGGCATCCCCCCATCATTGTATCATTCTCTCATGATAAGACCTTTAAACCTCCGCATCATCCACGGGATTCCAAGGCTCATTTATATCGCTGCTGCCTGAATGTCACAGGGGAGTGGGTGGACGACGTGGCTGCAGGGATTCCCGCTAACCACGGAGAATGACAATTACCATCCAGCCACCTCTGCATGGCAGAGAACGGACATGCAGCGATGGCCGATGACTCACTGGGAGAGGAACCACGGTTTATCCCTCTAATGAAGCTTATGTCCCCCGATGATAAATAATGAGGGCTGTCCTGGAGGAAGTAGAGGTAGTGACGTAGGTTCACTTCTTAAACACAATGCACTCATGACATAGTCTCCCCCTTTGTCGGGGATAGTTATACTCTCCATCTCTTATTTCATTAGTCTGTTTCCTTTCCCCCCAGCCCTCTCTGCCCCTCTCTATTACATTTGTGTTTCCCCTCCGCCCACTTACTGTCCTCTTTTTTGAAGTCTCTGTCTCTGCTTTGTGTTAGTTCTCCTTTGGCTCATTTAGGGGAACCCATCATTTCCCAAGACTCTGCCAAATGCTCTGTCTAGTGCAGTGGTTCCCAAACTTGTTGTGCCCAAGGCACACCAAAGGACAAGTAAACATCTCAAGGCACACCTATTGTGTAAAATAGCCCTTATAACACGTGTTATCACTCATATCATGTAAAATATCTGTAAATGTGCATAATTATTTACTAATGCCACATAAAATGTGACAAAGACAACTATATTACTCATGAAATATTTATTAACGAAATATTTCAGAAATTAATTTGAAACTGTATCAAATTAGGCTTCATCAAAGCAGCAACACACTCATTTAAACCAGACAGGTCACAACATTAAAAATGAGGCAAAGGAAATTCAGCACAGAGAACTGTCATTGCAAGGAAGCTGCATTGTCCATGGTCCTGAACTACAAATGATAAATGTAACATTTCAGCAATCAGCATTGAAACATGTGCTATTGTAACTATTTTTGCCGACTTACAAATTAGTGAGATACATGTGCCTGTCGGGGCGCGCAGAATTTTGTAATCCTTGGTGGCACTGAGGAGAGGGCCACTCGCAAGTCCTGTTCAACAGAGAGCCGTGACCTCCTGTTTTTCTTCATGTAAATCAGAGTAGAGAACGCCAACTCCAGAGATGGGGTCGTTACTAAAAAAATGTAATATATTACATATTACTTTAAAAAAAAAAAAGTAATATATTACACTACTTCGTTATTATCTATAAAGTAACTCGTTACTTTACTCGCCAAGCACGTACGAACTGCGCATGCGTGAGTGGCAATAACTTTCCTTACCAGCAGGCGGCGGTAGTGTGTATTTGTCATTCAAAACAGGCAACAACCGGAAGACAGAGAAGAAGAACTACGTGATATAAACAAAACAACAAATAGCGTGTGCGGTAGCTTCACCTTAGCATGTGTTCTTTGCAGGTGTTTGTTGAGGTGTGACGTGGTGTTTACAGCAGTGGATAACAGCTTCTGGCCTGGACACAGTTTGCACCTCACCGTCACATTCCTGTCTATTCCTCGGACGAACTCAAATAATGGGCATACCTCCACCCCTCGAAAGTTATCGCTGACTCAGCCATGTTTATGCAGCACTGCACGTGGAGATGTGGACGCGCAAGTCGCGCAGATTACGTACATATAAACCTACAAAGTACTGATATAGTAAATACAAATATTATTATTTCTATGTAGTTGTATATTGCAATAATAACGTATGGTTGTCACAAAATCCCACAGCACACCCGGACTTGCCTCACGGCACACCAGTGCACACCGTTTGGGAACCACTGGCATTTTCAGGGTTGGGAGGGTTACTTTGTAAATGTAATCAGTTACTGATTACTGAATACATGGCTCTGAAAGTAATCCGAATACAGTTACAGTTACGTGTTTAAAAAAAGTAATGTAATCGGATTACTTTTGGATTACTTTTGGATTACTTTCTTTTTCCATCACAGATGGGTATGTGTTGGTGAACAGGAGACACAAAAAGCAAAAGGAAACTGAACGTGTAGTGCGCAGTGCCTTTCACGCACCGCCTTTCACGCACCGCCTTTCACGCACCGCCTTCGCTTCGTGTTTACCTTCAGAATCATTAGAAAGGCTAAAGAGCGACCGCAGGCTGATGTGTTTGAACCACACACACACTTCTACACACACACGACTTAAACGCAGACTTTTGTTCCTCCATGTTTCGTTGTTATTGTTTCACTGAGCGGACTTTTTTTCAAACGCTCCCTTTTTTTGGTCCATCTGCGGCGGTAATAGGCTTTGTGCGTTGTGATAATTCGGCTGTACCTTTAGTAATGAATATTAAATGACAATGTTGTGAGGAAATCTTTCCACCAATAATTCCAATAAGTAATCCAAAATGTATTCACTTCAGGTTTACGAAAGTAACTGTAATCAGATTACTCGTTTTTCAAATGTAACGCGAGCTGAATACAGTTACTTGATTTTTGTATTCTGATTACGTAACGCCGTTACATGTATTCCGTTACAACCCAACCCTGGTCATTTTCAACATTGTTATTCACAGCAGTCATTTGCATCAGTGCATGCTTCTACTTCCAGTTCTGGAGAATGTCTGGTTTCAGCACCATGGAGAGCTCCACAGACTGACGGCCCGTCCACACAGCGGCGTGCGTTGAAGCTTCCAACGCTTCTGCCCATTCACTTTGAATGGGGTGACGTCACTTTTAGCCGAACTGCATTTTGGGAAGCGACGTGGAGCGTTGCTGGCGTAGCTGGCATCAGCCGACGGAGGTGTCAGCCAATGAAATCCCGTTTATGCAAATCTGCCAGTACAAGCTCTAGCCAATCAAACCGCGTGTATGCTGGGAGAGACTACGCAGGTCTTTTCCTCATATTCCAAAAAATGGAGGAGAAATTAATGATAGCGGTAGTGAATCACCCAGTGTTATATGATCAGTCTCTGTTCATTTACCGGGATACAAACCGGAGGAGCGAGGCATGGAGGGAGGTGGCAGAGACAATGGGTGGAACTGGTAAGTTTTCACCAGTTTGGGGAGTTTATATAATATATGATATTCTGAACAAACTGTGCTGTTGTATTAGCTGTAACGTGTCTCTACTGTAGGCTAGTTTTATTATATGTACAGCACTTTGGCTCGACCAAAAATCGTTTATAAATGTTTATAAATGTGCTATATAAATAAAACTTGATTTGATATATCCAGTGTACTTAATTTTAACATTGAATGGACAGCTTGCAGGCATAGACAGAATATTTATCCAGCATGGAATGTAGCATAAAATAGCACCATAGACATTAATGTCATAAATTCATTATATAAGTTCATCATATAAAGTGTGAATGTAAAACCTTTTATGCAAATGACAGTGATAAAGGGATTTGCTTTTCATTAAAGGTAGGGGTAGGTAAGTTTCAGAAACTGGCTCGAGATACACTTTTTGTTATATTCCATGGAATGCTCTTAACATCCCGATAGCAATGAATATCTTAAGTGCTTTGACAAAAAATCCATTAAAAAATGTCATCTGTGGAAGCCGTAATACTGTAAAAAGTACAACCAATTGGATTGCCGCCCTGTCTGTCAGCCTTCCATCTCGTGCACGCACAAATGTATCTCGTGCCCTCATTGGGCGTGCATTGCAGCAGTACTTCAATGACTCGCCAGCAACAGGCGGCCACTTTCACCAGTCTGCTGACGTCATGTGCGCGTTCATGTGTGTTGGAGGAGGTGCTCTGTAAGGAAGTCTGAAGGAAGGGGCGGATTCTTTTCGGCTGCGTACTTTCAAATTTTAGTGCACTCGAGCCGGTTTCTGAAACTTACCTACCCCACCTTTAATGTAGGAATAATTTAGTCAATTCTTCAAGTAGTTAAATTAACTTTATTATTTCATTTCATTAGAGGAATTGTGCAGGACAAGGTGGAAGTCTCTGAGGGACAGGTTCCGGAAGGAGAAAGCTAGGGAGAAGGAGGCAAAAAGAAGCGGGGCAGGGTCGTCTGGGGGATATAAGCCCTGGCGTTTCACGGCAGTGATGGGTTTTTTAACCCCATTTCTCATTGACCGTGAGACGTTCAGCAATATCCCCCGGCAAACCCTGCCTCCACCCCCCTGTACTACTCCTGACCCCAGCCAGGTGCCAGAGGATGAGAGCCAAAGCCAGCTAGATGAAAGTCTTGGTGAGACTCAGCCAGCCAGCAGCCAGCAAGCTGAGGCAGGGCAGACAGGAGAGGAGGAGGATAATGTTGAGGGCCGGGGAAAAAGACCACCCCCCCCAACACACACAGACCACAGAGACGCGCGCGCGCGCACACACACACACACACACACACACACACACACACACACACACACACACACACACACACACACACACACACACACACACACACACACACACACACACACACACACACACCACACACACACACACACACACACACACACACACACACACACACACACACACACACACACACACACACACACACACACACACACACACACACACACCACACACACACACACACACACACACACACACACACACACACACACACACACACACACACACACACACACACACACACACACACACACGCCATGTACACAGGGGAGCAATACTGTGTTTACCTAGCTATCTTAATTAATGTCATCCATCTGAACTGAATCACAGACTTCATTCATCATTCATCCATGGCATGCATTCTCTCTCTTTATATACAGAGTGAGGTTAAAGAAGTAGAAATACACAAAACGTACCGTAGGCAGATGGCGAGTCGCTCGGCGGGTCCGATTGACAAACGCATATGGGTGTCTGCCTTTGAAATCAGTGGACCCACTTTTCCGAGCAACTCGTCGAACACGTCTTTGCTCATCCTGAAGTACTGCTGAAACAGTACATCATCCAGGCGGAGCTCTTGGACCAGAACGTGGTATTCCCCCCGTTGCAGACGTTTTCTGAGTATCGGATGTACCCAACAGCGACGCACACTACATGGCCTCCTGCGAGACATTGCATACACTAAAGCCACCCTTGCTACTACACTTGCCCGTGCTACCCTTGCTACAAAACCGGCATCCATTTTGGCAATAGTGGAGAAGAACCGGGCTTTTCCTTTTTTGCTATGTCGGGGGCGGGAGATTCATGTGATTGGTTGTTGGTTGCGTTGACTCCCCAAGCTTCAGACACGCCCACCGCCAAGCGTCAACGCACACCGCTGTGTGGACGGTCCGTTACACTTCCACTGCAGGGAAGTCTTTTTACAACCTTAGGTCTGGTTTTTTCTTCAAGTTTTAGGAACATTTTAGTCACAAACTTAAATCCAGCGATTTAGTGCACGGCTGCGTTGCTAGAAAGGCTTGCAGCAAGTGTGATGTGACAGCGTGAGGATTTCAGCACCTGCACTCCATTTGGAGATTCAGTGTAATCTTCAAACAGTCATTTGAACTCGGAGTATGCAATTTGCTTTTCTACTTCTGACTTAGTTCAGCGCTTCCTATTGAGAAAATAGATGAGGTGTGGCATAGGGGTAAACAAGAAAATAATAGGGAAAAAAATGATGACTGCAGATTCGATTCGTTTGCGTTTCCGTGTAAATGGGGCCTCAGTCTGCTATAAGAGAGACCGAGCAATCACCAAATCCATACATACTAATATGATCCACCTTCGTACCAGTGTTTGCAATGATGACTTCTTCCTTTTTGTATTTACATTATTTGTCTTTCCCCTGCAAGCAGTAGTAAGTAACCCGGCACACAATCAAACAATTCCAATCCAAATGAACAGCACACCTCCTCTGCCTGATGGTGAATATAAAATAGTATTAAAATGACAATGTCATTTTAAATTGAACAATTTGTCAAAACCCACATTAACATAATTCCCAATTCTTTATTTAGACAGACCAAACAACTGGTTTAGGCGGCTGCTGGCAGCTTGTCTGCTCTGTTTAGCGGCCGAGAACAAGGCCCTGACATCAAGTGCAAACTGGTGAGCATGCTACAGTCACAGCCCTGATAGAGATCTGCTTGTATGGCAACTTATTCAACGCACAGCCTGCCTGCTGAAGTGCTCATGGTGGGTTTATCAGCTACAGTGCGCCACAGTAATTGTATTCTCACAGGCTGCTTAGGGAGAGATTGATGTGGCGGCTACACCATGTGTGCAAAGGGAATGAATGTCTCTTGGCCGACCTTGTTTCTACGTTTATTTGCCACTAGCTCTGTTAGCTAAGGTGAGGGTGGAGCGGCAGTGAATACAGAATCACTGTTTCTACGCTTGTTGTGTGGAGGAGCAATATATCACAGTTAGGTCAGGAGCAGTCATCAATGCTTTTTAGTATTCGGTCTTAACAAGGACAAGTCCTGAGAAAAACACGGTTTGGCTTTGGCAGGCTGCAGGCTGAACCACTGCAACAGATTTAGAGTAATTGTTCTTATTTTGCAGAGAAGATCTGCATGTTTTTTGAAGCGGCGGTAATGGGATATAGTAATACAGTCTGGTAGTAAATCTAAACAGAACTTGCCCTGGTTACCCACAGTTAAACCTGACACACACACACACACACACACACACACACACACACACACACACACACACACACACACACACACACACACACACACACACACACACACACACACACACACACACACACACACACACACACACACACACACACACACACACACACACACACACACACACACACACACACACACACACACACACACACACACACACACACACACACACACACACACACACACACACACACTTTCTCTCTGTTGGCCCACGGATTGCTCTATCCATCATCTGCACATGAAAATCTCTTCTCCTCCACCAGCTCACTTTCTGTGCCTCGCTTTATGTCACTTTACTGCCGCTATCCATCTCCCTCCCTCCCTCCCTCCCTCTGTCAGGTGAGCTGGGTCTTCTCTCACACACAGATTTGAAGTACATTGCGATGCCACAGAAACAGTGATTCTTTGCAAATTCACCAAATACACCAACGTTCACCTTTCCTTCTGTCCATTTTAATATTCATTCTCACAGAGCAATGCCGGCAGTAACACGTCGCTTCTATCTTCTCACCTGATTGTTAACCCTCATTTGCCCTCCAAGCTGCCTTCCTTTTTTCTTTCTTCCCATCACTGTCTTTCTTCTCCCTTATCTACTGACAGCCTGCCTCCCTCAAGAGAATAAGGTTTACTGCAAAGGTCCTTGATGTTATTATGGAGACAGATCTTAAATTAACAAAAGCAGCACCGCCGGATAGATTGATGCAGAAATCAGTAGCCTATTTGCTTAAAGGGTTAGAAAAGCTTTTGGGTTGTCCCTTGATATATGAAAGCAGTGGTAATGGAGGGACTAGCAGAGCCATCGTTTACATGCCTGTCCATTTACTCACTTCTAAAGATAACGTGTTATTCTTTAAGCAAGACAACGAGTCTGCAGCCGTGCTCGATACTCTGTGAGGCTGTACTATGAGCTAAACGCTAGCGTCAGCATGCTAACACAGAACTCTGTATTGTTCATCATGTTTACATTAGCATGCTGCATTGAGAATGTCATTAGTTTTACAGGTAGGTCAAAGCATATGATTGGACAAATAGAAATCTTGGCCTAATCATAGGTCCTGAATCATTAGGATAAATGATAAGGGAATTAGGAAGTTTGTTGAAATCCATCTAGTTCAGGTTCAGGTTCAGGTTATTTATTTGTACCCGTAGGTAGATTCTGTTTGCAGAGAAAAATACAAGGGTTTCATCCTGACACTAAAAACAAACACAAACAACAGACACATCTCTAATAAAGGACTTGTAAAAGTACAAGTATACCCTGCTCAACCATATCTCAAAAATATTTAAAAAACATTTTAAGAAGGAAAACACTAGTACAAACATGGACATTCAAAATTCACAATTCAAAATTAAATAAATAAATAAAAATAGGCATCTGTGTGACGCTCCTATGATGTGTTAATGTGTGCAATAGCTGCTGGGATAAAACTGTTTTTATACCGCTTCGTTCTACTCCTTGGGACGAGTAACCTCCGGCCCGAAGGAAGAAGCTTGAATTCTGAGTGCAGAGGGTGGGAGTCATCGTCTAATATGGAGCTGGATAACCGCTGTAACTGCCTGAGGTACAGCGTCTCCAGGTTTAGCTGTGGCTCACCAATCAGTCTGCTGGACCACTTTATGATCTGACTCAGAGTTTCTGCTCTTTAAAGTCAGGTTACCAAACCATGACATTGGTGAAAAAGACAGAATTGACTCGATAAAAGCACGATAAAACATAATCATCATGGTTTTATCAATGTTAAAATAGGACAGTTTCCTAAGACAATACAAACGCTCGTGCCCCCTTTTGCACACAGCTTCACAGTTTGGATCAGAGCTCAATTTTGAGTCAATAATTGTCCCGAGATATTTGTATGATTGCACAAATTCTACATTCTGATTCTGGATTGTTAAGACTTCATGTATGTGGGGATGTCTTCTAAAATCAATGATCATGTCCTTGGTTTTGCTTATGTTCAGTTGTAGATATGGACTCCTCACACCACCTGACAAAGTCGTCAACGACAGGGCCGTGGCTGGTCTCATTGTCCTGGAGCCTACTAACAATTACAGAGTCATCTGCATACTTTAAAATAGTCCTATTTTCCCACCTACTTTGACACATATTAGTGTAAAGTATAAATAATAGTGGTGAAAGGACACATCCTTGTGGGGAGCCAGTGGAGGAGCTGACTTGATCAGATAAGGTCCCATTCACCCTCACTCTTTGTGTCCTATTGGTTAAAAAATCAAGAATCCAGCCAATAAGATTATTGCTTATTTAAAGTCTGCCAATTAGAATATGAGGTTGAAGTGTGTTAAAAGCAGATGAAAAATCAACAAATAAAAGTCTAGCATGAGATCCAATTCCCTCCAAGTGTTTAAAGAGTAAGTTAAATAAGGTGACCGTGGCATCCTCCACTCCTCTGTGTGGCCTGTAAGCAAACTGCATGGGATCGAGTGCATGCTCCGTCTTCCTTAAGATTTCTGCTCTGACTAGTTTTTCCAATGTCTTCATTAGAATTGATGTAAGTGCAACTGGTCTAAAATCGTTAAGAGTTTTGGGGCCTCTGGATTTGGGAACAGTTAATGCTGAATCTATTTATTAGATGTCTAATGTTGTCCACCAAAGTTCCAAATGTATAACAGTAAGTGCATCTTAAAGCCAGAGACACTACTCAAACACAAGCGTAACAATCCTACCAGTAAAATCACTTTTTAGGAAAATGGACACCTAATATCTCAAGTGACACATGCATTACATTAATGCACAAAATGTTCAACAATATCTGTTTTCTTTTCTTATTACTGCCGATTTTTTATTTATTTTTTAATCCATATTTGATTCCATTCCAATGTAAATACTGTTATATTTAAAAAATATCTAGTTCTATATCTGTTTTTTAATTGTTGTTTTACTTTTATGTATGCACCACGACACCTAGTCAAGTTCCTCCTAAGTGTAAACTGGTAATAAACCTGTTTTTGATTCTGATTCTGAAAAGTCTATTCTGTCTTTAACAGACAATGTTAATTGAAAAAGCTTATGAACTATTTGTCTATGAAGCTTTGTGCAACAATTCTCCCTAATGGTCTTAATTAAGCCGTTCAAATGTAGCAAATGAGATTATAATGCCCTGTCAAAGTTTATTACCAATGGGAAGCATTATTCTTTAATGCGAGTTCCACTGTCTAAATCCTCCTCCTCAAATTAAACCATATATTTAAAGAAACAAGGACTTTAAAAGAGTTCAGTGATATGAACATCCCATTGGGACGGTATCAAAGTTTAATATCATCTCACTTAACGTCTTTCAAGCTTTAAGAGTCTTAATCCACTCTTAGGCTTTACTCCCCCATCCATTTACACACACTTGATGAACCCCGTTCCCCAACTTTATCCTCAAAATTCCTCAAAGTCTCCAGAAATAGGGCAGGCTGCTCGCTGCATGGCTTTCTCACAAGTTTGCCTTTACGTGTTCTGAATACATATCTGGACTGCCTCAGAGGAACATTTCACAATTCATGTTCACACATTCTCTCCTCTTCTTCAGCCGTGTCACCAAAGTTCTGATGATATTTTTATCAGCTGGTTTGCACACATGTTCTCACTGTCAGATGGAGTCATTACGTTTCAGATAAAAGGGCTGATAGCATGTGGCCGCGAAATGTGTTGAGACTGCACAAGTTAGATAATGCTGAAATACAAATAGGGATAATTTGTATCACTTGGGAAAGTTACAAGAGGACTAAGAGTCTACAGCAATGCCCCAACAACTATTTTTGGGAGAGGAATAAGGTTGTGAATACGGTTTATGCTTAAAAAGAATCCATCAGGAATGTGAACTTGCATGTATGTGATTGACCAATTAAGTGACTTTGCCAAAATTGATTTATTGGTATATTTATATACAAAGAACATTCCATCAGTGGGCCAATTGTACATTAGACAAGTTACATTTTACTTGAAATATCAAATGACATTTGGTTTGTCGAATTGGGTTTTTGAGATTAATACTGAATGATTTTCATTGGGAAACGACATCAGTATTTGTGGAGAATCTGATTGAGCATGTAAAGCCAGTCCCCTCAGTGAGAGGGTCTCTCGGGCCACTTGGCTGGCTGCTCTTGTAACTGCTGTTACTCAAATATTGATCTGCTTAGCCATCAATCATCTGGTGAGTGCTTGTCAGGGTCAGAGGAGACACTAATATGTTGGGCAGATGTGGATTTATGGCTGCATGTCTTCCTTGTCCTCCCATTTTCATTGCCTTTCATCTATTTAGTTGCACCCACAGCCCTTTAAAGCACATTGTATCACAGCTGCATTGCTTGTTGGTGGCAGACAGCGGCACTCGTTTTTTTAGAATGAAACCTGAAATCGCCGCTTTCATTCATCCCCATGTCTCTCGTCCTCGCTGTATTCCCCTGCATGCTGTCCCTACTCTGCTCTCCTTTCTGTTTTGGATCCCTGCCGTCCATTCATCCCTCCCCTTTCCATCATCTCACATTTTGTTTGTCTCTTTGAAGGAGCTCCACCGTCCTTTCCTCCCTCATTTCATTCATCCCTCCCTCCTTCTCCCCTGCTCATCTGCAGTCCATCCACACACGCTCACCTCAGTCTCGTCAGAGCTGCCTGGAATTATTTACTGCTTAATGGCCTACAGCCGCTCACCAAAGCCCATTGGGGCTTTGCTTTATTTATTGATTTTCATTCCTTTTGTCTTAGTAAGACTGTGTGCGGCAGCGACTGTGTGCGTGTGCAGGACAAGCACATTTTAAAAGATATAAAGCTCAAGGACATCCTGCACACTGGAGCTGCTGGTGAAATGACCCGTTTATTGAAAGACTGACTGGTTTGATGTTTGAAGGCTAGTCGTGCATTACTGGCGGATCTGTCTGGTACGTGTGCTTCGATAAGTTGATGTGTGCATGTGCCAACATGTGTGTGTTTGGTTGTGTGTGGGTGTGTGTGAACCACTAATTATCTTCAATCAATGACAAGTGATTAATTATCTCTGAGCAGTGGGAGCTAACACATTTTCTATACCGCATTTTCTATACCGCACATCAGAGCACAAACCAAGTTATGAGGTCCAAGGAATTGACTGTAGACCTCAGAGACAGGATTGTATCAAGGCACAGATCTGGGGAAGGGTACAGAAAAATGTCTGCAGCATTGAACGTCCCAACGAGCACAGTGGTTTCCACCATTTGCAAATGGAAGATGTTTGAAACCACCAGGGCTCTTCAGCTTGCTGTAGCATCATACTCAAGAAGACTTGAGGCTGTAATTTCTGCCAAAGGTGCTTCAAAAAAGTATTGAGTTAAGGTTGTGAATACTTATGCACATGTGATGAGTTTTTTTTTTTTTATTCATTTGCAAAAATTATTTTAAAACGTTTTTAACTTTGTCATTATGGGGTAATGGTATTGTGTCTAGAATGTTGAGAAAACAAATACATTTAATCCATTTTGAAATATGGCTGTAACATAACAAAATGTGGAAAAAGTGAAGGATATGAATACTTTCCGGATGCACTGTATCTGTTTGATACAACCATGTTTGTCTTTTATATAGTGTTCTACATTCGCACAAAAGGAGCAAAGAAAGCATCTGCAGCAATAGATAAAATCATACTCTAAGGTACGTTTATTTATGTGGCACATTTTCAGACAGAGGCCATTCTCCTCCGACATGTTCTGCAGAAATTGGCCCATCTAAAAAATCTCAACCATAACCAACTCTACGTAGACTTGAACTTAAAAATAAAAAATCTGCAATTTTTAGAACTCACGATAAGGAAACATTTGTACATTAAATTAAGGATTAAGGACATTCGAGTTTAATTTATGTATTTTTAAGTGTTTAATGGATTGTTTTGTACTAACCTTTGTATGTGAGATCTAAAGGCCTGAAGACATCCTGAAAGGTTTTTATAGTATCATGCATCCATTGATTTAAGTGAGAATAATGATGACCTGATTAAGGTGTGTGCAACTGCTTTAGTAACACATAGAAGTCATTCCAACTCTTGCAATCACAATTGCATAAGAGCATTGTGGATCCATGAAACCTCTCACATTGCTCCACAGAGGAGCTGCCCTTTATGATCTGTCAGTCTCCTGCACTCTTTTGAATACTGATAACAATGGCTTGGAGAAATACATATTCAACAGCAGAAACAACTCACAGTCTATTGTTCTCTTGCCATATGATGTGGGGCTCAGAGCACTGCAGCGCCTGAACTTCATGCTCCCTCTGTCCTTGGCTGGGGATGAGAACCATTTTTGACGTTTGTGTGTGAGAGCTTATACCAACATGACCGTTTACATAACACTAGGCAATTACCAAATAGATACGCAATGGTCCAACAAAAGGATGAGATGAAAGGCAAAGGTTCCTATGTGGATGGCACCAGTGTCCCTCCCTCCCCTCTGTGATGATGATGATATCACCACCCCCCACCCTCTCATTGCATTTTCAGATCAATGAGGGAGGGAGAAAGAGAGAAATAGAGAGAGAGAGAGAGAGAGAGAGAGAGAGAGGTCTGTGTATTTTCAGCCACACGCTGACAGCTGTGCAGCTACCCCACGTACGTGCTCATATCCTGAGAAACACAGAGAGAGCAAGTCTGACATTCCTCCCTTTTCTGCATCATTTCCTCTGCAGACGCGTGCGAGACATACGTTCTCCAGGATTTCCAACTTTGTTTTCCTTCTTTTTGTTGCTGCGGTTTTTATACTGTTTTGGTTGTCGCATTCCTTCCGTGTCTTTGGAATGAACGGGTTTCCTGCCTGCGTCGTTTCCATGTCAGCATGGGAACTGCCGTATCCAAAAGGAAGAATTTAAGAAACGATGCGATTTCTTCTGTGGCAGCAAAAGTTAGGTGAGTGACACCCGGAGCTCTCCGCATTTGAACACGTTACATGGAAGCTTCAGTGAGACTTGGCAGGTATTTAAGCTTTCAGGTGCCACCCAACCGAAGTTACCCATGTGTGACAGTTCAATTTCCACTGCGCTTCCCGGGTACAGCTAGCCCTTCTTTGTAATGCGCAGAGGTTCTTTGCGCTTTTCTCACGTCTGTCCCGTCTAGCCCCGGAGCGTGCATCTGAGAAAACGTGTGCAATACAAATACATCCCTCTAAACTAAATTTGTGATGATTAAATAAAGCCAATTTAAGAAAAGGCTTCCCTTTAATCCTACAAAACTGTTTTATCTGGATTAAATAATGCTGGAAGAGGATATTTGCCCCTGGCGCGTCGGAGCTATTACCGATGTTGTGAATGAAGCTTCATTGTGTAATGAAAGTCATGCAGAGGCAAAGCGAGGGCTGCTGTGACTCACAGTAACCCTGATGCAATTTCTCGCCTAAAATAGACTTTCCTCTGCTTTGAAAATAAATAGCCTGCCATCCTTTTGATAATGGTGTTTTAAAGACAAACGGCTTTCTGTCTGGCCGCATCGACCCGAGCGCAGCGTAGCGAGGGGGCTTGCTGCTGCCTTCACGGCCCGGCGGGCAAATGATACGACCGCCAATTAATCAATCACTGAATCGATCAGATCGTTTGCAGTGATCCCCTATCGTGGTCAGTTATTGTACCGGTCACTGAGGGGCAGCTCTGGTAAGCGGCTGGTAATTAATTCAGCCTGGAAATAATATGGGACTCAGACTGTTTGGCACGAGTCCAGCCCGTTAAAAGCTGTTAACGACTCACTCGTTCAGGGCTGTATGGATTTTTGTATTATTAAATGGTTGAGTCTGCATCCAGTTGTTCTAGCACAATCTCCATCATGTGCTGGCTGCATGGCTGAGCTGAAGCTGCAGTTTGCCTAAAAAAGCACGTGTGGCTGTTCATGTGTCCACAAGTGCAGACAGCGAGCTGAGATCTTGACTGAGATCAGAATACAAATGTAGTTGTCCTGCGTCTCGGCGGTGGCCTCGCTGCAGGCCTCGCTGTGTGACTTTAATTCGATCAATGAATGACCTTGACTTGTGCAGACTCCGACGTCCACAGATGTGGGCTGATGTGCCATTACATCATTCTCTCAGTGTGTCTTCCTTAACATTGCACAGCCCCTATACGTGAGCCGTGTTTGAGTGCATTGCAGTGTGTGTGTGTGTGTGTGTGTGTGTGTGTGTGTGTGTGTGTGTGTGTGTGTGTGTGTGTGTGTGTGTGTGTGTGTGTGTGTGTGTGTGTGTGTGTGTGTGTGTGTGTGTGGGGACAGGAGACATTTCATATTGAGGATGATCCCTTTCAATCGCTAACATACACACTCAAATACATTATTGGGTTATCTATACAACCCCTCTGTCGTTCACACACAAAGTTGAATTATTTCTGAGTTTATTGGCAGATTGAGCCTTGCCTCCCGTAGATGGGGAATGCAGCTGAACCACATCCAAAATGCATCAGCCTTTCCCCTGCAAGCAACCTCCTGAATGAGGAAGCAAGCATTCAGAAGTGTTTTCTCTGCATCTCTCCACCACACACAAACATAGCAAGGCATGTGCACACACATCTCTCTCATTTCATCAACACATGCTCACTTCCTTTCCCCATTCTATCTGAAGGGCGGGCTGGACTCCAGCAGATTTTAAGTGTTAGACCTCAACGTCAGATCTGTGGACTTTTTTTTGTACCCCCAATACAGCCATTTATGTTGCAATTATGTTTAAATCAAAGGATTTTACCTCAAAGACACCATTTATTTTTCTATTCCATTTTGAAGGATGAGGTTCATTTCCATACTTTCTGTACATTTTGTGCTCATCGTGTGCAGAATAAACTTTGGATGAAGCAGCTGAGAGCACAACAGTGTCCTATAGTGAAACATCTGGAGACAGCTGGATTACTGTATCTGCTTAGTAATTGTTGTCGATTCTGTTTTCGTCAAGAGCCATAGAGCTTGTTTTATAATCAGGATGTTAAAGGTCAGTTTACAGCTATTCGGTTGGAACTGGTGAGGGGAATAGACCTTTATGTCTGTGAAATGACTTATTTCAGGATGGTCGGTTAATATGAGCCTCTGTGTACCGTCAGTCTCCCGTATAGCTTTTCTTCCCCTGCAGGCTGGGAACTGTGAAAATAGGTAGGTAAGGCTAGGTGCACATGCATGCATCAATGGTGAGACATGCAGGGTGGGAATTGACATGGGTGTCACGTACAAAGAAGGCTTTCCCTCTTGCCTCTCTCTTACTTACACACACACCTGCATACATACTCTATGCCAGGTCGAGCTTTAATGATTAGTCAGCTATAGTCAATCACGCAGGAAAAAGAAAATCAAGAAATGTAATTTAAATTAATTTTGTATGCAGAAATAAATTAAAGAAACTGTCCTATGTCTGTTTTATATCATCATCATCATCATCATCATCATCATCATCATCATCATCATCATCATCATCATCATCATCATCATCATCATCATCATCATCATCATCATCATCATCTATGAAATGTTGTCTTTGGGTTCTGGATTTGGGAACATATTCATTTAAACCATCAGCTAAAATGGGATGGACATTTTTCAATATTTTCTGACACTTAATAGACCAAATGATTAATGGATTAATTATGAAGATAATCATAGTTGCAGCCTTACTGCCAGTGCAACCTCCTGATGATGCTGTGTGTCTTTCTTTTCTTAACTTCTCATTTACATACTGTACAAACAAAGACACGCCAACACGTTCCTGTGCATCAGAATCCTTAAGGAAACTGACAGCAGGCATATGTGTATAGAAGTCTGAGTCATCATCCTTTGCCAACACATCCACACATCACTTCAATAACCACTACTCCTTTTGCTCATGGGGATCCTCCACTGACTTCATAAACTTAATGTTTTCAAAACCATAAGCACAAAATGCATAGCTTTAACCTTTTGTGATATATAGTTAGCACCTAGCTAACACTATGACCTATCTTTTTTCTTTAACCAATTCTAACCTTATTGTAAACCCAAGCTCTAATCCCTAAAGAAATGTCCTCACTCTGGAGGTATAGGACTAAAACACACACCCACAAACAGCACATTCATCTACACAGAACATAAACTCATTTATCATTCAACAGCTTTTGTAATCTGTTTCTCTTGCATAAAGCTAAGTCGGTGAGAAGCTCATGAAACATTTAATGAACGAGCTGACCTGTTTATGAAGGTCATGGCATGGACTGAGTTAGTCACACTCCAGTTGTGTGTGCAATGAACCAGTGCACTGCACTCTGTGAAGAAGGTAAACGTGTTTATTTAAGATTCTATGAATAAGTAATATTCACTGTTTGTTGTTCTGACTGGAGACCTATTGTTGCAAATAAAAGCTGTTTTACTCCAATTCCAAACATAGCGTGATATACTAACTATATACATATACTATAACTAACTCAAATATGGTCTCAATATGAGTGGAACTGGCATAAAAAGCAACTGATTTTGATATGAGAGACCAAGGTTTGCATCATGATTTTCTTCCTTAAATGAAACCATGAAATTCTAATCACCGAAACATAACAACAACATAACAAGAACTCACCACTTGCCGGTGGCGCGATAGGCAAAGTCAGATAATCAGGACACTCAATAGGATTTACCCTCTAAGAAGCATTGATATCCGTTCCAAATACCATGGCAATCTGCCCCATTGTTGTCTGGACATGGCAGTAAAACAATCGAAAATGTCAACATGCTGTTGGCACCAAAGTTAAATCTGCGAATCACCAAAGTCAGTAGGCGACATCCTCTTGGGACTGTTAATGGATGCACCAAATATCCTTGTAATCCATCCAATGGTTGTTGAGAGACTTAAGTGTGGACTAAAATGGTGGACAGACCTGACATTGCAAACCCTTGAGCGTTATTGCACGTCCAGAAGGTCCTGCTGAAAGGTGTGCCGGATCATAAACCGCTCATAAGAGGAGTCATTTAGGAAAGCGCTTACAGATGAGCCATTTTCTCATTGAGGTATGAGGATTGGTTAGAAATCACACAGTAGGGATTGGCTGCATTCATAGACAGGCAATACAAACAAAGTGCTCAAGAGCCACTAGCTTCTCGTTGTGTTCGTCTGTCATCTCCTGCATGTTTATGGATTGCTGGTTATGAAACAGGTCACACTCTCCCCTCCAGCATCTCATGAGAAGTGCGAGCGACTGACAGAGAGGGGGCGGGGGGGGGAGAGAGACGGGATGACATCACCTCCAATTTGAATACCAGAATTCTGCGATATTGAGTGCAAAAGCAAATGCTTTGATCTTCCTATCAGACGGAGAGGAAAGGCTGGGCTGTGGTCCGGATGAAGGGCGTCGGACAACAGCGTTCACAGAGCTGTGGGGGTGTGAGGGATGACCTAAAAGATGAAAGGATTGTTTGAGGGATGGAAATTAAATATTGTGTCTTATTAGTTTAATTAGTTTATTCATTGCAGTCGACAGGTGGTACTCTTTGTTTTGTAGACCTGTTCACGGGGGTCGAGGGTTGTTGCCTAATTGTTTTTTGGAAATAACAAGCTCAACAAAAGGGAGACCGTGTTTCTTCTTAAATTCTGAGAATATGGTCATTCTTTGCTAGAATCTTGCCCTCATGTGTGTCTTATTTTCTTAAATGTTTTATGTGATGGAAATGAGCTCAAAGCTAAATCTGGCACAGTTACGCTTGACACATTTTAATGTGTTAAGTGTTCATTATTGTGCATTGTCCCTGCCAAATAATTGATTAAATATAAATATTATCTGGTTAGCTTTTTAACTTTTTAAAATACTGTATTTTAGATTTTTGGTAATATGGACAAGTGCTGGTCTTTGCAATTAATAGACTGAGGCAGAAGTTATTAAAGCAATTTGGAAGAATGGTCTGTCTGCTGCCATCTACATTTGTTTTATCTTCATTTATTCTTTATACAAAAAATGACCATCCAAACAGAAAGGTTTGTTTAAAGAAATGTCCCTTTTATAAGCACTTTCATATAGTGTGGGTACACCTTACCAAGCCTAGTTTGAAAATAAAGACCTTATGCATTGGTAAACAACTTCAGAAAAGCGATGAGGTCATTTTAGAGAGAAGAAGTAATGTTTCATTTGCAGGGTTGAACTGAATCATGCACAATTTTTGTGTATGTTGACATTCTTCAGTTAATAATTTGTACATAATTTGTGATATTGGGCTATATAAATAAACATTGATTGATTGATTGATTGATTGATTGATTGATTGATTGATTGATTGATTGATTGATTGAATATGTTACTCTTTTAAGAAGTGCTCTCTTTTTTTACAATAAAACATCGATAAGGTAAATATGTTCAGACTTCTGCAGGGAAACATAAAAGTGCTTGGTGTTAGTGAGTGTATAAATCAGCGCTGAACAGTACGTGGTGTGCCACTAGTGTACTGACATTTCAATCAGCCCCCCCCCCCGGTCCTCAGCACACGCAACAAGCCTCTCAACAGGTTCTTATCACCCGCTGTGCAATTCTTGTTGCTTGTGTGTGTGTGTGTGTGTGTGTGTGTGTGTGTGTGTGTGTGTGTGTGTGTGTGTGTTTCGATTTCGTGGGGGGATTCGATTACGGAGCATTACGAGTGAGGAATCTCTTTGCTTGGCAGCCCATTGTTTACAGTGAAGAGACGCCCGGGGAGACATCCGCTCTGGTGATATTCACACCAGTGGGAATACTGCCACGGGGAGTGATTGCCTGTTTTCAGCCTCCAGCCGCTTGTGGCTGCGGCCACACGAGGACGAATTCGGTCGTTTGCGTTACTGTTTAGTGTCATATAGACTGTTCGGCCACACGAGGACGACCGAATATGGCACTAAACGACTGAGGAAACGATAACGGGTCCCAAGGTGGATAGAAAGGCATACGCAACTCTCTGGGGGGTCAAACGGCTCCGTGTGTACGCCCTATCCGAACATTTTCAGATCACTGATAGTGATTGCGCAATAGCCCCGCCTCTCCCCACCTCTTCTGCTCACCTCCGCTTACCCCGCGCCATTGCTGAAGTGTTTCGCCACCAACAACAACAATGGCGGATCGCAGAGTTGCTATCGTGCTCCGGACGCTATTGACCATGCTACAGTTGTTTGTGCAACATACAGCAATAATGATGAGGCAATAGCCCCGCCTCTCCCCACCTCTGCTGCTCACCCCCACGTCAAAGTAAACTGCACCCTGAATTCAGATTATTTATCTTTCTCTCGATATGGACCTAAACGCGAGTGAAGTCTAATCTGACAGGACGGAGACACGCAGCTCTGCTCACCTGCAGCTCCTCCCGCTGCAGCAAAACACACACTTCAAGTCAGATCATCACCCTTAGCTATTTTAATTACCTCTCAAACTCCCTAAACTAGTTATAAATATGTTTATTTTTACTGTCAGCCGGGTCACTCATTACTGGATCAGCTGCTGCATGAGACAGACACTGACGCTGTCCGAAGAGAGGGAGGAAAAAGAGAGGCTCCGTGTATTTTATCATTATATTATATAGAGTCGTTATTCATTTGTTTTAAAGCTCAATAAATAACAAAGAAGACCTTTGACCGACACTTTTATAATTTTGTCCGGAAGATTTAAACTTTAATACACATTGACTGGCGAAAAACGCTGCTCGGTTCCCTCGGCCCCCACCGCGGAGAATAAACAGAAGGGCAACCATGACAACCATGCTTCTTCGCTGCTTTTGTGGAGGAAGTTACAGCGCCACGTACAGGCTCCTGCATATGTACTGCAGCTTCTCCAGCGGTTGGAGCTAAACGGAGCGGTCTCGTGTGGACAGACACTATCCGGATAACTATTGCGTGTGGACGGAAGCTTGTTTGTGATTGCGTTTGCGTTAATCCTATGCGTTTCACCGTTTTCGTCCTCGTGTGACCGCAGCCTAAAGATATGGTCACAGCGTAAAACGGCATGAGAATCGACAGGGAAAAGGCATGAGATGATTAGATTGGAGTCAATATTGGAATAAATCCTGTACAACATTATAGAACGTGCCACTATAAGCACCTGTATGTCAGTTCGTTAATCTTGGACAAACAGCGTCCTCAGGATGACTTTAGCAGCCATTTGGTAGTCAAATAGTACAGTGGAAATGTAAAGATGCATACAGTAAAAGCACTGCATTCTTACCCAATGGTATAAAAAGGGTTAAGATATTTTTATATAACTAAATTATCTTAATGAAACTATGGTATATTTTACATTACTTTATCTAAAATGTGCACTTACATTTTGTCTCCACTTGGAAGACAAAGTGCCGTGATTTTTACTTGGAAAATTATTTTTCATGTATTCAAATGTGGGTGGGCATTTTTATGCCTTTGCACCTTTTGCAGCAAAGCTACCCAGGGCATAGGTCTGAGGGATGATTACTAACATTGTAGGCGTAAAACACGCTTAAAAACAGGACAGTTGGAGAAAGATGGCAAAGAAAAAGAGAATAGAATAACACTGGATAAGTAATGAGGAATGTTTCACCATATGCATTAGGAAGCAAGCACACACCTGGCTGAAGCTAAAGGGTATGTTTACAGTTTTGTAATGTTCCCATCTGTCAAGTAAATGATGCATTGTTCTGTCTAGATCCATTAAGAGAGATGCTGAGGTGTACCTTTTCTCTATCTTGTCTATGCAACTGCAAAGTGGTTAGTGGAGTTTGTGGCAGAAAAGTGTTTAAGGAGGAGTAGAGTGTGTGTAATTGTGTCTGACTCATTCAGCCCTTGAAATGCTAGGTACACTCCAGTATGTGCTGAACTGTAGACCCAGACAAGAGGAGAAATATGCTCATATTCACTCTGACTCAGCAGGAGCTTCAGGTTGCACCCACAAGGAGTTTCTAAGGCTGCGGCCCCACGAGGACGAATTCGGTCGTTTGCGTTACTGTTTAGTGTCATATAGACCGTTCGGCCACACGAGGACGACCGAATATGGCACTAAACGACTGAGGAAACGACAACGGGTCCCAAGGTGGATAGAAATGCATACGCCACTCTCTGGGGGGTCAAACAGCTCCGTGTGTGCGCCCTATACGGACATTTTCAGATCACTGATAGTGATTGCGCAATAGCCCCGCCTCTCCCCACCTCTTCTGCTCACCTCCGCTTACCCCGCGCCAGTGCTGAAGTGTTTCGCCACCAACAACAACAACAATGGCGGATCGCAGAGTTGCTATCGTGCTCCGGACGCTATTGACCATGCTACAGTTGTTTGTGCAACATCTACAGCAATAATGATGAGGCAATAGCCCCGCCTCTCCCCACCTCTGCTGCTCACCCCCACGTCAAAGTAAACTGCACCCTGAATTCAGATTATTTATATTTCTCTCGCGAGTGAAGTCTAATCTGACAGGACGGAGACACGCAGCTCTGCTCACCTGCAGCTCCTCCCTCTGCAGCAAAACACACACTTCAAGTCAGATCATCACCCTTAGCTATTTTAATTACCTCTCAAACTCCCTAAACTAGTTATAAATATGTTTATTTTTACAGTCGGCCGGGTCACTGATTACTGGATGAGCTGCTGCATGAGACAGACACTGGCGCTGTCCGAAGAGAGGGAGGAAAAAGAGAGGCTCCGTGTATTTTATCATTATATTATATAGAGTCGTTATTCATTTGTTTTAAAGCTCAATAAATAACAAAGAAGACCTTTGACCGGCACTTTTATAATTTTGTCCGGAAGATTTCAACTTTAATACACGCTGACTGGCGAAAAACTCTGCCCGGTTCCCTCGGCCCCCACCGCGGAGAATAAACAGAAGGGCAACCATGACAACCATGCTTCTTCGCTGCTTTTGTGGAGGAAGTTACAGCGCCACGTAGAGGCTCCTGCATGTACTGCAGCTTCTCCAGCGGTTGGAGCTAAACGGAGCGGTCTCGTGTGGGCAGACACTATCCGGATAATTATTGCATGTGGACAGAAGCCGTTTGCGATTGCGTTTGCGTTAATCCTATGCGTTTAGCCGTTTTCGTCCTCGTGGGGCCGCAGCCTAAAGCAGACTTTCAGTAACTCTTGGAGAGGAGCTCTGTCCAAGAATGTGGCATCATTGTTGCTTTGCATTGTGGCTTGAGAATACCTTCTAGGAAAGACGAGAGCATCTGTCAGATCAGCAAATGACCAAACGGCATGTGTGTGCATTAAAGATACATAAGCTTGCTGGGAAGTCAGTTGAAATTATCTTATGAGAATCAAAGTTCACACACGAAAGAGGTCAAGACTTTAAAGGTCACCTGTTATGCATAATCCACTTTTCCATGTCTTTTATACATAAACATGTGTCTCCTCTGTAAAGAGATTCTGAAAGTTTCAGGAACAAAGACCCTCTCTCTTTTTGTCCTGATCCATTTATATAAAAACCTGTCTGAAAATGAGCTGATCAGATTTTGGCCACTTTATGATGTCATAACGTTTTTGTGGCTTGTGTAACCATTAGCCAATCACCAACCAAGGTAACCCCCCCCCCCTGTGTGATGTTTTTCCAACTTGGTCTAAGTCAGGCATCCTCAAAGTCCGGACTCCGGTCCGGGTCCGGACTCCGGTCCGGGTCCGGACCGAACCACAACTGTCTCTGGACTCTGAGCAAATTATACTTTTCATATGTATTATCTGTATTATCTGTGAGACATCGCCACAACACAACGAGTCAAAATTCTCCGCTATGTCCACTGCAAACAGCGCTCTGCATGTCCTACTGTTCCACTGTCTGTGTGTGTCTGTCAACGCATTGGTCCAATCACATTCAGCATCCCGTCAGCGTTTCCCCCCCCCCCCACCAACAGTCTACGAATCAGAGGCACAGTAGGGCGGGTCTTCGCGGAATGCCGGTGGGAAAAATGCGTGTATCGTCTCTTTCAACATGTCTGAGTCAGAGCGAGAGTTTAAAAAAAAAAGTCAGAGCGAGAGTTAACAGCTCATCTAGTTGCATCTGTACTGTAGCTAGTAGCCTATAGTTTCACCTACCGGGGTGGCATGGGGTGGAAACTGTCACCCTAAAAATAGGCCTTGCCACCCCATCTGCCACCCCAGTTGGCAGCTTTGTTTTGAAAGAAAAGTTGTGGCTCATCGGACATTTATGAGAGAAAGTCTCCAATGTCCGAGTGCAAGTGAATGCAGCACAAGATGCACGTCTTGTAACCCCTCCCCCGGCCCTGGCGCGAGCGTGGAAATATGATTGGCAGCGATTTCATTTCAACGGGACGGTGAAAAACGAGAAGCATTCGGACCCAAGCACTGAAGGAATGAGGTATTTGCGGCTGTACTCAGCATTGAATCAAAACGCACTAAAGCTTTGATCTTAATAAGTTTGTGAGGCGTTTTGCTGAACAAGATGGCAATCACCGCATTCAGCTGTAATAGACTTGATGCTCTGCTCACGGATGAGCATACAAAACTGTTAAGATGACCTTACGTGTGTAAATATATTTTTTTCTTTGTGGGGGTCTGCCCCCAAAAAACAGTTTTAAGTCCTGAGGAAGTCAAATAAGACGGTGTGTAAAACTACACTGACCAGCCAAAAAAAAGTAACCACTTGATTTAACTAGGCCAGTAGGTAAGGACTTTCCACTGAATAATAACTGAAGTATAAAAGAATGCATGACTGAAGTGATGGAGACCATGTTTGAAGGCAAACAAAAAGAGAAAATAACAGGTCAAATCAAGCAAATCCCCCTCTCAGATTCCACAGCAACCAGAACATACTGGCTGGTGATTTGATTAATCAGCTTTGTGATGGAATAAAAAATGCACAGTGCATTTCCTTAGCTGTGGATGAGTCCACTGACACCACTGGCAATGCTCAGTTGCTGGTGTTTGTGAGTTTTTATGATGAGGCAAAGGGGGAGTTTGTTGAAGATGTGTTGGGCCTGACGAACCTCAGTGGACACACAAGGGGGCAAGACATTTATAAAGCAATAATGTGAATGCTGAATGAAAGAGGGTGCAGCTGCCTTTATTCATAACTGTGCAGCTCTTACACTGCAACTCTGAAGGATCAAGCACGGACACAATAACAATGAAAACTGCTGCATAGATTATTTTTGTTTTTGCAACCTCGTGTTAAGAATCTTGTTGCAATTGTTTAAAGGTTTAAATGACCGTAATGAACGGACCTTTGTCTTATTGAAAAAAATGTTTTGGACCTTTAAGATTTGAGTACCCCTGGTCTAAGTCATTTCAGAGGGTAATAACACACACAAGGTATTTTGTCATTTCATTTGGGGACTTGAGAGTGGGAGAGTGGTTTCCAAGAACTCTGTTGTGATGGTCGCTGTGACAGCCGAGTTGGCAGCTTAAAAGCATTGCAGAAAGCTTTCAGAATATCTAACTTTCATTCATGTAAGAAAAACAACAAAGCAACCATTGACGAAATGGATTATACATAAAACTGCACTCACGTGTATAGGCAGTATGGGTATCTGTACAAATGTGAATACGTTTTAACATAGGGATTCTGTTTTCAAACAACTAAATACAACAGAGTAAATGTCTGATGGCCGACAGACTCATAACAAAAAACACAAAACACTGTTGGTTGCCAATTCCCATTTTCCAATAAGCTCATGAACATACCACCATGGAACGGTTTTGAAAACATTACAGCTATACGATTTAGAAATCTCTGCAAGATAATGTTCATCATGTACTAAAATACATGGAAACATGAAGATATGTATGGTTGGGCGACACTCTGGGCAACAATCTATTTGACCTTTAAGGTTAACTGTACAACCAGTCTCCTCCATCACTGTCAGAATATCTCCATTCAGCCTCACTCACTCCCATTTGACACATGTATCATACAAATGACCGCAGATGTACCAAACAGGCCCGTAGAGACCCGTTAGGAGGCCAAATGACAAAGGATTTTAGGGTTGAGTTGATCTGTCCTGAGGAGATGGTCTTGCTTCTCGCTTGTCCTGACTGTGCTCTCTGTCTGCCTCTGCTTTCTCTAGTTTACTCCCCCTTTCATTTTTAATATGCCCCCATTTTTCACCACACACACACCTCTTCCTCTCTGCTGTAATCCCGTCTCTCCTCAGAAACTCCCCTCTCTAACTCGTGTCTCTCCACAAACCCCTGTCACATGTCTGAGAGCATGCAGGACGAATTCCATATCTGCCTGCCAGGCTTTCTTCCTCTTGTCCTCCTTCATTTTTCACATGTGCACAAGGTATCCGTCCCCTGCCGCCTACTGCACCTGTGTCCCTGATGTGATCGCATGTCATTTTTGGAGTGGGTGCGAACAGTGATATAAGACAGCAGGGAGAGAGGGTTTATTTAATGGATTGATCGAGAGTGATTTTTCTATATCCCTTTCTGACTCAGTTTCCTCTCATGTATAATGGATGATGCGAGTCTCTTGCACCATTGTTTTCGGATTCTAATCAGAGTGGCCAGCCTGTTGAATAATGAAACAGGAGGGCAAAATAAGAATGTCTCTTCTTCAGGTGAACACCTGCTGATTAGAACGTAGAAAACATGTTTCACGACGGCCCTTAACGGGACTGGTTGCTTGTCAGATCACAAGACAAAGACACAAATATTTTGTCTCTTTCATTGTTTCTGTTCTTTCTTCTTTTTTGCCTTTGAATACTGAGACTGACTCACACACACACACACACAGTAACTTTAAGATGACATCTTAGACTGCGTTCTGAGGTCGTCATGGCGACATCACACATTGGTTTTCGAGACTATGGATTTGAAGCCTCGACTTTGGTTTTTGGTCTTCGTGATCTAGTCTTTTTAGAGCCATAAGTGGCCATGTTTGGACGAGAGGGTGAAGCAGGAGACAAGCAAGTGAGTCATGTATTATAAGCAGCTAATGCTAGCACTAGTTGGCCAGCTTGGTTAGCAAGGTGCAGGCGTAAATCACTTTAACTGTGATGCTAATTATCCATCCATCCATCCATCCATCTTCTCCCGCTTATCCGTGGTCGGGTCGCGGGGGTAGCAGTTCCAGCAGAGAGCCCCAAACTTTCTTTTCCCTGGCGACATCAACCAGCTCTGACTGGGGGATCCCAAGGCGCTCCCAGGCCAGCGAAGAGATATAATCCCTCCACCTGGTCCTAGGTCTACCCCTTGGTCTCTTCCCAGCTGGACATGCCTGGAACACCTCCCTAGGGAGGCGCCCAGGTGGCATCCTAACTAGGTGCCCGAACCACCTCAATTATGCCTAGCAAAAACATGCTTATTTGTAATATACTTTATTTGTTGCCCATAAAGTTGGAATAATTTTGTTTTCAGACACATTCCACTTTTTACTCCTATTTAATGTTCACTGTGATGTGTTTGGAAGAGATTGATCAATAAAGTTTTGAGAAGATATACACTTTATCAAGAACAAATCACATTGTCACAATCATTTCATGAGAAGATGTACAAATATTGTATTCCAACTTTATAGGCAACAGTGTATAACTAATGCATTCCCTGCTTTAATGTGCATTTTACAATAATTATAGGATTATAATTTACTGAATGAACATAGTGATGTATTAAAGAAAACTTGATATGAGCACTTAAGACCACAAACTACTTAAAATATTACTACTACAATGAAAAAAGTGATAAGTAAGGTCCTTTTCTTATAGACTTCTATACAATCTGTTATCCTTTTGCAACCAGGTTGCCATACATCAAGGATTTTAGAGTATGAGGAAAGATTTTGCATCATAGCAATGTTTTTTCCGTGCCCCTGCTCTTACTGTGTGTGCACCTGCTGTGTTGGACAGGCTTGAATAATTGACAGAGCTGCCAGGAGGGAGGCATTCACCCAGTGTTTGCCCTTCATGCAGGACCCTCTCCTGCACAGTCACTTCCAACACTAAGCTGAATAAGAAAACAGGCTACTCTCCTGCAAGTGCTGGAGGACGTCAATGTTCCCCTTTGATAATTGGACTGTATCTGTGGACACATCAGTTTATTTTTCAGGATCACATCGATATAAACTTAATAAATGCTGCATCTTAACCAAGTTTGCTAAAAGGAAAAGAATATGCTGACTCACAACTGATCAGTCTTCCTGAAGTTATAGATTATTAGTGACCTGTTCAAAGTCAGTTTGCATACAGTGCTATAGGAGTTACCTGATATTTATATCATACACTATTAGAGGTTCTCACATTTTCTCATTTCCTTTCATCCCTCCAATAATTCCTAATAATAGTCATGACTCGTTATTCCTAATAGATATTGCTGCGGTTCATATCCTCTCAGTTCCACATTGACATTGAAAACACATATTGGGAGTAATTCGTCTCTCTTTTGCCCCGTCTCCTTTGGCTAATTTCCCTCTCCTGTCACACAGAGGAACATTAGGAGGTCAGTGTCATTCAATTGCAAGACCCGGGGCTATTTCATTAAAAGCTGAAGCCCTCTATGATATTGGATTTTTGCTCAATGTGGCTGAATGGACGTCTGTAGCGTATTATTGTCTGTCTATTTCTGTGTGTGAGTAAAAGAGACACTAAGAGAAGAAGGAGCACATTATGAGATTCAGTACGGTGGTCACTGAACTCACAGCTTCTATTTTCAGCACGTATCCAAGCAATCTTCTTCAATTGTTGTCAAGGTTAAGCGTTTAAGTTGACATGAACATACAGTATTTGCGGTACAAACACAAATACCATTTATGAACCAAGAAAAAACACCTATGGTCTGCCTGCTGTAATTACATCCACTAACTGACGCAAACTGAGGTCACACTGAGAAAGGAAGTTGAACAATTCTTCACTTGATCTCATTCACGTTCTCTCTTTCAGTCTGTGGCTGCCTGAAGTGTGGAGATAAAACAGCTGCATCTCTAATCTGTGGGTGGCAAAAGCCTACAAAGAAGGCAATTAGGTTTATCATTTACAATTCCCTTGCCCTTTTCTCCTCTCTACCCTCCCATTTCCTCTTCTTTCAACTCACCCCTCCTTTCCAACCATGAATTAATGTCTTTATGTGTGTCGTGTGTGTGTGTGTGTGTGTGTGTGTGTGTGTGTGTGTGTGTGTGTGTGTGTGTGTGTGTGTGTGTGTGTCCACAGAGCAGCCCGAGCATTTGGAGAGTACCTGTCCCACACACACCCTGAAAACCGAAACGGATCAGGTCAGCGTTTCAGCCATCCTGCCATTTGTCCATCCCTCTATGCTGCTCTGCCTATTCCTTTGTGCTCTCCTACCTCACCCTCTGCTGAAATGCCAAGCTGCAATCATCACTGCAAAAGCTGATAACCGAAGAAAGATGATATTTAGAGTAATTATTCTTCTCTAACACTCATGTTCGTCTTTTTTTTTTTATCGCCATTCTAGCTCATCTACTGTGTGAAACCTTGGTGGGTCCCGACCCGGAGTCGCCGAGTGACAAGATTGGCCCGAACAACAACAATCATCTCCATCCCTGCTCCAACACCACCAAGGGCTGTGAGGACAACCGGGATCCCGGCCAGGTGAAACCCACGTTGGGCTTACACCAGCCACCTCCACCATCCATCACCATCTCTACCAAAGCATCAAAGCTCTCCCTTGAGCGCAGCTTCTCAGCGGAGGAGGACCAACAGAAGAGTGTTGAGTGCACCCTGCAGCCTGCCCGCGTCTACACCATCACCACTCAGCGCGGTATGCTGATGAGCAGCGGCCGGGGCAGCAAGGAGAGCCTAGAACTGGACGTCCTGAAGGAGAAGTCGGGGAGTGGCGGGGTGGCCTCCAGAAGTGGCCTGATCCAGGGTTCCCCTTCCTCCACCACATCGTCTCCAACCCAGCACCACCATGCCAGCAGCAGCCGTGGCAACAACCACCATCACAGAAACCATCACGACCCTCACCACGGAAACCACCACCACCACGGCCTCTCCGGCACCACCTCCAGCAGTGGGGGGGCGAGTGGAAGCAGCAGTAGCAACCAGCAGCAGCAGTCTTCTGCGGTCACTGGATCCCACTCCCATCATGGATCGCACCACCACGGCCACCACCATCACCTGTCTCAACCCCCGCTGCAGAGCTCTGTCAGCGCCCACAACATCCGCGGCTGGGGGGAGGGGGGAAAGGGGGAGGCGGAGTGCAGCGGGCTAGCATGCGAGTCTTGCAGCGGGGCCCCCTCACGGAGCCAGGGGTCTCTGGACCTGGAGAGCGCGTCCCGAGAGGCAGGCAAGCAGCACCGACGCCTAGAGCGGATGTGGAGTGTGGACCGGATGACTGGGCTGGAGAGAGGTGAGAGGGCGGAGGACACAGAGGAGAGGAGAGGCGCTGAATTCCAAACCAGGGCGGGAGGGGGTAAGGGTATGTTTTTAGACCCCATTGGTGGGTTTGCTGGGGTTTGGTATTGGACCAGAGAGGAAATAGCATTTCTTTAATTTGCCTGATTGCAACTTTAGTAAAAAGAAAATAAGGATCCAATAAACTTCCTTTCCCATTAGTCTAGTATTTGTTAATTATATTTGTTTGCAAGTGATATTTATAGCCTTTTCAAAGTTTCAGAACCACTTCTTTTGAAATAAGCAGAAAATCACAGTCTACACTTGAGTAAGCAATAAGTAAGCAATAACTAGAACACTTAGAAGATGTTTTTTTCATTTGAACTTTGAGAAAACAGTTGAAAGTAAGTTCCTATTGCATTCAAATCTATTTCTTCTCAGCTCTGGTGGGGATTGAGGGTTTGTTGTTGGATGTGACGTGGTGGTCTGTTGATCTGACTCTTCGTCTCCCCGTCTCTCCCCTCTGCTGTCTCCTTCTGTGTGTCTCCCTCTCTCCATTTGTGGAGTGGTGGACTGTGAAGTGCTGGTGCTGTCGCTGGTTTTGTGCATCCATATATCAAATATATTGATTACAACGTTAGCCAATATGGCACATAGATATTTCATGTTTTGTACTTAACTCATGATTTAATATTTGTCCCTCGAATTGCAGAGGACACTAACTGGTTCCCAAAGGAAAACATGTTCAGCTTTCAAACTGCCACGACAACCATGCAGGCGTGAGTGTCCAACCTTCAAGCACACGCATCAATCTCACATGTACACAAATACACACGATCACACTTATGTTGTTTGAAAGGTCGGACTGGTGTGTTTGCATGTTTCAGACCAGTAACTCCAAACTGCAAACTTTACATAAACCGCACACCATTATCCAAAGCATGTATAGGTTTTTAGATTGAGTTCTTCCCTTCCAGGCTGCCATTGATTTTCATTTCAGTAAGCTATAAAAACAGCTTGCAGACCCTTAAAGCGTGCTCCAGGAAAAACAATCCATCACAGTGAATGTTTAGTTAATTTTAGCTGAATAATGAATCCATGGTTTGTTTTAAAGGCTCATCAAGATGATTTGACATCTGAGATTCCACAATTCATTATCACTTCCAAACCGCTGGATGTTTTAGATTTCATATTTCAACACTTTTGTCAATAAAGAATTAAGTATACGTTTATCTTGAGCAAGTTATAAGACCACAAGTCTGCAGCCATGTTAGTGTACTGTATGTAAACATAGCTGTGGAGCTTCTTACCAGGATCTCACATGGTTAAAATGACATTGCTAACATGTGGCTGTTTAGCAAGCTTGTTTAGCATGTTCACCATCTTAGTTTAGTTTCTTAGCATGCTAACATATGCTATACACAGTCGTTTTTCCAGGTATTAAGTAATGCATAGGAGTATTGGAAGAGCTGATGGTGTCGCCAATTGAAAATGTACAGTAACACCAACATTATTATAGTTTAGTCTGAACCCAAGTGGTGGACCACCAACCGACCAAGTAGGGCATCGAAATCCCCAAAGGCATGTTGCTAGCACGGCTTCAATAAGTACTTTATTGGCAGTAATGTAACGTAAGCAGTTTTTTAGTTCATGTGCAAAAACATAGGCAGACATTATATTAAAAAGTGAGTTTTTTAAAGCAAATGAAAAAATAAAAGGCAGATGTGTGTGAGTGAGAATGAGTGTTAGTCTGTACAAAACAACTTGAACACAAAGGCAGACTCAATATAAAATAGGTCGTTCATTTTGCCTTTTAAATAAGCTTATACCCGCAGCAAGGTCAACTTTAACACACACTTACTGTCTCATTATGCCTCACAGTTTTTCCATCGCTGTTTTCGGCCTCATTAATCACCGATGCCTGAAATGTTGTTTTGTTCTCCCTCTCCTCTCTTCCTGCGTGCTAATTAACAATGGGACAACCAAACAGGATATCGTGAGTATATTTCCCATGCATGCTTGCTTTTATCACTTACATGTAGCTCGCTTACTTCTTGTACTTAACTGCTGTTCCTTAACTTCGATGTCTACCATGTAACCTTCATCCCTGGGCTGGGTGACTGAAAACAAAGTGACCATTACAGGGTAGAACCAGGGAGTGGGTGGACCTTTTTTTGAGGTACTGAAAAATTAGATTTTCGAGAAGCATCAATCATCTCCTGATATAGAGTTATGGATTGTGAGGTAGAAGCCAAGTCAGCGAATTTATTTTAATTGTAATTACTCTTTCTTGCCAGAAGGGGGAAATGTAGTTTTCAAGTCCAGAGTAATCCACTGAGGTCGAGTTATTCTGCCATTCTCAAGTCAGGAAAATGTCCGTCTGTGTGTTGGCTGACCACAACCTGTCAGCTCACATCTACCCAGCAGTTATGTCGGTTCAACACGCACACCCGTCCTCACTTAGCACACATCGATAGATAAGAGTTTGGCCATATTAGATTTGTGTGGCACTCCTGTTAGTGCTCTAATCCCTCTCCACCGCCATCTCCAATTATCACAGAATCTGTGCTGGCGGACTTTAGGCGTTTTTGGAACTGACTGTGGTAATTGGCTCGAGACAGATTTGTTAGGAACAAGTATTTATAGTGCCAACATGTGATCCCAAGTGCCTTCTGGTAAAACTATATGAGTTATAATTTGTTGCGTTTTATTTCTGGTCCGGTTCCTGTTCACACTGACAAGATGGAGGAGTAAACTAAAATTGACAAAAACTGACAGATGACTTTGTTTGACTTTGACAGTGTTGTTGATGGCCATGATGCATTCATTTAGATCACTGTCACACTTTTTAATGGACTTAATGAACTGACAAAGTAAAAATACTCAGACACAGCGTTAAACAGCTCCTTAACTGTTCATCAGGCAAATACCTACTCTAACGTGCAAAGTGTGTACATTGATAACAATATGAATTCATAAATTCAGTAGGTTATATAAATGGGCAATATAGATCAATTATTCGATCGCTTCCTTATTACATTTTTGAATCACCGGATGGATTTATAAGAAGTTAAGTAGTTTTGAAACCATTCTAAAATCCCATATCTGCTCTAAAAAAAAAATCTATTTTTTTTTTTATTTCACACTAAGAACAAGTAGTTAGAGGAACAAGTTAGGCATGAGAGGTTAGTATTGGTGATCAGAGAAAAAGGTTAAGCCATCAGATAAATGACAAGAGGAATAGTGTAGTTTTCCATGAATAAACTAAGGCTAGTTCTTCACATTTCATACTGCACAACCCCTGCTGCAAACACATCTCACCTTACTAAACCTAACTAACCGAGCTGCTTTCAAATGCTTTCAAATTCTTTGTATATTGACCAAGCTATCCTGCTGCTGCTGGCTCAAAGTACATTTTGAGGATTTATTCAAAATGTGAAGATTTGCAGCGAGGGATTGAACCACTGACCTTCTGATTGGTGGATATCCACTCCTCCTGAGCTACTACGAAGAACAGACAGAGTGTAGCTCATTTGAAGTAAGCTGTAACAAGCCATCCTGTTGCCTTTTGTACCAGTGGCACCATTTATTTACCCCTGTTTGAGTAAGGTTCGCTTAAAACTACAAAATCCTATATTTTTTTCAAGAAGTATGCCATTGTATACGACTGGGTTTGCAGTTGAGAGCAGCAGACTGGCAGGGGAGTCAGAAAGTATTGACAGGGTGACTAATGCATTCTTGGTTTTGGTCTTTTTATAGGATTTGTTGCCTGTTAAGAAAATAAGAACAATGGCAGCCTTGACCTTTTAAAGAACATTTTGTTCTTTGGTGGAATTTACAAGCTACTTTCCACTACAGAGTCGGTCAATTAAATGTAGCATGGTCAGAGATGCTCTATCTCTAGCTCTCTTTCTGCCATGGAAACATTTTAATCAGCTTCACAGGATCGTTGGGTTACATCTGAACAACAATAAGTGTGATTATTAAGACATAATCACACATCAACAGTGATGCATTTCACACCATGTTTGTACTTTGACACATAAGGTGGTGTCACTTTCTGCACTTTTTTCTATTAAAAAAGTTTTGATATGAAAGGACACAAGACTTACATAACAACATAACTGTCGTGAATATGAAGTATTAACTTCACAGCAATGGAGAATGTGCACTATTTTCGAGTTGAGCTGTTACTTAAGCCCAAAGGCCTTCAGTGGCAGAATTACACTCAAGATTACTCTAAACTGCGTGAGAATACACAACAAGTATCCATGTCTGATTCTGCAAAAGTAGTAGGAATCCTACAATTCAGAAACAAAACATACATCTCATAATGAGGTCACCAGACCAGCGCCTCAGATGGATTATACCACATGTATACTGGCACATTTGTTGCAGGGGTGAATAGAAAATAAAATTTGAACAGTGATGTGATTTGACTGTCTGGTCTTCAGCTAGCTGCTGCCTACCAACAACAGCTTCCCGTTTGCAGCCAAATAAACCCTGCCGCTAAAAGCCCTGGCACCAGCCCCCCACCCCCCGCTCTGTCCTACCCCTCGCTACGCCAGCATTCTCGTTCTCTCATCCCTTTAATACTGTGCCACGTCCCGGCAGGGCTTTCCGGGGATTTGTGCAGAGAAAAAGGAGAGAGAGGGAGCAGGATTCTGCAGAAGTCATCCAGAGGTACGAAGCGGCCCCTGCCAGGGTGTGCTTTGCTGTTGGCTTGTTTCTGGCTATAGCTCCGTTGTCGCTTATTTACAGCTGCCTCTAATCTGACTAAACCAAAGATTCACTACGTGGTATTTGAAGGTGAGGACGTCAGCTTTAAAAAGGATCCACTGGGTGCCCACATTTCTAGGCTGGAATTGTACTGCCACCCCTGAATTTGTGGTCTCCGAAAAAAGTGGTACATTCTGTTTGAATGATTTGAAAAAACTCTGGCAAACCTTCTCATAGTGTGAATGCTACTCAGCCACACCTAGATTAATTGTATTGGTGGTAAGACTTTTGTATGACATTAGAGTCATTCGTTCATTATACTTCAGAATTCAAAACCTACAATACAAGTTTGAATGAGACCGCAGCATTCTACCGTAACATGCATTTACCAGCCTTACAGAAATGGGTGAATGAGAATCACTCCAAAGTTGTTTTTTTTAAATGTGGAGTGAGATTCTGTAACACTTGCAGGAGTAGTGTCATCAGCAACAAGTTCAGAAACCGCCCCACCCAGATGCTCCGTCACACGGAGACAGATGGCGAATGTGAGACCGCGCATCTCAATTCCTTTAACATCTCACAGTGTGATCCATCTGCAGTGTCAGTTCACTGACATTGGTGTTTTTTCATCAAAAGGTGTGATTTGAAAATGGGGTAAAAGCATAACAGAAAAGTTGCATAAAATACCACGGGAAAAATAGTCCGCCATCCAACAGAAACCATTACTTAAATTTGCATTATCCAATAATGCCACATTCAACCACGGCAGTAAAATTGTAAAATAGTATGTTTAAGTATTTCCTTTTTGTCTTTTGTTTTTTGAGTATTTGACCAGTAAAAGCAGATCAAACAGGAAGCCATCTTAAACTGAATAAAGGGAAACTTATGAGCTCTGACATTTCTGTGTTGTATTCCTGATTCGGTGAAGCACTTTTTTCTTCAGCCCTATTTCCCTTTAACAAAAAACCCTTAATATGACTGTAAGCTTCCTTTTTATTATATTATATTCTTTTCATATGATGTACAGCCGAAGGGTAACAATGGAAGCATTTCCGTATTTCAATCTGGTTGGCAAAGTTTAGAAAAAGCTTTAAAACACTAGTGTGGATGAAAAAATCCTTTGACATGTGAAAGTGTTTTTAAATCTTCCTGCATTAGTTTAGTAAAGATGTGCCCTAAAGCCACAAAGCAGAGCAGAAATGATTACTCTCATCCAGCAGGCAGTGCCTCTGTCAAGATCCTCATCCCCACATCGACGACCATTTGAACCATAGCTATAACAACATCAATGCACAAAGGAAAGAGCCATTTCAGTATTGCTCTAATTCAGCCCGTGTACTCTGAGTGCTTTTTTTCACAATGGGAGAGTAGATTATACCGGGTGTCTTTGATGTGAGGGATTCACTTTCTTTTTCATCTTGCATTACCATCTCTACACAATTAAATCAGTTCTTTTCCCAGAATGTTCTGAAGTCTGACATTACTGAGTACACATTTCAGGCACTTTAGCGAGTCTATACTTCTAATGCACTATCACATAGGAGGGTAGGAGAATTATATCAGTAATCATACACATATGCTGTTAACATCTTAAAATGGCACTATAACATACTGGAATACCAAAACATGTCAACGTATCAATTTATAGTTAGTGTGGTTCGAATCCCAAATTAATATTGTTCCATCCATATACTTATAGGAGTTGAATACTGTACTCATATTACACAATGTACTGAACTTATACATGTGGGTGCATTATGGTGAAAAGCTACCCAGCATTATTATTATTCATGCATTAATGATCATAATCCAATAATATACCGCATATGGAGTATATTTTTGACAATTTGATCAAACCTTAGGCAAATACTATCAAAGAAACCAGATAACTGGGAGAAAGCTCTGTTTTTATTAAGAGAAAGACACATACAGGAAGGTAGAAAAGGAGGGGAAATAACGTGAGAAATAATGCAGGTGTGATCATCATTCTTGCTCAAATAAAGATACGGAGAAGGTGGAACAGGAGTCGGCAGAAGAGTCAAATTGAAGCAAAATCTGAAAATGTAGGCAAAAATGTGGATGGGAAAGGAGTTATGGAGAGTTATAGAGCATCAAAGGAAGAGCTGAAGACGAGGGTGGCAGCACCTGTCAGAATGTCTTTAGTTAGAAATGGAGGAGGCCACGGTTTCTCTCACATTTCCTCTCGTTCAGTCTAAATCTCATTATCCGTGTCCACACCTCTCATTGTGGGCAGCTGAGGTTTAAGCACAGGAGAGTGTGTGTATCGTGTGTTATAGATCTCAAAGTGCAAGTAGCAGTGATCTCTCCTGTTTTTAACCATGCCTTGATTTGTGTTTGCACATTAAATGAGCAGGGAAATGCATCGTTTGGTGTAGCCAGTTTACTGATGGTTTGCTGACATTGTCGCTTCTTTTTTTTATGTGCTTCTCCACTATGAATAATAAATATGGACCCACTATCGCACAGACACACACATGCATAAAACCACACGCTGAGATCATTCATCCTGAGTGCAGACTGTTGGCTCGGTGTGCTGAAACTGTGTGTCGATGTGACATGGGAGGGAGGGAGGCTAAAAGGATGCTTATCTGGGACTCTTGCATAGAACATCGCGTCGGTCTAAAACAGGCAGTCATAGGGACGACTATAAAAACCATATTGCTTTTTTCTTACTAAATACACAAAATGGACTTCAAGTGGAACATGGTAATGCAAAGCTTCTGTATTTAATTAGACTACACATATACAGTGTAGTCAGAGAGTTTCATTGTTGCTAGGAGACATGAATACTACTGTATGGTTGACTTTTACGAAGCTAATGCAAGTAGCTAAACCTTGCAAATTGAAAACAAAAGAGAAAGTACCTCCACACGTATGTAGCATATAGTCGGATACAACACAGCATTTATTTGATAATCTGACATATCCTCTCATTAAAGTGTGTGAAGGAAAAGGAATAAAGGAACGGACCAAGACAACAAGCACGCTTTGGAAAGATAAGGTTCAAAATGTTAATAATGCACTGTTTTACAACTTTGGTGAATTAACTTTACTCATTAGCCTCAATGAGATGCAGCAGTTAACCCTTTGTATGACTACATTTGAATAATGAGGAAAACAGGCTTTGTGCACTCAGGTTACTTTACACCACAGATGTAATAAAAATGGTGTTTGATCCTGTAATGACTGGAATAGAGTCTGCAATCATTAGCACATGTTTCACAGATATACTGTTGTGTATAGACAAATCCATTGGCTGACTCATCTTGTGCACTCAAGCTGTTTCTGAAGATTTTGTTCACAGAGGGTGGAAGAACAGTTATTGTAAGTTAAGGTTATTCACGGTCAGCGGTCTCTGACAGAATGGGGTTTCCTAAAGTGAATGTTAATCAGTCTTCCAGCACTGATGTGTGAACATGTTTTTGACACAGGACTTGTAATAAGTGCTCTGCTTCTGCCTGACCTGAGATATACGTAAGCTTATAAAACATTTTAACAAACGGTTATGTCAAATAAAAACAATATGGTTTACAAAGATACTGAGTAGTGTTCAGGATGATGGATCACCATTGGCCTCTTGCAGGCAGGGTTTAATGGAGGATTATAATGCTGATTAATAAATGTGCTTTTATATTATGGAGCAGAGGCATGTGGATTTAGCTTGATTGTTGGAAGCAGCAAAGAACATAGAATATGTCTAAGTTTTCATCTGTTATAACAATGGTTATATTTAAACCATGTAATAGGTATCTTCTGGACGTATTTAATGCGTAACATCCTGCCTTATACGTAGAAGTTGCCATCCTTTAATAACAAAATCTGGGTGATTTTTATAAAAACGTTTAGTTATGTTAAGTTAATATATTATTATTATTATTATAATTTTAAATATTGACTAAATAACCTCACTCTGATGCATTGAAACCTATAAAACACTAGAAAAGTGTTTCCCTTTTGTCTGTTACGTGAATGAGACTCATTAAATCTTTACTTTGAAAGGATAATTAGCGGTGCTTTGGCAGTGTGGTGCATTACACCCACACTGCTCCTGGGACAAGTACTTTCCACTCACAGTGACAATAAAATGAGTATATTTACCTATAATTATCTCTTTTTTAACCTATAGACAGAAGCTTGACGCTAAACTCTCCTACTTGTCTTCCCTGGCTTTGTCGTTTCCCGCCCTCTTTCCTCCTTCTCTTCTTTACGTGTTGGGCCTTCCCCTTTCCTCTGTTATCCCTCGCATGTTTTCATTTCCCTACCCACAGGAACTTCCGGAAGCATCTTCGGATGGTGGGCAGCAGGAGGATGAAAGCACAGAGTGAGTCAGAGATTTGTGTGTTTGTGTGTGTGGCTGATATGTTTGCTCAAACTGACTGTTGTGTTTTGTTTTCCACCTCGCCATCATCTGTTTCTCTGTTTGTTTTCTGGTGTGTTTATTGCACGCGTGTGGAACCAAAGCGCGTCTGCTTTTACTGGGATTATAAAACGTAATATTCAATCACTTGAGGAGTATATGTTTATCAGTGTGTGTGTGTGTGTGTGTGTGTGTGTGTGTGTGTGTGTGTGTGTGTGTGTGTGTGTGTGTGTGTGTGTGTGTGTGTGTGTGTGTGTGTGTGTGTGTGTATGTGTGTGTGTATATTGATTATGCAGCAATATGAGTCTTGCTCCTGCCTATACGAGTGTGTTGGTGGTCCTTTCCTGTTGCATCACTTTGAATGTTTCGGGTCTTCGTTCGGTTTGTTGTAAAGACAAAGATGCTAAATATATATTTTTAAAGAAAAATACGGAAGTGATGATTGGGAACAATGGAGAAGTGTGTGTCGTATTGAAAACACGTCGAAAAAATGTGGATTAGATGTGGCTTGAGTAGCAGTTTGTGGCTTCAGTAACAGTTTGAGCGTCATTTTAGGAGGCATCTTAAAAATGTAATGGAGATAAAATGGGTAAGGATAAAGTCAAATCAACTATAAATCTATGCTCCAGCAAATACAAACATTGCTTATTTTTTACTTGTGTCAGATTAAGATGCATCATTATTAGAAGTAACTTAGGGAGAGTACACGCGCTAAGATTATACAGCATGTGCCAAACATGTGCCAAATGTCAAAGCACTATGAATGTTAACAAGATGTTCCTTGTCCATCGTTATAGGTCACAATGGAAATGTGTCACAGTGGCCTATGATGATGTCAGGCGTGAAGGCCATTATTTTGTAATGCAGAAACAAAAATGTTTTAGCAGACAAGCCTGAACCCAATTATAACCCAAATGTGTCACCTATGATTGTAACTCAGTGTTACATGTTGCCCTATAGAGTAGCAACCCTGCTGTGAGGAGGAACTACTTCTCCTGGAGCCATTTTCTTATTCAACGCAATTTCAGAGAATAAGGTCCCGATGCTGCATTGCTGATTCAGTGAAATCAACACAGAATCATCTTTGATAAAATCTAAAGTCTAAGAGTTAGTGTGTCACAAAACAGGAAAACATGTTTTGATTTGATAAACAGCTTTTTCTAAAAGCAACACTGAAATATCAACGTTTTAAAAAAGGCCTTAAAGTTGACCTTATGAATGTTTCTAGCTAATAAAAAGAGTGTTGTACTTGAACAGAACAAATTGTTGTCAGCAGCTAAATGCCGCCTTGAGGCAAACACTTTAAAGTAGTCTACACATATTCCAAGAGCACAGTGATTACTCTTCAAAGCAAAGCTGATTCTATCGAGGCTCAGTAAATCATGGAGACAAAGGCAGACCTTGAAATCCATCCTTAAGATAAGAAGCAGGATCTTGTATGGTGTTGTAGTTTGTCAGCATACTGTATGTGTATGTTTGTTTACACATGCAGGTGTTTGTTTGTGTCGAGATGGGGTGACATCGTTTGTACACAATATATGTGAGCTGCTTCCGTGTGTTCACGTATGTGTTTTAGGTGGTGAATGTGGAGGGAAAAAAGGTCATTTTGCGGGTTGTTCAGTGCGTGTGTGTGTGTGTGTGTGTGTGACAATCTCTCCCTGACTGTACTAGCATTCGCTGAGCGTAGATCGAAGAGTTTCAGCCGCTCCTGGAGTGACCCCACCCCTGTCAAGAATGACTCTCAGCATGACAGTGAGTTAACACGTACTAACACACGTCCATCTACACACAGACGCTGACACACACAGTGGAGCAAAAATGGTGCGATTTAAACACATGGAAGCAGGCTTTAACTCTGAAGTAACCAAATCACGTGTTACATGCGTGTAAACCAGTGTCTGTTGCGTCTCGTCTAGTTAAGTTACCAGTTTTCATTTCCCTTCAAATTGTCCTCCACTGTTAAGACCTGGCCTTTTTTAATATTCCAGTCTACTGCAGTCACACTCCCTCTCTAAATATTACAATGAGTGCAAGATACAGACATGTCCTTTAAAGTGTTAATAATCCACCAAAACTGCTGCAGCTGCTGCATTTTAAACAATGTAAAAGGTGTGCAGTTATTATTAATAATAGCCCATGACCCTTCATGCCCTCACATCACAACTGACATATCGATTACAACTTCAATTCGCTTTGTGCTTGCTCAGTACTTTTGTCCTTAATGTATTCCATACACAGGTGGCTCATACATTGTTGAAAGCCACTTAGCAGCATGGGTCAGCTCTGAAAATGATGTGGTAATCAGCACTTTGATATATGAACCGACCGATGGAATGAGGCCAGATCAACTCGAGTCTTAAATAATGGTCAAGCTGTCAAAAGTAATGCAAAGTACACTATAGGACTTAGTAACAGAGGTGGGAGAAATACGCAGATTGTGTAGTTGAGTAAAAGTAGAAGTACCAGAGTGTAGGGATACTCTGTTACAACTAAAAGTCCTGCATTCAAAAGATTACTCAAGTAAAAGTATAAAAGTATTAACATCAAAATTAACTTAAATTACCAAAAATAAAAGAACTCATTATGCAGATTGGTCCATTTCAGAATAATGTATATTATATGTTTTGATTATAATTATTGATGCATTAAAATATTCTCAAAGCTGGTAGAGGTGCAGCTAGTTTGAATGACTCTGTATACTGCAGGTAGCTTGTGAATTTACTCCAGGTTTAACTAAAGTCTGATTTAAGTGTGGTTTATATTTATCATCATTAATCCAAATCTGCAAAGTAACTAAAAGGTACAAAATAAAAGTAGGAGTGAAAGTACACGATTTACCTCTGAAGTGTATTGGAGTAGAAGTACAAAGTAGCATAAAATGGAAATACTCGAGTCAAGTACAAGTATCTCAAAATGGTACTTTAGTACAGTACTTGAGCAAATGTATTTAGTAACTTCCCACCTCTGTTTAGTAAGTACAAATGTATATTCTACATGAACCTTTTTTAAATATTTCCAGATTGGGAAAAATCCAAATTTTGTATGCATCAATAGGCAAAACAAATTGTACTTCTTTTCTTATGTTCAGGATACCACAAAAGTTATTTCTTTTTTTACTTCCTCCCTCAGCAAATGTAAAATCTTAAAATCCCAAAACACTCAACAGTGAAATAATTGCCCTACTAAAATTGCCGATGTGAATCTACCCGGGTCAAGAAGGTTATGTTTTTGGTTTGGTTTGTTGGTTTCTTTGTCAGCAGGATTGTGGAAAAACAACTGTCCAAATTGTCATTAAACTTGGTTGAAGGAAGTACAATGGCCTAAGAGGAACCCAGTTCATATGTAGTTCTGAATCACACAGTGGAAACATGACATTTTTCACTTAAGGCAACTGCCTTTAAAGAGGTCTGTACTCTCCGGGAGCCATTCTGGTTGTCAGTGTTTTCAATGGTGATTTAGGTACTTGAAGGTTAAAGCCACTTTTCATCAAGTGTGTACAAACAGGACTTGGGATTTGACAGTAAACTGTAAGGTGACATTTTGTCATCACGGTTTTACAGCTCAGCTCCGTGTTTTGACAGAACAGTTAACACACACATAACAAATCCAAAGACACTTACACAGAAAACCCTCCATCACACGTACACACTAATTGTCCCTGCTGTTGACTCTGACCCTGTCCATCTGTCTCCCTTTGACCGTGGGTCTTTCTTCAACTTTGTGATGCTCTCTCTATATCTGTGAGTATGTCTTTCGAACTGGAGTGTGCGTCTCAGTCCGAGTGTGTCCGCTGGTACAAATGTCAAGGCAAGGAACGTGTGTCTAAGTGTGTCTAAGTGTATCTAAAGGGCTTATAAATGCGAGTTTCAACCCACACTGATTGAAGGTGATGTTTGTCTATGTTGGTGTCTGTGGTTTTATGTTTTTCTCCACCTTCCATCTTCAGTGTTTCTGTGTTTTAGAGTGTGATGAAAGATAAATGAACTGTTGATAACAGTCTAATGGTGTAGCTGATGCCTCATTCCTCCCTGTTTCCTGAGGGAAAGGTATTGTTCTCTGGAGGAGTGACATTACTCATCAATTTCGCTTGTTATTTTCTCTTTTTTCATTCTTTACTTTCTTGAGAAGGAAATGTCCCTCTTGGTACCTCTACAATGTTCTTTATTAGCTGCTTCACAAAACCTATTGTCAAAATATTTTGACTACAGTTGGGCTGAAACTTATTCTTTAAGGCTGATACGAGCATAAAAGCACATTTCTGTTTTCAAAATATACAACATAATGGCCAATTACTATTTTGAGGTTGTTTTCTATAATGCTAAATACAAACAAATGTATATTATTAATAAAAAACCTCAAGGACAACACTGTGAGCAGCAAATATATATAACACAGCAATGGAACATGGCACTTGAATATAAATAGCAATTATCAGCAACAACACTTTTACTATGCATGCATTGACCCTAAGAATGTTAAACTGTAAATAAATACTAAGTCAAAACTGCATGCATCACATCAGCTATCCACGGATCAAAGAAATACTGACAGCTCAGATTTAACGAACACCTGCTCTGTAGGTCAGTCTATTTAGTGGTTATGAACATCAAGAAAGCATCTATATGTCTATAAGTAAATTACAATACTTTGTCCAGCTATGCAATGTACTGATGTGAAATGGGGCACACGCAAAAACATATTTTAGCTTCCTAAAATAGACCCACCGCAAAATTATCCGAATCTGTTTAAGCGCATAGGCAACATTTGGACTATTTTCTACGCTTCACCTTGCTTTCAGACATTTGCAACAACGAGGGAAAGCTGTTGTATCCAGCCATCATTGTGCCAAGGCTAAAGCTAAACCTTGTTGAACAAAAACAGCTGTTCTACTGCTCCAATCATTTCATTTGTTGGTATAGTTGTCTGTTAGTTCGGATTCACTAAATTCACACAATAACATAAACAAACTAACTCATCAAGGCAGCAGTAGACACAACCTGTGTTCTTCGCGTGGTAAAATAACTACGTTTTTCAATGACGTTTTGGCAAAAGCATAGATAGCGTCTCTAGTTACCAATCAGAATAATTTCATAGCAGGAGAAGCACAGGTGTAACAAACATCGTGAACGATCACTGTGCTCGGTTGAGTCAAAATCAGTCAATGAGCATCGTTATTAATACAACTGCACAGTAATGAACACTTAAAACATTCAAATGTGTCAAGCGTAACTGTGCCAGATTTAGCTTTGAGCTCCTTTCCATCCCTCACATAAAACATTTAAGAAGATTACATTTTACAAACATAGCAACAACTAAATACATGATATGCAAAAAGTGCAAAAGAGCAAGAGCAGCACAAACAAGTATTTATGACATGGTAATACAATATAGCAGCAACGACATATAAAGAGCAAGCGAAGATAAAAGAGATACATAAAGTGCAAGAGGAGAAACCCCAGTGTTAAAGTGCATTTAGCGGTGATTGCACGTCTGTTTGTTTCTCAACCATTCTTTGAGTTGACCTTTAAAACTGTTGAGAGTGGGACAGTCCCGTGTCTCAGTTGGGAGGCTATTCCACAATGAGCTGCCTTTAATGGAGAGGACATTTTGTCCAAACGTGGCCCGTCTACGGTGGACCTCACAGTCTCCTCTGGTTTCTTAGTGCAGTGTCCAGTGTGTTTTTCGTGGATGAATTCCCCTAAGGGGGGGAGGGGGGGGGCAGTCCATGTAAACATTTATAAATAAAACACATACTTTTAAAAGACTTACAATTCTCAAAGCTCAAGAAATTGTGTTTATCAAGGATGGTACAGTGGTGGTATGAATTTGGCTTTATGTCAAACCCCTTGATAGCCCTCTTGTACAGCTGTTCTATTGGTTTCAGGTTTGTGGCACAAGCAAACGACCAGTTTGACCTCACATTAATAAATCTCCTTCGAGGAAATAATTCAACAGCTGTCTTACACGATTTTACAAGGTTATACTGAGGCCCACCAGAGGTTAATTGAATGACAAGCTAATATGCTAATGAGTATCTCTGCCACTCATTTATATACAAGGATGCCCTGATTACAGTACAAATAAAACCTAAAAGTACACAAAAGTAGCTGTCAACAAATTATAAAACAAACAGGCTAAGGGTATACTAAATATCAATTTAAAGTAAACATATTTTTCGATTAGAAAATCTTCAGCATATTGTTTGAAATTACTAGTTCTTAAAATGTGTTTAAGATTCGAAATGGTTTTTGAACAGATGTGTAATAATGCTGGATTATTATGCATTATTCCAACCTAAATCTAATGAGTCCTTTCATGTTTCTTATTCCTGAAAGTGAAGTGATTATATTTGACCATTTTGAGTGACGTTAACTCATTAAAGTACTACTCAGTTGATGTTTTTACAACATTCAAAATTAAAATATAGTACACATTACGATTACATTTCAAAGAAGCACATTTTGATACAACTCCTTTCCTTCCTATAAGTGCTGCCCTCTGAACTTAGTTGTTTCTTTTCTTGTTAGCTGAAGTCCTGCTCACTCACTATCCTCCTCTTTCTCCTCCTGCCAGCGGTCTCATCTTTTCCTTCATCTGTCATTCTTTCATATCCCCACCATTATTACCAACTCCATCCTGTTTCCTCTCCTCCGCAATCACTCCTCTCCACTTCCTGGACACGTCCTTTCACTCCCAGAGTCTTCTATTTCTCTGTCACCTTTCTTGCCTCTCAAGAACACTCCTACCTAAAACCTATTATCTTTAGTGTTCTTGCTCACAGGTGTGGTATTATTCTCTTCCAGGCGGAGACCTGCAGGCATCCTGTGGTACTTTAGATGAAGGAGGCCAAGACGATAATTTAGACTGGGAGGAGGAGAGGGAGATGGAGCGGCTGGCCTGCGAAGGAGACGACTTTGTACCTCCCAAAATCATGGTGAGAGATCAGTATTTAACAACAATTTCGAATCACACTTAAAATTGGCAGACTTACAAGTGAAATAACTTTTAAAATGTTCAAAATCAAAGTAAAAGAGCAAGGAGGGTCCACATCCCCCCTCTTGTATGTACAAGCTTGCACCTGCACATTTAATGAAAGCCCAAAGTTCTGAGAAGTATGCTGCTCTTTTCAGAAATGGTGGGAGCAATTGAAGTAACATTTCTGTGGATGAATTCAAATTTCAGTCAACAAATGATTCTTGAGGAAAGTAGGTCCCCTACTATGCAAAATCCACTTTTTCATGTCTTGTATACATAAACATGTGTCCCCCTCTGTGTAAAGAGACTCTTAAAGTTTCAGGAACAAAGATTTCACTCACTTTTTGGTCCTGATCCATTTATATAATGGCTCAGAAAATGAGCTGATCAGATTTTGGCCACTTTGTGATGTCATAACGATTTTTTGGCTTGTGTAACCATTAGCCAATCACCAACCAAGGTAACCCCGCCCACCTGATTACCTGAGTCTCCTCCTAGAGCACCATTGTGTTCTTTTTAACCAAATATCTCTCAGAGGGGCGTGGGGAGGGGCTCCTTATTTTCATCTAAAGTAACAGACAGAGAATCAGCACTTTGGAAACAGGGCTGAAACAGAGGGGATTATGTGGTAAGATGCGCGGAGGAGGACTGTGCATTTATGTCAACAACTCCTGGTGTACAGACAACAGCACCATTACCAGGCACTGTTCTGCCGACCTAGAATTTCTCATGGTTAAATCCAGACCCTTTTATCTGCCCAGAGAATTCACTTCCATCATTACAATTGCAGCCTATATACCACCCGATGCTAATGCTAAGCTAGCTATGAAGGAACTGCATGTAGCCATAAGCAGGCAACAGACATTACACCCGGAGTCTGTCTTCATCATTGCTGGAGATTTCAATCACTCCAACCTAAAGACTGTTCTCCCCAAATTCCACCAACATGTCTCATGTCCCACAAGAGGAGATAAGACCCTGGATCATGTATATACTAATATCAAAGATGCATATAAGGCCCTCCCTCTCCCCCATCTGGGTCAGTCAGACCTTATCTCACTGTTCCTTCTACCCAAATACCACCCCCTTATCAGACGAGTCAAGCCCTCGGTCAAGACAGTGAAAGTCTGGCCTGAGGGAGCAGAGTCCAATTTACAGCATCAGCCTCACATATCCAACTGGAACAACTTCGCTTTAACTACCACTATGGATTCCCAAGTAGACATTGATGCATACACCTCTTCTGTTTTGGATTGCATCAACACCTACATCAGTGATGCCACCACCACCAAACAGATCAAAAATATTCCCTAATCAGAAGCCATGGATGGATGGGCAGGTCCTCCAACTGCTGAAGGCACGTGACACCGCCTTCAGGTCAGGAGACGCGCAGGACTACCGTCTAGCCAGGGCTGAGCTGAAACGGGGCATCAAAAGGGCGAAGCACTGCCACAAGCTAAAGATTGAGGAGCACTTTAACACCTCTGACCCCCGACGCATGTGGCAGGGGTTACAGACCATCACAGACTTCAAACCCACCCGGGCCTCCCCCCCGTCCACTGACCCCTCTCTTCCAGATGAGCTTAATTATTTGTATGCTCGTTTTGACAGGGTCAATCATGAGGTAGCCACTAGGGCCACTCTCCCTGCAGACCATCTGCCCCTCACACTCTCCACCACAGATGTGCATGCTGAACTGAGCAGGACAAACACACATAAGGCCGCTGGCCCCGATGGCATCCCCGGACGTGTACTCAGCTCTTGTGCTGAGCAGCTGACCAGGGTCCTGACTGACATCTTTAACCCGTCCTTGGCCCAAGGAAAAGTCCCCACGTGCTTCAAATACACCTCCATTGTGCCTGTTCCCAAGCACGCCTCTCCAACAAGCCTTAATGACTACCGACCCGTGGCACTTACATCGACCATCATGAAGTGTTTCGAGAGGCTGGTCCTGGCTCGGCTTAAATCATGCCTCCCACCCACACTTGACCCCTACCAGTTTGCCTATCGTCGGAACAGGAGTACGGATGAAGCCATCTCCACAGCACTACACCCTGCCCTCTACCATCTGGATCAGAGCAACACATACGTACAATTCCTGTTCATTGACTTTAGCTCGGCATTCAACACCATCATTCCTTCAAAACTGATTACCAAGCTCAGTGACCTTGGCATCGACCCCTCCCTCTGCAACTGGATACTGGACTTTCTCACAAACAGACCCCAGCATGTTAGAATAGGCAAGCTCACATCCTCAAATCTCATCCTTAGCACTGGTCTCCCACAGGGCTGTGTGTTAAGTCCCCTCCTATATTCCCTCTTCACACATGACTGCAAACCTGTACATGGCTCAAACACCATCGTTAAGTTTGCAGACGACACTACAGTCGAGCAACAATGACGAGACGGCATACAGGGAAGAGGTTGAGCATCTGGCAGAGTGGTGCACTAACAACAACCTGGCTCTCAACACCAAGAAGACGAAAGAGGTCATTGTGGACTTCAGAAGGAACAAAGACGGCACGCACTCCCTAGTCCATCTTAGTGGAGAAGAGGTTGAGCGGGTCACCAGCTTCAAGTTCCTGGGAGTCCACATCTCGGAGGACCTCTCCTGGACCACCAACACCTCAGCCCTAGTCAAGAAGGCTCACAAGCGCATCTTCTTCCTGAGGAAACTGGCAAAACTCCGCCTATCCTCCCAGGTGCTAATAAACTTCTACCGTTGCACCATCGAGAGCATCCTCTCCGCCTGCATATCAGTATGGTACGGTAACTGCACGGTCAAGGACAAGAAATCACTGCAGAGGGTGGTGAAGATCGCACAACGCATCATCAAGATGCCACTCCCCTCCATAGCCTCAGTCTATGAAAAGCGGTGCCTGCGAAGGGCACGAAACATCATCAGAGACTCTTCCCACCCCAACCATACACTGTTTGTCCCTCTACGTGGCACCCGCTCTGGGACACGCTACCGCAGCCTCCCGGGTAGAACCAACAGGACTACGCACAGCTTCTTCCCTTCAGCAGTCAGACTGCTGACAATGAACCCCACGCTATCCCATACTGCCTAGTTGTTGTCGTGTGCTGTGCTGAAGCGCAATTCTGTATTCACTGTATTTATTTATTATTATCTGTGTATTTATTCCTATTTATACATTTCCCATCTATTTACCTTTATTTTTGTATCATTTATTTTGGTACATACTTCTGATAAATGTGTATGTAACTGACTGTTTTGCAATCTGGTTAGACCATCCTTAAATTTCGTTACACTGTGCTTGCATTTTTGTAATGACAATAAAGTAATCTAATCTAATCTAATTATGGGATGCTGCAATGATCTGTTTGGTATTCGGAGCCAAACACTTCAGAGACATGTTTGTATATATCTGACACCTATAATATATTGATGAAAAACAGTATAATAGGGGACCTTTAATATTCCCAAGTTCTTATCTTTTTTTTTCTTTGTCACTAAGCCTTTATATTTCCTGCCTTACATTAACCACTTGTGAGCTCGGCTTGATGCCAACAGTAATGTCAACAGTCATGTTCACAATCTATCCATGTTACCCTAGCCTGGCAGTGCTCTGCTCACAATGTAACCACTTTGAACACCAAGCCAATCAACTTCCCACCTTGCGACCATGAGCTCACAGGTTCCATTTCAAGGCAGCAATAAATCAATTCCTACATTCCCCACATTGCTACACACTAGCATTATTTGTTTAACCCTTTCTACCTTTTATATGCTCGTGACATTCAAATCCCACACTCCCCAATTTCAAGTTGGGAGACTTCCCTAATACTAATAATGATAATAAATCTGCATTTTCAAAACGTGCATTACTTTCTGTAGAACAAAAATCGAACAAAAAACAAGCAGCCATCTATTTAGAACAGATAGAAAAAGTTGAAATGAAATGGTGTTGACTGTGAAATAAAACCACGAGGGATTTGATGGTTGAATGCCACAGATATCAATATCATTTATTAAGTTGTTATGAATGTTGTGTAAAAATGCAAGTTCTGTATTTGTTGCATCTTAAAAATATCCCTTGTAAACTGGGCACAATAAAAGTAACTGTTTTAGGAAATGGTTACTTACACACTGATAGGTAAATATGTTAAAATGAGGTTAATCCTAGGATGGTACATTTATTTTAAACGCCCCTAATGTATTCTCTACCATCTCACTCTGAATAATATATAGAGCTGTGCTTTCCCTGCAGGCATGAGAGTGATGAAGTTTGCTCCTTTCCCCTTTCCTCTCATTTCTCTGAAACCATGCTCGATTTGCTCCATCTTTCCTTCTCTCACACCCTACTTAATCCATCCTTCGTCTCCTTCACCTTCAGCTGATCTCTTCTAAAGTCCCGAAGGCGGAGTACGTTCCCACTATAATCCGCAGGGACGACCCGTCCATCATACCCATCCTCTATGTGAGTCAAACACGCTCTGACATGTGCTTAAAAATATATGGACATACCAAGCATACACCTTTTACAAACAACTATATGTGTTCATTTCTTTTTCCTTAGGACCATGAACATGCAACCTTTGATGACATTTTGGGTGAGTGCACATTATTGTTTTCTCTTAGCGTCTGCCTTTATAATAAAATATTCAATAAACATGTAATTCCAACAGTGAGTACAATGAATAACATAATGTACTTACATCACATAATCTAATAATAAAATGACTAAGAACTGAAAAAAAAGAAATATGAAACTCTCAACCGCATGATTTTGGGTCCAACTAATGAAAGTTGTCTCATACACATGAGAATGCGTTGAAGGAGTACAAAGACACACTTATTATAAAATATAGAGCCACAGCAGATTTATAAGACCAACAGTCTATAAAATCAATCACCTCTAGTCTTGAGCGTGCAGCAGTTTGCCTGAGGAGCGGAGTCTGAAATCTGACTCACTCTGTAGGGGTTAAAGGTCAATTAAACAGCTACAGGCTAAACTTCGCCTGCTATAAATCTCTTTTAAACTTGCTTGTATGTGGCTCAATTGCTCTGTTCATTTAGAATCAGCTTACATGCTGCAACATACCGAAATATGTTTTTTAAAATGGATTCCTTCATTCAGAGAAGGACCCTCTGTTGCCTTGAGGATGCTAATGAATAATTCACATGTATAGATTTCAGGTTTCCATTTTTCTGTCTGTTATTGACCTGTTTTTTGCTGTTGAAACACTGTTGAATTCATATATTCCATAAGTGGCTGTGATGTCTTACTGTACTTGAACCCACCCTTCTAGAGGTTTCCTTTGTGTACACTTAACATTTCTCCCTCTCTCACCGTACATTCTTACTTGTCTCTTTTTGTATTCGTTATGCTATCTGTCACTGTTGTTCACATCAATACAACCGGTTTTTCTCTCTCCCAGAGGAAATAGAGAAGAAGCTCACAGCTTACAGGAGAGGAAGCAAGTTCTGGAGGATGCTCATCTTTTGTCAGGTAAGGAACATGTAATGCAAGGCAAGGCAAGGCAAGTTTATTTATATAGCACTTTTCAACACAAGGCAATTCAAAGTGCTTTACAAAAAATGAAAGACATTAAGAAAATGGCATTTAAAATCAGTCATTAAAAAGAAAAGCTAATAAAATAAACATTAAAAGAAAAAATACATGGATAAAAGTTACAGTGCAGTCTAAGATATGAATAGTTCAATTAAACATTAAAAGAAAAAGTACAAGGATAAAAGTTACAGTGCAGTCTAAGATATGAATAGTTCAATTAAAAGCAGCGACAAAAAGAAAAGTCTTCAGCCTGGATTTAAAAGTAGTCAGAGTTGCAGCGGACCTGCAGGTTTCTGGGAGTTTGTTCCAGATATTTGGAGCATAATAACTGAATGCTGCTTTACCATGTTAGTTCTGACTCTGGGGACAGAAAGCTGACCAGTCCCTGAAGACCTGAGAGATCTGGATGGTTCATAATTTAGCAGGAGGTCAGAAATGTATTTTGGGCCTAAACCATTCAGTGCTTTATAAACCAGCAGCAGTATTTTAAAATCTATTCTTTGACACACAGGAAGCCAGTGTAAAGACTTCAGAACAGGAGTGATGTGATCCACTTTCTTAGTGTTAGTGAGGACTCGAGCGGCGGCGTTCTGAATCAGCTGCAGCTTCCTAATAGATTTTTTAGTGAGACCTGTGAAGACACCATTGCAGTAGTCGAGTCTACTGAAGATAAAAGCATGGACAAGTTTTTCCAAATCCTGCTGTGACATTAGTCTTTTAATCCTAGATATATTCTTTAGGTGATAGTAGGCTGATTTAGTAACTGTTTTAATGTGACTCACACCATGACTACACCTAGATTTCTGGCTTTATCTGTTGTTTTGAACATTGCAGGCTGAAGCTCAGCGCTAACTTTTATACGTTCTGCCTTGGCTCCAAAAACCATTACCTCAGTTTTATCTTTGTTTAATTGGAGAAAGTTCTGACACATCCAGTCATTGATTTGTTCAATGCACTTACTCAGTGTTTGAATTGGAGCATAGTCTCCTGGTGAAATTGTTACGTAAATGTGTGTGTCATCTGCATAGCTATGGCAACTTATTTTGTTGTTTTTCATTATCTGAGCCAGTGGTAGCATGTAGATGTTAAAGAGAAGAGGCCCCAAGATGGAGCCTTGAGGAACCCCACATGTCATATTTGTCAACTCAGATGTGTATGTACCTATAGAAACAAAGTTGTTTCTGTCCTTTAGGTAGGATTCAAACCAATTTAGAACTGTTTCCGAAAGTCCCACCCAGTTTTCCAGTCGGTCTAGTAATATGCTGTGGTCAACAGTGTCAAACGCAGCACTGAGATCTAATAATACTAACACTGAAGTTCTGCCACTGTCTGTGTTTAAGTGGATGTCATTAAAGACCTTTACAAGAGCAGTCTCAGTGCTGTGGTTTGGACGAAAGCCTGACTGGAACACATCGAAACAGTTATTTAAATGCAAAAAATTACTCAACTGTTGAAAAACAACTTTTTCAATGATCTTACCTAGAAATGGCAGATTTGATATGGGCCTGTAATTGTTCATTACTGAAGCATCTAGATTATTCTTTTTTAAGAGCAGTTTAATGACTGCAGTTTTCAGGGCCTGTGGAAAAATACCTGAGTGAAGAGATTTGTTTACTATATGAAGTAGATCTGGGGCCATGCAAGGCAAAACATCTTTTATGTAGACACTAAATAAAAGTAATACTGTATTTCCTGTACAATTGTACATTCATTTGTGATAAATGGGGTTATGTGTACATTCATGCAGTGCACTGACAAGTAATAGGTACCATTTCTATATATAAATCAAGAAAACTACTAGTTGTGATGGTATGTATTTGTTTCATTCTTGTGTGTGTGTGTGTGTGTGTGTGTGTGTGTGTGTGGTATGTGTGTGTGTGTGTGTGTTGTGTGTATGTATGTGTGTATGTGTGTATGTGTGTATGTGTGTGTGTGTGTGTGTGTGTGTGTGTGTTGTGTGTGTGTGTGTGTGTGTGTGTGTGTGTGTGTGTGTGGTGTGTGTGTGTGTGTGTGTGTGGGTGTGTGTGTGTGTGTGTGTGTGTGTGTGTGTGTGTGTTAGGGAGGACCTGGTCACCTGTATTTGCTGAAGAATAAAGTGGCAACTTTTGCGAAGGTTGAAAAGGAAGAGGACATGAGCCAGTAAGTTACCACTGGGTTTATATAACATTTTCTCTCCATCTCTGATACGCTTTGCTGAGAGCTATTTTACATTTGTGGGCTAGCATTTTAAAGTGGGAGGCAGCAAGGTGACATTTTTGCTTTGTCACTTTAGCTTTCTACTCTGAGGTGATTTGTGTTCAACTCCATTCTGTCCTTTGCTTTGCCTTTGGCTAACACCGTTCCTTCCAATGCCCAAGCACTGACATGTGATGATACCTTACAAGACATTCAAAAACTAAACGAAGCCATTTACTAGAACAGATGTAATTACAGAGGTTTGAAGTTGATCAGCAAGTGGATCGCGTTGTGTCAAGGCGAGGTGATGACCAATGAACATCAGTATGGTTGCAAGCTAGGAAAGAGCACTACTTAAGCTATGATCGATTCAAGAATGTTAAAGGGGAAGATCAATGATTTCTATGGTCTCCTTGTGGACTTAGAGAAAGCATATGAGAAGGCTCTGAAAGAGAAGTCAAGAGGAGCAGAGAAGTTTGTAAAACTGGAGCACGATATTAATTCCTTACATTTATTATAGTGCTTTTCCAGATGCTCAAAGCGCTTTACAGATACACATTACACATATTTTTGTATACATGCAATGGTCACTGTGGACAATACCCACAGGAGCAAGTTCAGGTGAAGTGTCTTGCCCAAGGACACAACGGCTTTACAGACGCAGCAGCGGCGGGTTTCACCCCTTGATCTGATGATCATTGCACAGCGCACTGCGCCACACCGTCCATCTTCACGCCTCGAAGTCATCGAGGCGCTGTTACAAGTACACATTGATATTATACATGTACTGTGGACAATACCCACAGGAGCAAATCCGGGTGAAGTGTCTTGCCCAAGGACACAATGGCCTGACGCAGTGGCGGCAGGAGCGGGTTTCGAACTGGAGTTACCCAGCACCCCCCTTGATCTGATGATCAGATGCACAGACCACTGCGCCACCCGTCCCCAAATTTGATATGTGCAAAGGTAGTGCGACAATGGTGAGCTGTGCAGTATAGAAGTGACAGATGATTTCAAGATGATTTCAAGGTGGGACTACATCAAGTATCAGCACTGAGCCCTTACTTGCTTACAATGGTGAGGGACAGGCTGACGGAGCAGATCAGGCAGGCAGCCCGAGCTACGAGTGAAAGAACCAAACTTACATGAAACTTCCGTTGGGTTGCTTTAAAGTCAAGCTTCAGTTTAAGATTCACCCTGTAATAGATGTAAAACATGTGATGGAGCATTACTAACCTGACTCAGATGGTTTGTTTCACCAAACCATCTACAGTAGGAGAGCTCCATTGGAAGCCATTTGGAAAAGTATTTCAAAAAGACTTGGCCGGTGATTGGATCAATCTGTCTATCACCTGCTATCATGGGCCACTTCTGATTGGTTAACAATGACTGGTACATGTGGAGCACAGCACTTCTGATTGGTGTGGATGACTGACACACAAGAAGAACACTTTTAAAAAAAGCAGGCTTTGCAATTTGATAATTGCATCATTTCAAATCGCGATTTTGATTTAAAATCGATGAATCGTTCAGCCCTAATCTGGAGTTGGCAGAGTTGAAGATGCTATGATTTTTGGTTTGGAATTGACGAGGATTGACAGGATTAAGATCGAGTATATTAGAGGGACAGATCAGGTTAGACGGTTTGGAGACAAAGTGAGAGGCCAGATTGAGATGTTTGGACATTTGCAAAGGAGAGATGCTCGGTATATCTGGAGAAGTATGCTATCTGAAGGTAGAGGTGCCAGACAAAAGGCAAGGCAAGAATGTGGTTTATACAGTAGATATGGTGAAGACGACATGCAGGTGATTGGCATGAGAGAGAGAATGCATACATACAGTATAAGAGATTAAAACAAGTTATCTGCTGTCGTGAGCCATACCTCAAGAAGCCAGAGTAAGACAATGTAGTGAGGTATTTATCATTAAGATACCTTAGCTGTCCTCTCATTGAGTCCTAATCCATCAAATATCACAAAAAGGGCTCCATCATATACAAATGTATTTTGTGAAGAGAAACCGTCTCACTAAAGAAGTCTCTCATTTTAGGCCTTCAAACGATTGAAGATCCTGATGCAAATGACTTATGTAAATGCTCTTTTCTCCATTTTCAGAATATAAATAATATTTCTGCTCTTCCACTTGACTTAAATTGAAGATGTTCCACTGGGATGATTCAACCTTCGATTGTTTGTCATTCATGCACAAATGAGAATCTTTCAGAGCGTCTCCCATGGGGGGGGCGGGGGGGGCATCTTTGAATAGTTGATGGTTTCGAGATATAAAACACAAGCCTCACCTCCTGTTCTTTGCAAAATCAAGTGGTTAATCACCAAAGATGTGCTTGATGCGAGCTAATCATTTTTTAAAGGTCATTTTTCACATTTAATTCCATGGGAACTGTTGGTGAGAGTGATAACTGACGTCTTTGTTTTTGTTCAGATTCTGGAGGAGGCTTAGTCGCTTCATGAGCAAAGTCAACCCAGAACCCAACCTCATCCACATAATGGGATGCTACGTCCTGGGCAACCCCAACGGAGAGAAGGTAAACAGACGCTGATGCAAGAAGACACACCATCACACACACTTTCACAACCTATAACACAAAAGCTCTACTTTACCCTAATTACATCTCAGGCCAGAGGACGTTTAGTTTACAGAAAAGATGGTGACATTTGGTGTCGCCATAATACAAATGTTATGTTACTTCACGATTTTAGTGAATTTATGAAAAGATGCAACTAGATTTTGACAAACAAAAAGTCCCAATGCTATATTTATATTTGGACATTTATTTTGTCCAAATAACACTGTAATCTTACAATTATGATAAATCGCTACTCTCAAGCAAAGAGTATTTCACAGAAGATACTAATGTCATTTACAAATTAACACACATGTCAGCTATGGACTGGTTTTGCTCCAGTGTTTAAGTTGCAGTAGCTTTGCAAATGGCATAGCAGTTATCTGCTGAAGCTAATGCATAGCGCATCGAAGCTATAACAACATGGCAGGTCTATGTAGATATTACATAAAGACCGCAAGTACTAAGGTCGGCTAAGGCTGTTTGTGTTTGTTCAAAGAAAGCTAAATGAAGGCCATTGTGGTTTCTCATTTCATTACTTCTCAGTAATACACATGCAGCAAGCCAGTTGCACTACCAATTGTCTTTTATCACATTGCAGGAATGTGGTAAACAAAATGACTTTGTAAAGTAATCACATATTTAGTGAGACACCTTTATCCCACATTGAATGAAAGAATGTAAACACAGTTTCTCTGGAGGATACAGGCAGACAATGTTCAACAGCGGTGAAATCCAAATGCATTACTTCCTGTGCTGGTGGCATACACACCGTGGCCCAAGTAGAGTCGAATTCATTCATAACAAGGTCTCTGTTGATTTACGTGTTCAAAACGTCAGATTTATGTGCCACGCAAACTGATTTAATAAATTAGGCTACCCGAGGTGTATAGACGTTTTGTTCCCTGTCTCCTATCATTGAAGTGAGCGCTTCCTTGTGCTCGCTCGTGCCTCGCTTTGTTCTCCACCGCTAGTTTTTCGGTTTGCTGCCCTGTGCTTTCATATCTATTTTCATAGCGTCGCGTTAGTCTGGTAATCACCACACGTTCATCCCGGCTGCCTCCGTTTCTAGCTCTTTCTTCCTCAACATGTGGGACTATTACCTCACTCTGTGTGATGTTACTGGATGAAGCACACAGGCTGAGTAATGATGCACCTCTCTCTACAGTACCTGACAGGAACAAACAATAAGACACAACCAAAAAATCGAAAGCAGATAAACAAACTGGCAGACACACAGAGGAACGACATAGCCAGCGGGGTTTGTCTGACCTAGCTGTCTGTTCCAGTCATGTCTGCCAAAATACTTTGTTATATAAAGTGGGTCTCTCTGGGGTAGTTGGAGAGCCTGGAAATCTGCAGTACAGTGTGCAGAGTGACATCTCCCCCCTTGCAGACAAACACAGGCACCTGCCTCAACAAAGCTTCAATTCCAAAACAACAATATTGGTGTGATTCATATTTTACTCAAAGCTTGGTCCCAAGATCTCAAAGTGATATTTTCTCCCGCTGGAGGCTAAATGTAATCTAAACGAAAGTTAATGAGTATTTGTTTATACCTCCCTAGAGTACACTCATACAATTACAAAGTGATTTTACTAGAGACCCTATAACAAGTGTTTTTAATCAAACATATTCTCCATTATACACTGTATAGGGAAAAGTGTGGTCACTTTAGTAGTATACATTTGATGTGCTAAACAGCATCCAAACTCCAAGAAAGTCTTTAAACTTCAAGAGTAGTGATATTTCTCAATTATCTTTTGGTCATATACCGTTTTTCTCTAACATTTAGTCTTTTCTTTACTTTCTTAATCCTATAACCAGCCATAGAAAAGCCCATCGCCAACAGAGAACCTCACTCCCAGCCGCTCTGTCTGCCAAAGCATAAATGGAGTCAGATTGGGTCCCCGTTGTATACATTTTGAAACAGGAAGGATCAATGCCAAATGATGAGCTACAGACAGCATAAACCAATGGCTTGCAAACACCACGTCGCTGTACATGACTTAAATAATAACTAAGAGGTTGTCTTCAACACACATGATGTGCTCAAGCTGTTTGAGAGGAGGTTTCAAAACATATTGCAATTTCACACACACTCACTCGCTGTATATTCACATGCTGCATGTCACTATCTGCAGTTGTGCTTCTTGATTGGCTATAACAATTGATATGTATTTAAGCTTATGCTGTTAATACAGACATGCATCCTGAAGGCTTAATAGAGAAGTAAATTAAACTAGCCCCTCCCTGTTTGAAAACATATTAGTTTATTGATGATTAATAAAAATGACTCAGCAAATACCAAAGGGGTGTAGCCTGTTCATTACAGCAAGAGCTGATTTTGTAATAATAATCATTTCCAATATAATATTGTCTTGTTTTGGGGTTCTTTCATTGATATGAATGTCATTTAATCTAAGAAATGAACATTTGCCGCAGTTCTGAACATTAAAAGGAGCTCCAATTTGCTGATATTAGAGGAAGGGTGAAATGCTTATGCTCTGTAGTAAAGACAACCACAGTTCTAACTCTGTGAAATGTGGAGCAGGCTGCTTTTCAGTTTCTAACACCACAGCACTTAGGGTTTGTCAGTTTTGAGACACAGCGTTGAGGATGAAAACATAGGCTGGAGATGAGCAGCAGGGGAACAGGTCAGCCAGGCAGTCTGACCTACTTTTCTCATTCAGAGTTGTTTACGCATGTTGTTTTGTCAGCACACATTCTGCCTCAGTCCTGGCAACAATAGCTTCAGAGGACAGAAAGGAAACAACGCAACATTAATAGGGTCCAAGCACAACAACATTTCTTGCATGAAAAGCAAACATGACACTAAAAAAACAGTAAAAAATATCTATCAAATGGGTATTCACAATATATCATTTCCAGCGCATTACACTCCATGCAGGAAGTAATCCTCACTCTATCGCCAAGTCTCCAATGGTCACGGCAATGCACTGCAGCGTCAAACGGCGTCCCACCCTCGAAGTGCATGAGATATTTGTTTTTCGCCTCCAGCTCTCTGCACTACAGACTCGGCACACCGCCTGCGTCTCCCCAAACATTCTCCACCATCTGGCATGAAGCCATCTTCTTTTAACTTTTCAAAGGACTGCAAACACGGAGGAATGAAAGCTGCTCTTTTCATCGCCACCTCCATTTTGACATCACAAAGTGAAAAAGAAAAGCGCATGTGGCCCTTTGATTTCTTTGACAGAGGGGTATTCCACGTGAACAAATTGGAGCAAGAAATCAGTCAGCTTCAATTTTTAATGTGCACGTGTCTGTGAGAAACTGCAGAATAGATTACTGAGAAACCCCAAATCACTGTAATGCTCCAATCAAACTGTCATTATGTAATTAGGGCTGCAATTGATTTATTTGACTGAATAAGGAAAAAATATTATATTGCCATCAAAGTCTTTATATGCTTGTTCTAACAGTTCCAGAATATTTCATCTACACTGAGAAAAATCTACAAATTCTCACATCTGAATAGCAGGAAGCAGTCAGTGTCCTCCATTCATTTTTTAATGTTGCATTTAATATTGTGGTATATGAAAAAACACTTATCAGCCAACAAATCCCTCTAATTTACAGATAAATTCAAGCTTTGATTTGAATATTTTCGTTTAATTTCTTCCTGAACATGAATAGGATAATGAGGTACTTCTGTAACCTTTTAGAAGCTCTGCTGTTTCACAGAAAAGCAGAATCAGAATTCTGCACAGCGGTTATATGCTTTTGCAGTTTATACCTCCTTGTTACCTGCTCGAGAATGTGCACGTCTCTTTGGCGGTAATGAGCAGGATTCATAGCCGTTCTTGAGTGTGTTGTTATGTTTGTGTCTGAGTGTGTGTTGTGTATGAAGATGCAGGCTTCCCAGTGGGATTAATTGCTGTTTGCTTCCTTATCTCGTCTCAACAGCTGTTTCAGAAACTGAAGAATCTGATGAGGCCTTATTCTGTCGAGTTCGGGTCGCCGCTGGAGCTGTCTGCTCAGGGTGGGTATGAACAAAACACCCCGACACACACATCAAACAGACCCGCACGGGCATTGTGATTTCTCAAACGAATACACACATGAAGCGTGTATGAAAGACAAATCGCTGTCTATCATTAACATGTAGAGGAGGAATTTATTCAAACAGCTTCTCCATTTTTCAAAAACATGAACATGCTTTGATAAGACGTTTGAAAATGCAAAAGATCCAAGTCATAGACTTCAAACTCAGTTATTCACAACGACGACCACCAACCTTATTGCCACCAGAGTTTTGTTTCTTATCAATATTAAAAAATGCTCTTTAATATATCTGGACAGTTGCAAATTGTTGATATTCTATGTATTTGCAAAGGCTAGCTGTCCATAGCAACTGAAGCATGATACATGTTTGTATGGTTATAGTTAGTTGGGCACGCACTGATCTTAGTTTAGATTAGGGAAAGGGTCAGTTCCGGACATCCCAGTTTACGTCATGGATTTTTTTACCTTTCAAAATCCTATAGGATATTTTCAGAAACTGAAATGTTAGAGTAATTAACATCTTAAATGTTGTAACCCATCTGCAATGAATACTATCCCAATATCTTAAGGTTAGAGACAAATATGATAAAATAATAAATGATCCTCCTAACAGTATAGTCAAAATGTCATGATTGTGGTTTTTCAGCTCTAAAGCTACATTTAGCAAGATCCGTGGGACACCATTTTGTGTGCAGGACAAAATCATTTCAAGACATGATAGGACTATTTTAATACTAGTCATAATTCAAATGTTGTTGAGGTAAAGTAAAGAAATATGCGAGATATCAATTTAAAAATACTCTTGGTCTTGTAAAAAACGATTGGAGTATTTGGATTCAGCAACAACAATTTACATGAATGCAAATGATCCTTTCTTTCATGGGTTTTCAGTGCAAACTTTGAACCCAAACCATTATAGGTTAAGCAATTTATCAGGATTAGAAAACACACTTGTAGTAGAATGTGTTCAAGGTCCGCAGAATGAACTACTTTTAAAATAAGTTGACCAAGAAGGTGAGGTCTTAGTGAAATTATATGGAAAATGGTAAAACAAAAAAGTGATATGCTCTCTTAATGGTTGAATAATTATGTTCCCGTCTCGTTTACCAATCAAGGCAAAGAGCTGATCGAGCTGTACTTCGACTTCCGCCTCTACCGGCTCTGGAAGACCCGCCAGCACTCCAAACTCTTGGACTATGAGGAATTTTTGTGACAAAGAAACCTGGATAATGGGCGCAGCGGAGCCCCCCAGGAACCCGTCCAAAAGCGATCCAATGACTGAACATTTGCTCAACTATAGCGCTCGACCCGGCAAATTTAAACACTCATACCGGCTTTCATCCTGGAGAGGACTGGGAGAAGAGGAGGATGTGAAGGCAGGCAGGATTGAGGAGGCTGAAGACAAACTCAATTATGCTGTGCCTCAGCTCCTCCTCGTTTTCAGAGTAAGGATCAAAGACTAACAAAAAGGGCCGAAAAAATACACAAAAGAAAAAAAATGAGGAAAGATCAGAGAAAACTGGGCTGTCCAAGTCTTAGTCACCAACTCCATTTGCATCTTGAAGGCAAAGGAGAAACAAAAAATCAAATAATAAAAAAAGGTCATTTTAGTCACCCCTCTATCGCAAAAAGACATTTTCGGAGGCTTATGGGCTTCAGCAAAATCTCATTCTGCCATAATGTGGTTCTGTGATTAGACTGGACCTCTCAGACCCCGAGACATACATATACATAAATAATCCATGTGTCGATGTGTGTATATACCACATGAATATAGTAGCATAGCTTTAGTCATGCAAATAATACTCTATATGAGAATAATGATGCATCATTTATTTTCGATGTGCATTGTTGTGCAGTTTCATATGGAAATACTTTGGAATAACTCAGGTTTTAGCCATGAAGTACTTCATCTGTTTGTCCATTCTATCAAGATATTGTAATCTTCATCACCATTGCTTGGAATGAATGTATTACCTCTCTGGAAATGTATCTTCAGTTTGAGGAATTGAGCTTCATGTTTTGGTTAAAAAAAAAAAAAGTGCAGATTTTGTGAGAGTGTGTGTGGGAGTATTTTACATGTAAAAAAAAAACATGAAGATGTTGTGTGTATTTCTCTTTCTGCTCCTCTGTTAAAGCAAAAATGTTCATCACCTTCACTTGCCATTTCTCTCTCTTCCTGTCACACACATACGCAAATACAGTCTAGCATGGTTCATGATGTCAAGAGGGATGTAACAGCCATCCAAGAGCTCCTGCCACTGCAGTGGAGGAGTCGCCCCATTGAGCCCTGATACTCTTCTGCAGAAGGTCCGAGCCACTTAGTCGGCCCCTGTCAGCAGAGCCAGCTGCTCTCACTATCTGCCAAACACTCTTGGCATATCTTAATGGCAGGCAAACGAGTTTCCGCCATCTCGTATATCACTGGGCTGAGGTCCAGTCTGAGGACCGGAGTTCTCTGAATTAAACAGATCTGCCAGGGGTTTAAGCTGTTAACAGCCTCCTGCCGCCCCTGCCAGGTGTCGGCTGGTAAAAAGGCCAGAAATATGCACAGAGTGTGTGTGTGTGTGTGTGTGTGTGTGTGTGTGTGTGTGTGTGTGTGTGTGTGTGTGTGTGTGTGTGTGTGTGTGTGTGTGTGTGTGTGTGTGTGTGTGTGTGTGCGTGCGTGCGTGCGTGCGTGCGTGCGTGCGTGCGTGCGTGCGTGCGTGCGTGCGTGTGTGCGTGTGTGTGTGTGTGTGACAGCACACCACCTGAGTGACCAGAGCGGTCTCACATGAAAGATGGTGAAATGTGGAGAGCAGCCACTAAGCCGAAATCTGAAAACATTGCTTATACACACACACAAACAGAAACACTGGGGCTGGGACAAAAAGACATTTAAGAAATCAATACATCGGGACATGTGAAAGGGGTCCACAGATTTTACCAATAAAAAGACAGTTTACCCATCGTGAAGAACTCAGTCTGTGAAAACATTATCTGTATGCTTGTCTGTGGGGGACTCAGGCCAAAATAACCCTGTTGATGTCATCAGATGTATCTCAGTTTCAGCTTATGACAATTACCAGGCATACAATCAAGTATTTTTAATGACAAGTGACAAAGGACTTTGGGGCTTGACTAAGGGACCTTAAGTCTCTCATAGTCTCTATAGTATATAGTTAAGCAGTACTAAATCACTAGGTCAAACTATCTTTAGCAAAGCAAAGATACATGTGCTTCACCATTGAAACGGGGACAGTGACACTCGAAGAGCACAGAAAATCTCAACACTCAGTTTATTTGATTTCTCAGGTTGACATGTTTCTGTGAAGGCCCTTATTAAGGCAGATCTGCTTAAAAGTCCATTGAGCTTTCGTACTTATGGAGTTCTGCAATCCCACTTGTTATGTGTCTGTCATTTCTAACGACACGCTGCTGCATTTCGGCCATAACTTTACCAATGTGGCAGCGTTCCAAGGAGACAAGTCACGCAACGGCTCACTGCTCAGCCAATCACAGCGGAGTCCTGTAATGACATCGGCCCCTGAATGTCAGTGAAAACCTCGCTGCAGAGCAACACTTGCTAAGTAGGATTTTAAACCGGTCATTGAGTCTCTGCATAATTCATTGGCGTGCAGAACGTTTACAGAGTGCATGAGGAATAATATTTTTGGTATTTAATAGATTGACCCAAGCCCTTCATAACACACACACACATATACAAACACACTCACAAACAAAGATACTCTTGATCTGTGTATGGCAAACACATTTCCATTTGTCCTTATTTGTGTGGATGTGTTCATATTTGGAGCACTATGTGTGGGCTTTGTTTCTGTTAAAGTCAACCAGCCTCACTCTGGGTGCTCTCTGCTAACAAAACTCTGCTTTTATTTGCGTGTGCTCTCTCTCTGACATTGCAGTGCGAGCCTACAGTTTGTCTGGCACAGACAATTGCTCTCTCAGCCTGAGTCACGCAGAACATGTTTTCACTCCAGATTTAAAGGCCAAACACCTGTCATATTTCATTGAGCCGTGTTCATTCCGCTGCTGAACGGTTTTCGGTTTTCTCAACATAACTCCATGGTATACTTTTAATTCAAAATCCAGCAGCGATGATTTGGATTCAGTCAAGTCAGAAAATGTCTTTCTCATGCCATAGAAACTGTCTATAAAGATATTCATGGTAATACCTTTCCTGTTATATTTCCTGGGCTGAACTGACCGTGATGTGAAGAGCACTCTGACTCAGGAGTTTGAGAGAGCTTTGATATTTTCTTCTTCAGCAAAAAATCCCACAACATTTCACCGGAAATCTAATTAAAGATGCAAATGTGTCCAATTGTCTTTCTCAGTCTGCGTTGTATTATTTGCCTTTTTATTCCATTTCACACGGTGGGGAAATCAGCGGGGAAATCTAAGAAAAAAAATCGTATTCCAAGAATTTCCCCCGATTAGCCAAAAGATATCATTAGTACTCTTTGTAAATGAACGAGGTGCTGGCCTTTCCCCATTTCAAACAGAGATGTGGAATCCTTTTGGCTGGGAAACCCTGATAAAACCTCGCTACTGCCAACAAACAGGCCTTTTTACATTGTTCTGCAATACATATCTAATTTTAATTGGAAAACATCTTACACTAAACTGCTAACTGCTGCAACTGTTACGGTACAATTAAAAAAGAAGTGTGAATATGGTTCATTTCATGTAATAGATAGATAGATAGATAGATAGATAGATAGATAGATAGATAGATAGATAGGTAGATAGGTAGATAGGTAGGTAGGTAGGTAGATAGGTAGATAGGTAGATAGATAGATAGATAGATAGATAGATAGATAGATGGATGGAGACAAATCTAATGCTTCTTCAAACAATGGTCAGTAAGTGGCCAATGCCTATTGATCAAAGGAAAAGCCAAGAGAGCAACTTCAACTGTATTCCCAGTCCAACATCTACCAAGTGGCTTCTTCCTGACTCGTGCAAAGCGGTAGCAGAATTGATGAAAGGTAGATAGAAGAGGCATATGTTTAATCACGAGAAGAGAAACATGTCATAGAGTTCTTTCTAGAATAAAACTCAGTTCAGCCCCAGTGCCAGAAATGAGTTAGCATAGCAGGGAAACAGAAAGAGATGTCAACAAAAACACATTTCTAATTATTGTGTGTCTTAGCAGCATTAGCATGCAGAATTTCAGATAAGGCAGTCTTGTTCCAGAGGAAGTACTTCTGCGGTACCTTATCTCCCCGTCCCAGAAACCCCTCAATCCCTAATCTCCGTGCACTTGCCTTTCATACACTCTGCTTAGCTTTTCCACCTCCATCTCTCTTTCCTTTGTCCACTTGAAGTAGAATGTATGTTTGATATGCAAACATCACAGACAGTTTGTTAATATTCAAGTGCAATTCTTTCAGCACAGTCCCCCGAAACTCCTGATTTTAAAGACCACCATGCGCCAACACAACGGTTTACACATTTCCCTTTCACCTCTTTCTTGGAGGGGGCAGAAACAAACATGACAGAGAAAAAACTGATGATTGATAATGAATATAAAGAAAGTAAAACATTATGTTACCGCAAACATCATTGAAGCAAGCATGCCATTAAGTATTCAACTTAAAGCAGGTGTTATCTTAAGCTGTTCTCCTGAGTCCTTCAAGGTCAAAAAGCATTGAACCCCCGGAGGCTACAAACTGCAGAGTGCATGAAAAGGCCAAGCCTAGTTTAACATTGATGAATGTGGTACATTTGGTAGGATTTGATACTCAACTATATTTATCAACCAAGCCTGATGAAATTAATCATCTAAATAAAATTCAAGACTGCCTTAAGGACTTAAAAACGTGGATGACCTTAAACTTTTTGATGTTAAACACGACCAAAACTGAAGTTATTGTACTTGGCCCGAAGAATCTACGAAACAAATTATCTAAAGACATACTAACTATGGATGGCATTAATTTGGCCTCCAGTGAGACTGTAAGGAATCTTGGTGTTATATTTGATCAGGATTTATCCTTTAACGCCCACATAAAATCAATTTCAAGGACCGCCTACTTCCATCTACGTAACATTGCAAAAATCAGGCATATCTTGCCTCAAAACGATGCAGAGAAACTAGTCCATGCATTTGTTACTTCTAGGCTGGATTATTGTAACTCTTTATTATCAGGGAGTACCAAGAAGTCAATCAAGTCGCTTCAGCTGATTCAAAATGCTGCGGCTCGTGTACTAACCAGCGTTAGGAAAAGGGACCACATTACTCCTGTTCTGGCTGCCTTACACTGGCTCCCTATAGAACACAGGATAGAATTTAAAATTCTTCTTCTCGCCTACAAAGCCCTTAATGGGCAGGCGCCATCTTACCTTAAAGAACTCATTATACCCTACTGTCCTACTAGGGCATTGCGTTCCAAGAATGCAGGGTTGTTGGTTGTTCCTAGAATCTTTAAAAGTACAATGGGAGCCAGAGCCTTTTCTTATCAAGCTCCACATTTGTGGAATCAGCTTCCAGTTTGTGTTCGGGCGGCAGACACCCTATCCGTTTTTAAGAGTGCGCTTAAGACCTTCCTTTTTAATAAAGCTTATAGTTAGGGCTGATTAGATTCAGCCCCTAGTTTTGCTGATATAGGCTTAGTTTGTCGGGGGACATCTTACTTCTTCCTTCTCTCTGTCTATACCCGTGTACTCTCATGTTCCGATTAACCCAGCTTCCCCAAATGTCTTTCTTTTTGGTGTCTATATACGCTGGGATCCGGAGTCATGGATGATCCTGCGGTCCTGTGTCCTGGATCGCGAGCGCTGGATCTTGAGTCGTGGCTGTGGTCCTGGATCATAGGTCCTGGATGGATATCCTCGTGGATTCATCTTCCTATTATACACACATGCATTTCCAAACATTTGGACTACCTATGTTGCAAATGTATTATCTTTTCAATTTACACACGGCATCTATTGCACGTCTGTCCGTCCTGGGAGAGGGATCCCTCCTCTGTTGCTCTCCCTGAGGTTTCTCCCATTTTTCCCTTTAAACTGGGTTTTCTTTGGAAGTTTTTCCTTGTACGATGTGAGGGTCTAAGGACAGAGGGTGTCGTATTGTCATACTGATATTCTGTACACACTGTGAAGACCACTGAGACAAATGTAACATTTGTGATATTGGGCTATATAAATAAACATTGATTGATTGATTGATTGATTGATTGATTGATTGATTGATTGATTGATTGATTGATTGATTGATTGATTGATTGATTGACTTGTGTTTTATGGTAGGGTAAGTTATGTTGCATACATTTACTTCATTAATCAGATAAAATGTCTTTTTTTGTTAGCGTTCATTTACAACTTTAATCTCTGGTTTTCTCCTTAAATATTAACCCTTGACCGCTGGCTTCTCAATTGAGTTTTCTTTACCTATACTGGCCCTACAGTATATATGAGTCAAAGACAACACACTAAGAAAATAACATAAAAAGGTAAGTCATCATATCGTATGTCTCAATTGATGTACAAGCAAAAATAAATTAAATTCTTATTCAAAAGGGCATTCAAGTTCCCTGCTGCTTATCCTCCTTCTTATTCCACTTAAGAAACGATACAGCCCCTTGGACAATCAGGACTCCTCGTGAGGGTTATGGACGAATAAAAAGAGGAAAAGTTAACATTCAGAGGAACGGAGTAGTCACATAACACAGATGATATGTTCCTTCGTGGCTGTGACCCAGTCACTATGACAATAAACCACACTCAGCACAGAAGAGAGCTACAATAATAAACTTCCTTGCAAAACCAGCAGATAATCCGACAGCAGTTTATAGACTCTACTGTATGAGAAATGGGAGCCACTGATGTTGACTGACTGTTATATACTGCAAATGCTTACAACCTGGTCTTTACACAGCTGAATATATTTCATATGCAGCAGCAAGCTAAGAAACGGATAATTAGGAATTTAAAAAATATTGAAATTACAAGGAGGCCATCTCTACTTATAGGAAATGATTTGTAGTGTGCTTAGCAACAAGTGACTATCAGTATACAATAAAGACGAACAAGGAGATCAGCTATTAAGGTATTCTAAATGGTATTATGAAGTATTGCTTTGACGCTCAGCTGAATGCATCTGATTGCCAAGAATGGCCATTGTTGAGTTTCCCATCAGAGCTTGTGTAGGAGTACTTGATCCTTGGAAATCAAAGGAAACAACGATGGTTGCCATGAAACCAGTTCAGCTGAACAACAATTAAAGGTGGGGTAGGTCATTTTGGAGAAACCAGCTCGAGTGCGCTATATTTTGAAAATACACAGCCGGAAGAAATCTGCCACTTCCTTACAGAGCCCCTCCTCCAACACACACGAACGCGCACATGACCAATGAGGGCACGAGATAAGTTTGTGCACAGATGGAAGGCTGACAGACAGCCAGGTAGGCCATCCAGTTACTTTAGCCGGGCCGGCTAAAATGAATGGTCGTGCTTCTTACAGTACTACGGCTTCCACAGATGACATTCTTTAATGGATTTTTTGTCAAAGCACTTAAGATATTCATTGCTATTGGGATGTTAAGAGCATTCCATGGAATATAACAAAGTGTATCTCGAGCCGGTTTCTCAAACTTACCTACCCCACCTTTAAACAATGACTCTTCTTCTTTACAATGTAAATCAGCAGCATGAGAGCATCATAGGCCAAATAACCACTATATAATAATTGAGCTCAGCCACTCCAAGATATGTAGCCTAATGTGTAACATATAAAAAAGCAGGAGCCAATTTTAGAGATAGATGAAAAGAGCATAAAACACACAAACAACAACAGAATAGAGAGAAGACATCATCTCAGATGTTAGTAAAACAGTATTTACCTCTGTGAAGTTAGTTGAGGTTGCTGCTAACCGGTTAGTTTTCTGGCAGGTTGGCTCCACAGCAGGACTGGTGAACACGCGTGGCAGCGAACATGTTTTTTCCATAAAGGCTTCCAGTAGTAACACAGTGCAGTTGTTTTTCGGCTAACCTTTAACTCAGCGAACTACTGTTTACAGTCTTTGTTTAGCATGTTTCCAGAAGCGTCATGTTAGCTAACGGAGAGCAGGCTTGGTTACAGCAACAGCTGACACGCGGAGGTTTAAATACCCCGCCTCATTACGAAGGGTGCGTTTGATATCCTGTAGGCTACAGCCGCTTGATGATACACAAATCTATGAAATAGCAACTCCACCTTGTATACTCTGTTACAAGCACGAATTCATTTTTTAATGCAAGACAAAGTAGGCTAGGTCATCAAAATATAGTAGTATAATAGTTTATCTTAATCTTGTATTACTTGATGTTTTATATGTTGATTATGTTGTGTTTAATTATTCTAAAAATGCAAAGTAAGAGGTAGTCTACAGTATTTTCTCACAAACCTAGCCTAAAAGTGAAATACACTGAGTAATTGACTTATTTATTTGCACCACTGCTCCTCAGGGTAGTTGTCTGTGTGAAATAGCCTGCAGGCTTTATTAAAGTAATATCTTCTTGATATTATATTAATCTTGCATAATGCCAAAGGCAACGATCACAGTAAACTACAGCCTTCTATTCCATGTAGAAAACTCTACACGATCTGAATTCAAACCAGGTTGATTTGACATTTGCAAAGCTGTACACAAGTTCAGCACTTGAGCTTTTTCACTCGTGCTGCAGGCGTACCACTTCACATCCAGTGTTCCAGAGGATTAGACTTAGATAGGCACTTCAAATACAGCTCAAAAAAGGCAAACAGGCAAAAGAATAACCCATCTGATAATAATATGTTAAGTGAGTATGTATATTTCCTATAGAAATTCTAAATTAACATTCATACTTTATTATTGTGAAGTGAACAAAGTCTGACTGAGATGAACTGGCTCAACATTGTTCATTTCTACTCTGCAGCTACATCCACACTTGAAAAATCTTTAATTAAATGAGGAATGTCAAGTCTCAATTGAGTCCTTTCTATATTTAAAGCCTTGTTGTAGCATAACTCAAAAATGCAGCAATAGCAGTAAGTGAATTTAGTTTCTCTCTGCTGCTAATTGAAAGGTTTTTTTGTTCTTTTTTCCACAGTTGTAAAATGTTAAACTTCTGATGTTGTGATCTTTCCTTTTAGAAGATTGCAGTCCATTTGAATTGGACAGGCAGTGTACTGAAGAAGGGTAAAGGTGGGAGGCAGAGTGTACCACTAAACTAAACTTACCTGCAGAATTAGGTCTTTAAAAAAGCGTGCATTTTTACAAAACGCTGAGCAAGTATTTTATTTGACTGTTTTACTGCAATTTGTTCCTTTCCTACCTCTTTGGCCTGCAGCAGGTAAACAATTAAGTGAGCATGAGGAGTGAAGGCTCAGATTCTGTCACACTCAGCACTTCTTAGTGCTGATGTGGAGATATAAGCTGCTTTATGAACCCCAGGGGGGGGCATAACAGCACAGTTCAGGACCCAAAGATGCATTTACACTGCATCTTATACAACCAACATTACGCTGTTCGGTACAGTGAGCTTCGTTTATAATGCCCAAGAAACTTGACCAATTTCAAACCCGGCTTTTGGATTCCTTTTATGTTGATGTTCTGATGTTTATGGCTGTATGTTATTGATCACTCTGTTTTGCACAGTTCTTCACACTCATGACATTTTTAACCCACTGTATCAGACAGCAGTCCCTAATTGGATTAAAAAAACAAAAACGATTATGCTATGCACATAAGTCCATTTGTCCTATACTGTACATTTAATTTTTGGTGCGTTTCAGTTACCAACTTTATATATTCATATTCACCTTAGCGTGAAACTATAATTCACTTTCTACATTTATTTTTCTTTACTCATAAAGTAAAATAATTGAGAAGTTAAGAGTTATCAATCATTTGAGTCTTTCAGTTAAACAACAACAGTACAATGAAATTAGCACAAGAGGTCAGTGTCACACTCTGAGTCCCAAGATGTGTAAAAAGCCCTGAGTGTGAAGAGTGAAGGTCATATTCTTGCACGTCAACACTTTTTCACACTAAAAACCGACAAGTGCAGTGTGAAAATCAGGCAGCACAGAGGCAGCAAGGGACAAATAAAATCAACATCATGGATACAATCTTTAATGAAAATATCATCACTAAAAATGCCCAAAAATGATCCATTATACAGGAGATTTAGGCCTCACCTGGTTTCTTTAGTGGCACATTAATCACTATTTGTCAACTCTTTCTAACATATTCTTGTTTCTTACTTTTTGGAGGACAAAAAATCATTACATTTATATATTGAATCATTTTCTTACAGAAGAGTACGGAAGAGGAGTAGGGCCAGCCAATCTCAATGTAAAAATGCCTTTGAATATTTCAAACCGAAAATTCACATAGTGTTGTAATTCAAACAGTATTTCTCTTCTATAAGGGAGACCCATATATTTAGCCAAAGTCTGATTAAGATGACATGGTCACCCTTTTTCTTGAAGTAAACTTGCTTAACATCAGCATCTAGTGGCAACCCAAGGTACTTGAGTTTTATTTTTTTTACATTTAAATGCAGGTGTCGTCCTTAAAACAACGAGCTGTCATGTAGCAAATAGCCCATTTAATATGTACAGTATGAATCCAGCAGATGTTAAAATGCATTACATTTAAAGCAAACGATGGCACATGTGTTCTGTTGTCATACAGGGAAGGAACACAATGTGATATTCAGGCTCGACGGAGTATTCTACAGCCTGTGAAATATTATGGTACGCAGCACACACTAGTGGTGTATTTCAGGAACTGTTGATACAAAGCTCAAAAACATCAGAAAGGCAATAATATTTTATTCAAAGATGAACAAGATACAGTATGTATAGAATAATTAGTTTAAAGGTCTCGTTCATGTTTCATCAAGGACCTCTCATGCTATGACAATACAGTGGTATGTGTTCAGTATGTTGGCATGCATTTAGGGGAGAAGCGCCCCCAAAGCTCAAATAAATGTCCACTACAGAATCCAAAACCATGTGATTAATAAAGGTGAATCACTTAACCTGGCCCTCTGAGAAAAAAGGGAATTTAAAACCAACAAGTTAAAATATTATATATAAAATGTTGAATCTAACAGCTTTTCTGTGGCTTGCACCAGTCAGACCCAAACTGTTCATCGGTTTATTCTTGATGCTCATGTAGGGCAAAACTACTTCAAAAGGGGAAGTTAAATTCATCTTGTACAACAAAAGCAACTCATTCAGAATGTAAAATGTCTGTGAATGTTTAAATGAGGTGACATTTTAAAGTATAACACAAATTGAGGCATGCCTGCAGCTATCTGTCTTAATAAAGGGCATTGAAACATAATTGGCTATCATTATTGAGCAATATCATTAAGTTAAGTTATCATTAAGTACAGAGAAAATGGATTTGGAGCACTTTACTGTAAGGAGCACAACCTAATTGCATCATTTTGGAAATACATGGGTAAACAAAACAAATTAGAATCAGTCACATCCAGCCACATCGTATGCATAGTGCTAGTCTTAGAAAACTGACAGTCGAGAGTGACATGCAAGTAGTGAGTACAAATAAATGGAGTCCCTTTCTCATACATTCAACACAAGAGTGCTGAATAATTGAAATGTGGAAGCATTACATGTTATATTTAATATTGTATCAATATTCTATGTTGGAGATGCTTTATCTACATTTACACTAATGTATTTTAGAAAACAAAGGGGGAAGAAAAGGTGAAACAATTGTTTTACTGCTTTGGGATCTTCTAAAAGTAAAACATCAATTCAAAAGTAATTTACAATTCATTTGAAATATTTGCAGGGCGGCCTTGATTAAAGATGACTATGTTTTTTTTTCTACATCATGCATAGATTTGTACAAAGAGCCTGCAGCTGCACTATGCCTCCTCCTCAAAACGTACATTAGTGGCCAGCTCTAAGAACAAAAGTAGTTTAAAGGTTCGTTTTTCTTTAAGACATAATCTGACGTTTTTTGGTGTCCTGAAAATGTGCAGTTTTGAAAAAAACACCAGTAATTCACAATTTCAACTTGAGGTTCAATAGTTATGATTTTCTGTTTTAACTACATTAAAAAACATCCACTTCAGGAAGTGGAACAAATACATGACACAGTTGAAACTCACACAACCAAATAACTGGAAAAGTAAAAAACAACCACATTTGAACCATTGCAGACAGATTGTTTCTACCAACACATGTGCATTTGGTAAATCAGTACCATCCTTACTCAATTTGTTGTAACTATCACTTTAAAAAATATACAGCAAACACCTAAAATCATATCAAAAGCTTTACTCAAAGAACTTGCTTTGCAAAAGAAATGATCTATTTATCTTCTATGCTATCTCATAAGCAGTATGATGAATGTGATGGCTCACAAAACACTATATATCAACTATTTTAAAGCTTTCTATTGATTGTAGTAAATTCATAAAGAGACAGTGAAAATTGCATCAAACAAGTATGAGCGTGCAAATGTATCATACATAGCTTATAGGGTGTTTGCATTGGGAACGTAAACACATGCATTCAATGAAGTAAACATTTCTTCACTCCCCTTTTTTTCATTTTGGGAAAAGTGTATAGATTCTTCCCTTTTAAATATGTTACAAAACTGGGCCCTGCTCCTCTGAAGCAGAGAGAACCAGACAATCAAGAAAACCTGCTCTCCTACTGAGGAAGTCGAGGTGATGATGAAGACAACCATCCTTCCTCATAACACCCATCACCATCGCCTGTTCCCGTGCCCTGTATACCTGAAAGAATTGTCGAGTAAAGACAAGGAGAACACAAGTGGCTAGACTACAAGGAAACCCTGTACAGTTGAAGCCTGAGACAAAGCATGCTGGGACTATATACGCATGCGGGATGAAGAAGGGCAGAGTGGGTCAGGCAATAAACGATGAAGAGGATCCTCTCATGGAACAATCCAACCCACCACCTGCAAACTGAGCCTTTTTAAGACGAGAGGAAATCTTTAAAATTGTTCATAGATCCTTAACTTCTTTTTTTTCTGCGCCTGCCGTACGTCCATCTTTCAGGAAATGTGCACAAGTGTGAGCTGCCGGTATAAAACAGTGAGTAAAGGGGTGTGTTTGCAAGCAGGAAGATAACACGGTGCGTGAGGAAGCCTCTGCATCAGGAGAGAGCCTCGTCCTCTCCCACGTAGGGCAGCTCCAGCGTCCTCATGCCGTCGCCACTCTCCTGTTTCCTAAGAAACACACCAGAGACACAGCATTTAAAACACAGCCCCGAAGGAACGGACACATTAGCTACTGTTAGGTCAGCTACGTTGAGGAACTGAAGCCAAGCGTTTAATTGTTACATAATGCGAGGAAACGCTGTTGGCCAAGTTTACACATCATACACAAGGGGAAGAAAATAAAGAAAAGGGAGAAACGAGGGGGGATGTTCTAAGAAGTTAATCATTTATGTCGAGGAGAGACACAACAGCTATTAGTTTACAGCTCCTTTGGATAAGGGTGGAGAGGGCTCCATGCGAAAGAACATCTTATCAATATAAATGGAGACTGTGGGTCTACTTTCTGTTTCCAATGCATTGATTCAACTGTAATTATAATTTTTGATTAACTTTAAAAAGATAGTTTGTGGGATTTGAAGACAGGTTGTATATCACACCTATCCTCAGTCAGTGTATTTCTTACAGTGAATGCTGGTCAGCACACCCTAACTTTAAAGAACAGACGGGAGTTAAGGCGCTGAAGTTAAGCAATGTACTGTTGTGGACAGAGAGCAGCAGCAAAACGTATTTAAGGCACCTTCAAAAAGGTGTTCCTGAAAAAAGTGCACAATATATTTAGAATATTTTCACAGCTTTACCTTGACAAGAGGCAGCCATAGAGGGAACTGAAGCATTATAGTATATTCTCAAAGCACTAGGCTTCATTGATAAAAACATTTTACAGAACACAGAGTTTTCCTGGTCTTCCACACCCATGACTGTATGTTTTGTTGTGTTGTTGTTTGTTGCGTTTAAAGGGCAAGTTTTGAATCACCAAAGTCACACAATAACACAAGCAAACATCAAGGAAACGGTAAACCGGCAGCATCTGTGTCTGTGAGGTAAAGTTACTGTTTTTATCAATTGAGAATGGAGACTCTGCAACAGCAAAGCTAGATGTAACGGCTACCATTCTCCGTCTGAATGGGCTGTCCAATGGCTAGGTACAATTGTGGAATATAAAAAAATAGCCAAAACACACTTAAAGTGATAATAATTGTTTAAGATGGGCATTTCTTTTTGGTGGCTCAAATATGTACGTGTTGCTGCGGCACCCGTCCACGGCAGTCCATTGTTTTGCTACCAGCCCAACTTTTGTATGCATCATTCCACAAAACACTGTAGTCTAATAAAGCTCTAACTGAGTAAATAAATGTATTTACTTTAATTTGTTATAAAGTGAAATGTGATTTTCTGCACCGCACAGCACATGCTTCACCCAAAGCGTCGTAATACAGATACTACTGGCTCTAAAGCACAGCGCAACCTTTCCCAAACATGGCTTGTCCAGACATCGTAACGAGCACAGGCTAGTTTACAAACTCCAGCATTTGACCATCAAAGCCATATTGAGAAATACAGCTGCTTAAAGTAAACTATCAGCAGCTCTACAGCAGGCAGCGTTCTCCTGAGGTTATTTACCTTGTTTGGTTACAATGAATGTAGCAGTATCTCACATTGCCTGCTCTGCCTTTGCTGCAGGCCAGGAGGGAGGGGGGGGGGGGGAGAGACGTAATAACAGGACACTTGACAAACATTAGCTCGCAGTGGTGGTGAAGTCCATAGGGACTTGGCTTGGCAACTGGAAGGTCACTAGTTCAAGTCCCGGCAAGACCAAGTGCTACCGAGGTGTCCCTGAGCAAGGCACCGTTCCCTACACTGCTCCCCGGGCGCCGTTCAAAATGGCAGCCCACTGCTCCTAACACTAGGATGGGTCAAATGCAGAGAAACAATTTCCCCACGGGGATTAATAAAGTATATCAAATATCAATATCAAATATCGCTTTACTATATCACAGTGCAAGAGGACCCAGCAGCTCTAAATGAGATTATGCTAGAGATAGCACGAGCTATTTACTCCTTATATTACTGCAAAACCTTTGCTAGAGACAGAGTTTAGCATCTGCTGTGTGTCTGTAAACAATCCTTACGTGAGTGTTGGCCCCGGAGCACCCAGGCTGCTGCGGTCCTCTTTACGGGCCCAGTCAAAGGGGTTCCCAAAGGAGCGCTTCCTCAGCATGGTCCTCACCATGATCTGGAACAGAAAAGTCAACAATAACACACACATCAGAAAACCATGCTATTATTTGTATTTACTTGCACTATTTCATGGCTTTTATTTGTTCTATGTCCTATATATATGTTGCACTGTTGGAGGAGCCTGTGACCTACGTTTTTCATTACCATATCTACACTGTAGCTAATGTGCAAATAACAATAAAGCCTTGAACTGAATTGAATGAATATGCTAAGAAATGTTAAGTAACAAAAGATCCCTGGTCCTGGAGTTATTCTAACCGTAATATTGTTTGTTTTTAAACTTCATAATGAGCATACATTTCCACTCAGGCTGTAATAGCATTTATTATAGCATTTATATATTATATATACTGTTTATTACAAGAGGCCAAAGTCAAGTATTATATTCAATTCACATTCAAAGAGCTCCAGTTACTAACGTTTTCTCCTAGCCTGAAGATGTTAGCGCCACCTCAAATGTTTATGTATTTCGCAGCATTTGGCCGCAACTAATACAAATAAATTAGAGCAACTAAATGAGTCATGCATCCGCTCTAACAGAGTGCAGAGAGGGCAAACAAGTAGGTGGCAGAGGTGTAGTGGTGCTGTTGAAATGTAACTGAAAAAAGAGAATACATTACAAAAGGCCCTTGAAAAGCACTCTCTCAGTTAAGATGTGTTGTGTGTCTCTCCAGGTAGCAGAAGTGTGTTCTGTGTTCTCCTCACCACTGTGGCCAGGCTGGGGATGTGTTTCACAGAATTCTCCACCTCCTCCTCCGTCACCTCGATCAGCATACTACAGTTGTCGTCCTCCGGAGGAAGAGGCTCAGCTCCGTGCCTCGTCACCCACGGGTGCACCTGGACACAAGCACGAGGAGAACAATGTTATGTATTACTTTATGATTCCAAACACAGAATCTCTGAACGGAGGAACATCGAAACACATGCTACCAAAGTGACTTCAAGTCAAGCTATGCCAGAAACATGTCATTGAGAGATTTCAATAATGTCGTACGTAGAATTAAATGAATATACAAAATGATCTTACGACTGTATTTCCAAGGATCTGAAGCCGACACAAATTTCATTTCCACATTAGGGAACAACTTTTCACTCCAACTGCAAGAGGTTTGATTTACACCAAAGCGAATATAACTAAGGAATCATGGTGACATGTCAATGTGCAGAACCAAACAATACCCCCAGTAAGAGGCACTGGTCTCTTATCATCAAACCCATTAACACATACAGTGATAATCATTTGAATATCTGCTACAGGTAGTTTACAGCCCTCTATATAATGTAAATGTGCTTGAATGCAATATAATGTAAAATAGCAGTTTACATGCAGGAACGAGTGTTTACCTTAATTTGAGGAATTGATATTCTGGTCTCTGGATTCTTGTCCAGCATTTTCAGCAACAAATCTTTCAGATCATCTGAGATGTCAGCACTGTTGAGGCAGACAGAAATGTAACCTTCAGATTATGTCGTGTACATTTAAATTAACTCATATTTTTGTGAAGTAAAAGATTACAATGTAATCAAATAAACCAGAGGTTCTCTGTTTTTTACCAGCCAAGGACCTGATATATTCTTTACACTCCTTTGTATCCTAGTTAAACATCACAAAATAAAGTTTTATGTTGAGCTATGAGGCATCTTGTAAAAAAAAAATCTTAATTATAATAACCTTTATTTTCCATGTTCATTTATTAGAATGAATCTTAAACTTTTCACCCACTTTTCAGGTAACTCCACAGGTTGCGTCTTGATTTTCTGATGAAGACTCACGATGCGCTCGTCCATAAAAGGGCACTGTGAATGAAAGAAGGATCAGCTGATTGTCTATCAAGAGAAACACCTATCCCAAAAAGCCATTTTACCAAAGCACACACTCACCACTCCATAGATGAAGCAGTAAAGCGTCACTCCCATGGCCCAAACATCCAAAGCCTAGATGTAAAGAAACATGATAAAAATGTTATGTTAAGAAATAGTTTGAAATACAACACTTAATGAAAACTAAGACAACGAAATGACCAAAAAAAACAATGATGTGTGCATTTCTTCAAATCATCCCCAGAGGGCACTAGTTAGTCAAATGTTCCTCCACCTTTCCAGAGAAGTTCTTCCTGGTCTCAGAGAGCGCTTCGGGGGCGAGGAAGGCGGGCGTTCCCACGGTGCTGGTCAGCAGAGCATCAGCGCCCTCAAACTGGTTACTGACTCCAAAGTCTGCGATCTTGATGTGTCCGTCTTCTCCCACCAACAGGTTGGAGGGTTTCACGTCTCTGTGGATGATCCTCTGGTAATGTACTGTTGGAAAAGAAACATGACAGACACATTTAACAGCAACAAGATCCCATTTGAGGAATCCTGCTTCGGGCATGCAAAGACTATTCATCTTTTTATCATATTGCAAGAAATTGGGTATTGAGCAATCAGTCTTCTCAACATTATTTGCCTGTAATTCAAGTTTTTTTATTGAAATAAATTGTAATCTTATTTGCTGGTATGTATATGTTGATCCAGGCTCTGAGTTATTTTTTATTTTTTATTAATATCATATTTAGTGGCTGTTGATTGTTACGTGTGTACCGGCCCATGGACAGCAGAGGGAAATTAGCTAATCGCTAAATCTGGTATCTTTTCGAGTTTGTTTTGCATGTTTAAAAAGTCTAATAATAAACATTTGAATAAAAAGTATCAAACATGTAAGGAGAGAGTGGGTGTTTTTATTTAAATTTGATTGTAAACACATCAGTTGTTGGCCTGGGGTGTAAAATGAAAAATGGCTTGTGGAGAAATCTCTGGAAGTGCACTTAGTCAGGAAGTTGGATTACCATAAAGGCAATTAAAGAGCATAACATGTATTTATCAACCACTTAGCCTTGTTCAGTTGTGTTTCATTATAATAAGAAATAATTGAGTTTCAGTGTCCCTGCCTTGCATCTCCTCCTCTCAGTGTTAGTCTCCTAGACGACACATTGTGTTTTCTGCTGTGCTGAAACACATTAAGAGCCACTGAGCTGAGGTGAAATGAGCCTTGTGGGTGGCTTGAGTCAAGAACAGCAAAGGAGTTGTGTAAGTGGCGTGGAAGAAGTGCAGCATTCGGGCAGATCGAGATACAAAAGCGCTTCATGTGGAGACCACGATTGCAGCTCATTTTGGGATATTATCGTGAATTAGGCTGATCTTGCAAAATAAATTGCGACTGTAATCATCAGTATTTTTCTTTTTTTCTTTCACAAAAGGTTAAGGTGTTAAGATTCAAGAACATTTTCAGAATAAAGGTTGGACAATTTAAAAAGCACTGAGTTTCCTTGATACATTTAATTTCAACTGCCTAATAAAAATAAAGCAGCATCTGAGAAGAAAATAATTAAACAGCAGCTGTAGCAGAATTGAATTAAAGTGTTTCTGGATGCATAACAACTAATCTGAAAGGGATGCACAGCCCTAATCCCCCCCCCCCCATTAGTATTGCCCTACCATGCAGTCACAGATTGAACAATAACGGATGTTTTGGAAAGACTCACGATACTCGATTCCCCGGAGCAGATCTTGGAAGCAGAAGCGTGACTGGTCCTCGCTGAAAGGCTTATCTGTGGGCACCTCCATGACAGCCCTGAATACATAAACACACACACAATTAGCAATCATAACTAATGAGATTCAGCTCATTCCAGTGACACAATCATTTTCATAAAGAGGCTTAGCTTACCCTTGCTTGACCAGCTCAAACACTGTGACAGAAACACAGATGCGTTAGTGATGAAAGCTTTTCAAAGACATAAACACACTGCCAAAGATATCTTTTAAAGTTGGTTTCAAATACATTTATTTTATGCTTGCTGTTAGTGTGTGTTTGTGTGTGTGTGTGTGTGTGTGTGTGTGTGTGTGTGTGCGTGCGTGCGTGCGTGCGTGCGTGTGTGTGTTGTTCTGAAGGCTAACTGTCTGGCCACAACATACCCATGTACAGATGGTCCTCGCTGGGGTCGTCCAAAACCTGGCCACACATGACAGAGACATGGAAATGAGCGTAAACACACACACACACACACACAAATGGATCATTTTTCCGTCTGCTAGCACATACAGTTTTGTTGTACGTGATGCTCTTATTGAGGGCTGGGAGGTTTCAGTTATAGCTCATTACCTGGGTTTACTCTCTTTGAACAGATATGCTTAAATTAAATCTAAAAAAACTGATTGTTGTTTTGATCCCTATTTCTCCTTCTCTCTGTGACGCTCTGCTGAGGCATCTCTCCAAAGTGTTCGACTAGAGAGTTGGCAACATACCTTTGTTGTGCTTCACAGAGAAAGGCTTAATTTAAAATTAGACTGTTTTACTGCATACAGTTTGAACTTGAGTAGGTCTAATTGTTTTGGCACTTAAATATCATGCTTGAATTATTTGTAACCTTTATAATACTTATACGTATATAAACGTCTTCCTGAAATGAAGCCACTATGGATTAGAACAAGTTGGATATTGTGATACACAATTCAGGAATGTTTTAACAGCCTCTACCTCTACGAGCTTCACCACATTGGAATGGTCTAGCTTTTTCAGGATGGCAATCTCTTGATAGACCCGCTCCAGGGGTCCTTTGAGCTGAGGGGGGCCTTCGGGGTCTGCTTTGGCTCCACGAGGCGGAGGTCTCCCTGACAGAGGAGAGAGGGACAGGGCAGGAGGACAGACAGGGTTTTAAGTATTAACGCGCTGTGTTCATAACAGAGACTGTGCTCGCTGCTGTTTAAACCATCTGCCCCTGGCTCCGGACTTACGTGGGAAACCTGCCTGCCTCATCAGCCTCTTCTTGGACAACACCTTCATCGCCTACGGGAGGGAGATGGAGTGGAGGATAAGAGTAGAGTCAGAGGTGGGTGGGAGATTCAAAGCAAATATGAACAGAAAGCCAGACAAAGAGACAGAGTAAGACATCTGACAGAGCACCTACTCACACCTACATATCTCAGCAGCGCCTCTACGTTTCTCTCCTCACCTTGAACATCCCTTGTGGACGTTTCGCGAGTGCTAACACTTGAAAGCATCATCGGCTTAAAAGCTAAGCTGAGAAGCATCAAGGTGCAAAATGAGTGAAATGCAAACCTGCCTCATTAATCCTTCTTTAAGAAATACTTCTGAAATGTCAACTACATCTACCGAAAAGGTGTGTTTTTAAGCTTTAATTCATATAATATACTTGAGGCAATATGTATGCACTTAAAAATAGTATATCATTCAACATGGTGGACTTCTAGGTGTCATTAGCAACATTTTGTCTCATAGAACATATCAGTAAACAATAAAAGGACATGCATGGCAAACACATTTCAGGCCTAAAGAAACTATGCATTTTGCTCAGTTTCTGACAGGATTCCTACATCTCTATTTCAAAAGAGTTAAGTCGCTAAATAACACAGCATTTCTCAGTTTTTCATTTGAAAGACTATTAAATTGGACAAGTTAGAAAATAGGCACACATTAAAAGGTTGCTTATACACATCTATTGTGTGACAGCCACATTGTTCGGCAGATCATTTCCGTGTTCCGGGGTTATAAGCCTCGCCGGCCCTCAGTTGTTATGGCAACGATATAATCACTTGTGGGCTTTGTCACTTGGGAGGAATATTAAAATAATCCTTGTGTCATTGCGTGTCAACATCATGCAGCTTAATGAGAACTGCAGCAATACACATGAACAGCAGACAGAAATCTGTTACTGCAGCACGCAGCCAGGCACAATGCACATGTTCACACGTGGAGGACTCACATGACATGACACCAGTTAATGTGACGAGGGGATTTGATCATTATGAGCTATGTCTCTGTCTGTGTGACACGTGATTAGGAATGAGAGAAATGGAGACAATGTTAATAGATGGGGAAGACATAACATCTGTATGTGTGTGTGTGAAGGACTCACATAGTATGTGTTGTCATCCTCATTGTAGGCCAGCTTTACAACACCATAGGAGCCCTGGAACAGGAACACGTTTTAAAAAAGGAACAACAAATGTGAGAATGAGGCTGAGCAGCTGCCATTTTCCATGTGAAAGGCAGACACATCACACTAAGTGCAAAACAATCTTAATAAATATAGATACACACGATACACACACATATATACACACGGGGGAAGTGTGTGGGTCCAGGGCCGTCCCTGGCCACCAAGAGGCCCCACGCAAAGTGATATGATGAGGCCCTCTGTTTCGCGAGCTTATGTCGGCTCAGTTGAGGCCCCCTCCGCAAGATGGGGCCCCCACCGCAAGGTGAGGCCCCCACCGTAAGGTGAGGCCCCCTCCGCAAGGTGAGGCCCCCTCCGCAAGATGAGGCCCCCACTGCAAGGTGAGGCCCCCTCCGCAAGGTGAGGCCCCCTCCGCAAGATGAGGCCCTCTCCGCAAGGTGAGGCCCCCTCCGCAAGATGAGGCCCCCTCCGCAAGGTGAGGCCCTCTCCGCAAGGTGAGGCCCTCTCCGCAAGGTGAGGCCCCCTCCGCAAGGTGAGGCCCCCTCCGCAAGGTGAGGCCCTCTCCGCAAGGTGAGGCCCTCTCCGCAAGGTGAGGCCCCCTCCGCAAGATGAGGCCCCCTCCGCAAGGTGAGGCCCCCTCCGCAAGGTGAGGCCCTCTGCGCAAGGTGAGGCCCCCTCCGCAAGGTGAGGCCCTCTCCGCAAGGTGAGGCCCCCTCCGCAAGATGAGGCCCCCTCCGCAAGGTGAGGCCCCCTCCGCAAGGTGAGGCCCTCTCCGCAAGGTGAGGCCCCCTCCGTAAGGTGAGGCCCCCTCCGCAAGGTGAGGCCCCCTCCGCAAGGTGAGGCCCCCTCCGTAAGGTGAGGCCCCCTCCGCAAGGTGAGGCCCTCTCCGCAAGATGAGGCCCCCTCCGCAAGGTGAGGCCCCCTCCGCAAGGTGAGGCCCCACGCAGTCTGCATGACCAGCCTGTAGGGAGGGACAGCCCTGTGTGGGTCGACAGTAAACACTGAAAGAGTACCAGCTGCTTCAGAGTGAGAACAGAGAAATTCAAATCATCTCCCTCTCTCTTTCATTTTTGATTTCAGGCTAATTAAGGAACCTGGATCTGGTTTATGCTATCAAGCTCTTCTGCCCACACACACAGGAAATACAGGATAAAAACTAGGCCCAATTAGCAGCCTGTGTGCACACATTCATGCCCAAAAAACAAACAAGAGATAAGAGAGGCGGGGGCAGAACGGAGAGGCAGAGTCCCCGAGACGATCTGATAACAACCGTCTTGAAAGGCTCTATTTGTCTCAGCCAAACCACACACATTAACATGTCTGCCCTCATGCAGAAATTCACATCAGCCGTGCACATTGTGTCTTATGAAACCGACAATGTAAGTCGTGTACACACACATAGCGAGCTAAGCCGTGCACGACCCTTAGAGAGCGCTATTTATACCAGCAGCCTCTCGCCCAAACTCTCCCTTGGCCTGGGAGTCTACTCAGAGTTTGGAAAATGAGGACAGCCGGAAGAGAGCGGAGGCTGTTACCGCGTGTCCTCGATGATACGCGCTACTTGACAGACATGCAGTAGGCGGGAGGGAGAGAGAAAATGGGAGAGTCGGTGAAAGGGAGCAATCAGTTGAGTTGTACCTTTCCAATCTCATCTTTCAGCTTGTACTGGTTGAGTTGAACGCAGTCCTTGAAGAGAGAAAGAAGAGAGGAGGACAAAAACGGTTTCTGTACAGATGAAATCACACATTTTAGATATAGAGAACTATATGATAAGCAATCTTTGAAAATCTGCTTTCCCCAAGGACGCCATACTATATCCTGTTCTTTACATTTTCCTTCCATAACATTTAATTGTTTACCTTTCTGTGTTCAACAAATTCGTAATTGCAGCATTTTGCACATCACTATTTCTAAGTGTATTTTTCTAAATCTGGCGACACGTCTTCTGTGCTTGTCAGCTTGAAAGCAGTCCCTGTCTTTAAAATCTCCACAAACCCATGTTCGAGACTTGACAGGTAGGATGTGTTACCCAGCTATCACAGTGTTCCAGTATATGCTGTAATCTTCAGGGGAAACGGGGCAGGTGTAATCAAATAAAAAGTATGGATTTAAGACAAAGAGTGATTAAACACATTCAGTGCTGAGAACAAACTGCAATCAGCCCACAGAGAATGAGTCATACAAACACCTGGAGATACACTAACCAGCCTTTCATTGAAATATATATATTTGTAAGAGTAATTGATTCCATTGTTGCCAAGAATTTTTTTTGATGTGAATACATACATTTAGAGAAATAACAATAACTTACATCATCATATGACCCTTTACTCACAGTAAGGTCATTTACAAAACAATAATTAAACACCTTAAGAGGATTATTTAAACATATTTTTAAATAATCTCACCTCATGAAACTTTGCACTTTAAATTCTGATATACTGCATTTTTTTTTTGTTACAAGTGTAACTTATATATATTTGTTGTATAACTAGATACATTTTATTAATTTTAATTGTATAAGAGTTTTCTTAATTGTTTTGAAAATAGTTCTATATTTGCTGATTTTTACAACTGAATTCCTCTTTAGTGTTTTTGTATTGGTATACACAAAAGCAAATTCCTTGCATGTGTAAACCTGCTTTTATACATGCAATCATGTTCTAACTATAACACAGTCCCCCCTCTGCAGAGCACTAAGAGCACTTCTACCTTCACCCACAGGTTTCTGCATCTACGATGATCTACCAAGACAGGAAGACCTTACCTTTGCATCCACTCTTTATCAGTGTGCTGCTGCTTTTAAAACAAATGCACATGTAGGTCTGCTTACTTTCAGACGAGTGTGAAGCTGATGTTTTGAGAACTAGCAGATGTTCAATAGGAGCACAAGTCTGGCTTTGTGTACAAATGAGTTAGTTTGTTCATGCATGTGTAGCACCTTATGCAATGTTGTCCTTAAGGGAGTACACTGTTCAGATGGTGCAGGAGTATACATTATATAATCCCAATTATTATTACACTGGCAGGCTGTAGCATCATTTCGGCTAATTTTTGGGGATTTGTTCATCAACATATTAAAATAACAGTAAATATACAATATTTTGTGTTAACAGTTTAGAGTGGTGAAGGAATGTGTCCATTTTAGCACTAAAGGGTTCCCTCGTCTTGTTTTATTTAATGTGTTAATATGTGTGGTTTTATGCCTAAAACAAAGGTCTGTGGTTTTTTGACAGGCTTTCAAGATGTGACTAAAGATCGTCACGCGCGCAAGTCCGCTTTTAGCTTAGTGTTTGTGAGGTGAACTAATGCGACTGTCATGAAGATCGTTTAGCATAACGTTAGCTTCTTACTTCTGGCCAATGCATTTACGTTTGAACTATTATCAAAGTGGTGTCAGCGTGGAGATTAACCTGCTGAACAAAATGTGTGTAAATATCATAAATGTGTGTTTCCTACAGGATTTATCTTCTGCAATATATTCAAGTTCTACAGAAAATCCAGTTGGTTTTATTAAAGAAAACTCTGCAATTCTAACTTCAGGATCTGCCAACAAATACACTGCACCAAACTATTGACTTTGATGGTTTTGAAATGTCTTCAAGTGGCAATATCAGAGTTACAAATCCGTAACACTGGATTTGTGTGAACCCGAAGGCTTGACCCTACCTGGAGGTCTGTGATGGAAACGCTGTGGGACTCCACTGTGGGCCGGCGAGGCAGGCGTGGAGAGGAGTGAGGCGACGTGATGGGAGAGTAGGGTAAAGACGGGTAAATATGGCGCCCGTTGAGACCCGGTGAGCTGCAGGGTGACGATGCTGTATGCGAGCGCTCCTGCAGAGATAGCTTTCTGTCCGACAGGCTTAACCTCCCCCTCTGCTCTTGGCTCCCGGGCAGCAGAGCCTCCGACCGGCCCACCGTGTGGGACAGCAGGTCGCAGTCCGGGGTCCGGAAAGAAGCCGCCACAGAGGACGCAGGCTCGGGCGTCTCCGAACTGTCCATGTCTTCTACCTGAGATATGATACATACAAATCATAGTTGTATTATTTTTTTATTAGTCCATTTATTGAACATGTTAGAAACAAAACAAACAATAATAATTATAATAATTATAACAAAGAGAATTAAAAAAGAAAATAAGTTCAAGGTATACAAAGAAATAAATAGTCAAATAGTTTCTGTCATGTTCAAAAGGGGCAAGAAGAAGCTTAAAAACTGTTCTGGTCCTACCCCTTCTAACGCACATTCTTCATGAAAATCAAAGTTTAGGTCATCGGCATCCGTGATATTGGATTCATTGTTTTAAACAAATCATTTATTTGTAAAAAAATAAACAACTTTTACAACGACAAGAAATAGCAAGCAGCATTACTTCGCAGGTCCTGCTCATAACCATTCAGGATTTGGTTTCTGAATAAGTTTTAGTTTAGGTAAAGTTGCACAGTATTTCAGCTCATCATTACAGTTATTCCACAGACGAACACCTTTTGATGTGATGCAATGAAGTTTGGAATATGTTCGTATGGGTTTAAATGCAGCTTCCTCTCAACATGTGTATGTTTTCTCTCCGTGTGAAAATACCCAAAATGTTCCTTTTAGCATATGAGTATTATACAGTATGATGGTCAATATGTTGCATTTGTCTGTTTCTATCACTTTTATATGATACATCTGAAATGGGGTGTGGTAAATAACATGTATGGCCATGTATCATCATATGTCAACGCTTCATTAAGTAGAAACCCACATTTCCAATGACATCCCAGGTACATATTGTGTGTGTTTGATCTTACCTCCTCCTCTCCGGGCGGTCTGCTGGGTTCGTATTCTGTGACCACGATGAGGGACCCCATGGGGTCTGGGGAGGGCGTTTCGGAGTGGGTGTTCAAAGGTGGAGCGGGACAGCTGCACAGCAGATCAGGCAGAGGTTTTGAGGCCTGTGATTGGGGCGCATGACCGCAGGAGGCCGGGGGCTCAGCGGTGGGCCAGGGCGTCACATGACAAGGGAACATGGTGCCTCTTCTTAGCAAAGACAGACAACCACTGCTCCATCAGATGGGAGCCTGGGGGGGAATCAGTGACACATGAGCAAATTACATAATAATAAAAACATATGGAGAACAACTGTTGGCCTTCTGGACATCTACAGCACTTTTAACGCGGAGGTGGAGCTTTTATAAGGCAAATAGTGCTGGGACAAAGAAAACAAAAAAGGGACAGAATGAGTACCATCTGCTTTATTTGGACAGTGTCCGTCTTAAATCGCTACCCTGAACGAAGTATACAACTTTACATTTTTGTAACTGTAATATATAGTCACTACGGAAGAGGATTAGGACCACATGAATTTTTTCATGTTTTGTTTTTTTTCTGAGAAAAAAGTCAGAATTCTGACTTTTTTCTCAGAATTCTGCATTTTTTCTCAGAACAAAAAAAAACATTTTTTTTGGGAGGAAAAATTCAGAATTCTGACTTTTTTTCAAATCTTCCCAAAAAAGAAATCATGTGGCCCTAATCCTCTTCCGTGCGTAAATAACACTATACAAATACTATAACAAAAGCAAAAATATAACACCTATGTCCAATTCTCTCTTGACTCATGACTCAACGCACAGAACCCTCCAATCACAGTGTATCTTTGACTGGATTGTTTCACAAGTAGCCAGTTGACGAGCACATTTTAAGCCTTTAAAAAGCGATGTTATTGTCAGACAATAGCCGATGGTTTCAGAAGTTGCATCTGGGCCAATCAGTCGGCCTCATTTGCTCTCCAGTCCACACGTCCACATATTTAGCTGCACACAACCAGGGCCGCCTTAATGCACGGGCTGACCTGGGCTGAAGCCCAGGGGCCTACGGAGATCAGGGGCCTATCATGAGCCAATAAAAAAGTTTTTAAAAAAAATGTAATTAAAAAAAAAAAAAGTTTTTTATTTCGGATGTTTTTAAAAAACATTTAGATAAACAAAGTCTTGGCTTTCAGAATATGAAACTTTTATTTCCAAAATCACACGATAAATAAATGTTTGAAGCTTGTAAAGGGAAGATGACAGCTCTCACTCGCCACTCACTCCCCCTCCCTCCGGCTGACATTATGAATGTAAGGCGTATAGTAATCATAGATAACACGGCAGGGTCTGTTACAGTTTGTTTTCATCTGGTTTCAATTAAACAAAGTCTTGGCTTTCAGAATATTAAAATTGTTTCGGCAAATTCAGATGATAAATACAACGTTGAAGCTTGTAACGGCATAATTACAAGCGGAGAACGGAGTAACTTGACGTCACAGCAGGCATAACAACAGCCGGTGTTTCTCCTGAGTGTTTTCCCTGGGAAACAAACACAATACACACAAACGCAAAAATACACAAACACACACACTCGCGAGCTTCCCCAGACCAGTAATCCAAACAAAAATATCTTCCCTCCGTAGTATTTTGATAATTTGCTCCGCTAATCAATCAGATCGATGGATTCCAGAGATGACTTCGAAACAGTCAGTGGGCACCACTTAACAGCCAATCAGAATGAGAATATGTTTCACATGTGACTTATTCAAATTGCGAGTGATTGAGTGACAGATGAAGGTTGTTTAGGAGAAAAAGTTTGAGAAGAAAAAGTTTGAGAGTGGTGCTCGGGAAAGGAAATTGTTGAGGGAAAAGGAGTTTCGAGACAAGCAGCTATTACAAAACATGTCGAAGCTTCCAGGTTATTTTAAACCTGTAGGCCAGGATGAGGAGGAAGGACAGATGAGTTCTGTACCGAGCGGCAGCGGTGCCGGCCGCGGGGCCTCGGAGCCAAGTAGGCCGTCTGGTTCTGATAGCGATGGAGTAGTGGGAGAGGAAAAACAGACAGGAGGGACATTATCTGTTGGAGGAGATGGAGAGGACGACGAGGACTTGCTACGTGGAGGGGAGCCAACGGCAACCGGACAGATACATGAGGGAGGCCCGATACGTCACTCATCTGGAGGAGAGGACCAGGCGCGCGTAGAGCAGAGTGGAGAAGTGCGATCACAGAGCCTGCCGAGGCTATAAATGACTTTCATTTGTTGTTTAAATAGGGGGCCTACAAAACCATCAGCCCCAGGGCCTGATGGCAGGTTAAGGCGGGCCTGCACACAACCAAAGCCAGCTCCAATGTAATTGATCTATGATACTCAGACAACAAATGGAGTGCAGACGCTTACGATACACACCTTGTCTGCTGACAGAGCATACTGTAGGAAACGTTAACTTTGAGATGAGGTTTCTACTTTGATTTGGGATTTTTTTTACAAAATGTGCTCATGCTGCATGACCTAGGTTAGAGGGCGGGAGCCCAAGACAATATTTAACCAGCACCAATATGTAATTCAACTTTCACGGCATCCTCAACAAACAGTGGCAAGAGTGAAAAACAAATATCAGTTAACAAAAAGCTCGTCTAGCTATATTCATTTACCTTTACCGTCGCAACGCCCGCAGTGAATTTCCCTCCGTTTTCCCCTGTGGCCGCATGCAGGAACAAATTGAAAGCAAGTGAGAAGTGGGGGTCCAGGTAGACAAAAGACGGCATCTGTATATCTGTATCCACGAAAACCAGGGCTGCTAGTTTTCCTTAGACCAAGTATTATAGAAATTCTATGTGTAACTCACGCTTTCACAGCTGGAGCACAGGGTTTGAAGGGCTACCACGGATCAAGTTGTGGGTGTAATGAAAGGGTGAGGGGAAATATAATTGGCGTTAATATCCACTAGCTGTGAAACATAAGGATTCTGTGAGGTGCTAATTAATTCATGATTACATGTCTAGTACCACAAACATCAGCTCTAAGTGGACAGATTTGATGCGTCTATAACAGCAATGCTTTTAATGTCACTTATACAACACAGTATTTGATGTATGCAGCATCCACCCACTCCAGGTGGCCTCACTACCTCCACTGCCAGCCTATATATAGTGATGCAAAACTCACAAAAAGGAAAAAATAATGGCAGCACATTCACAAAGAGACTGCTATTAGGCATAACGGTTTAAAACTGGAACATACTCTCTTGTCTTCCTGACTGCACTTTAGCTTCAAAAAGACCATTTCATTAAACGTGGAATTATCATTTTCAGACAATTATTCTGACAGTACAAACACCAAGTCTAGGTTAGGAGTGTTGCTTGTGTCTGTATTAGGGACCTAATGTTCTCATCAGAACAAATCTGTCCAAGATATTTGCCCTGCATGAGAGTTCCTGACTAACACATTTTATACGATCCTACATTCAAGCACCAGAAAAAAATGATATCTTTAAATAAAGTTAGACCTATAACATACAGTGTCAGTACCATAAAGAAAATATATGTGGACTTGGACTAGCGAAAAATATAGACTGGACGAAACCGGCAGTGCACCAGCTACAGTATTTTTTTATTTCCACAGAAAAGAGAGAACTTACCGAGTTTGACCTACTTTGATTTCAGAACAATTGTATGCTCTCATTCAGGGCAGTTTGCCTTCAAGAGGTTTTTGTGTAGTTTCTATATTGGTGAAAGGAAATGATTGTTCCCTCATGCTATTTTATAACACAGTCAACACATTATCACTACATTTCCATTCTCCGCCCAACATGGTTTTGATAGGAAATCCTTCCTTAGGGTCCGTCAGACGGCGGGTTATTATGTCATTGGTGGTTTCATGTCCAGCAGGATTTGCTGTAGCAAGAGACTTCAACAAAAGGAGAAGTGATGCCAGCTGAGTTTCTAAACATGTTCGAATGTCCACAGCCACTATTTTAGAAATGAGTTACTAAACGTCAAACTACTGTCAGGCTGACAATCCTTTAGCTTGGAGCTGAGAAACATATAACTTTGACGCAACTCACTCACAAGCCATGTTTACCGAACACCTAACTTTAAAAATGAGTGGCTGGACACAAGCTTAAAATGTATCCATGCCTTCAGCAGAACATTTACAATATATAAACCCTCCTTACGACTATAAAAAGAAGCCTCTGAACTTGGTAGTTTAACAGTGAAGCCTCCAGAATCTATATTGTTCCTAGACAAAGACCCTCTTTTTAATAGATAATAAAAACGTCAGTGATCCCTGGTGATCACAGCAGCTAGTCGAAGAATAAGCACTTAGATGCTGCTTACTACAACAGATAATGCCTAGCTCCAGATGCCGTTCTGGACCTCTTATCCTAACAAAAGTCATATGACCTTCACTGTGCTGTAGTAGGGGAGGGGGAGAGAGGACTTATCAGAGCTTGCAGGGGGTCCAGGCTTTGTACAGCATTAATAACAACACATACATGGCCCCATAGACATACAAGTACAACACAGGGCCATCTGGAGGAGAGGAGGATCCCCGGCTTCATTAAAAGATCAACAGGGCAACCCTGTCAGTGATCTGCGGAGCCGTGCAAGAGATAAGCTCCTGTAGATGAAGGGATGAGCGTCCCCGGGGGAACATAACTGCAGTGCTATCACACAAGCACAGCTAAATGTTACGGAGTTTCAGAAATTGGCCGTCAACAAAACTACAAATATACCCACATCTTTCATTGTTTTGAAATAATAATGGTGAGAAATGTGCATCGAAATATGCAAAAACCCAAAGTCTAGTGGATTATTCTGTCTATATTAATCGACACATCTAATCACCTCTGGATGATCTTTTCTCATTACATTTCTAAAACTGAGACATGTGTTTTCCATTAGGTTTCAATCATTGTAGGGTAAGACAGACACATTTTTGTTCAGAACTTTAAAACAAGATGAATAGTCCATTTGATCAGTAGCAGACATATTACATGGTGAATTTCAAGTATGATATGAAGTTTGTCATCATATGTTTAACCAAACAACTGTGTCCTTTAAAATGGGGCATTCATTTGAAGTCCTAGGTTTGAAGTCCTTTTAAGTTAAATTAAAGAAACACTGTAAAACTGTTTTGAAAAATAACATTAAAGGAACTACATATTATATTATCTTCAATAAAAGACATGTTCAGAGAACTTTGGTTTCTTAAAGAGTTTCACACAACGAAAATGACATTTGTTTGAGTTATAATGCACAACAAAATCAACTCCCTTTGAGCATATCGTTAACGCAAACAAACAATTAGACCAAGACTATAGATATTCTCACGTTTACTCTCCATTACAGACAACGGTTTAGCTTTTCTAGTGCAGTAATCTCTTCCTTATACTGTTGCAACCGAGAACACACATTAACACGGGTAAACAAAAAATGTTTTATCGATGTTGTCACAAATTCACAGGATGAAATTAGTGTTAGCGTCGTCTTAGGTCCCACAAAGCTAACTTTAGCTCAGCTAACGCTAGCAGCTGGCTCATCTGTCAAAATACAGATGTTGTTAGTCAGGAGTCAAGGTAGTAAGCTAGTGCGACTCAGTATCATCCATAGTACGCCCCAAAACAACGATACAGAACAAAGCAAATACTATATGTAACAATTAAGCCTCACCTTAACGTGTTATTTAGGCAACAAGTCAGATTTGTTGGGTGTATTCTCCTCCTTCAGCTGCGGTTCAAGTCGCGTCTGTACCACGACAGCTAGCTAGCTGTGTGACAGCCGAAGAGCAGACACCCGATGTTGTGATGGACCAATCCCGCGGAGCGCACAGGGTCCCGTGCTTCCTCTGGAGGAAGTGTTGGTGAACGGGCACTGTGGTCATTTAACGTGAATAGTTTCAGCAATATGCTTCATAGAGACCCACAACCGCGCTGGAGGTGTAGGCTACCCTTTGTTCTTCTTTCTGTTTAACTCGCGACCTCAACATAGATAACACTTTATTGTTCCTGGGGGCTTTCCCATCAGCATTCCATGGGCAACTGGCTCCCTCTTGTGGTGTTTTGGAGACTTGCAACATAAAAGAAGCTTTGTAGTATTTTTTACGTTGAAATAAATATGCACAAGTTGGAAAATAGTACACACTAGTAGATACATAAACACTGTTACACTGAGCAAGCTAGTACCAGTTGATTCTTCAATAGCCTATAATTGTGTCTAAGATGCATTTAGGCTCAGTTCATGTGATAACTTTTCCTTCATGTTCAGTCAGTTGGACAGATGTGCAGTTTCACCAGCAAACCTGAGCAAACAAAGATTAGCTTAAGCAACGTTCACATGTTTTCAATTTTACATTCAGGATATGCAGGGTGCAACTGGTGCATATTGCCAATATCAATATCTTTATGCATTCAAATATAATGCAAATCCAATGCTGAAAACTATTCATTTGGAACCAAGTAAATCTACCTTACAAAGTGTGCGTAAAACAAATGTTTTGAAGTGGTTGGCATGGAATTAGTAGTCGAGTAAACCAGAGGACAAGAATGATCAAATTGAAAAATGTTTATTTTCATTAAAAAAAAAAATGAACATAAAAGCATAAACTGCAAACTACAGGATTGCTAAAAAAAAAAGCCAAACATTTCCAATCAAAAGAAGACGAACTGAAACAACAAAAGACTATACAATGCAACAATGTTAACACAGCTGGAGCAGTTATCGCCTCTTCTGGAAGATGTTTCCTCTTCCCATTCCACCACGTCCCCGGCCCCTTGCAGCCACTGCAAAAAAGAGAATACATATTACACACAACTGACTAATACAAACCCCTCTGGTTTACTCATTTAGCACAGATATCTATGAATAAATCCAAATGTGTAAGAGGTGGATAATATACTCATGTACTGTAAAATGCATTTCATTATCTCTGTTAAATTAAAAAAATTAAAATGCTCTCAGTGGACCCATCAAGAGTTGTTAATACAAATCGGTACAACTTAAAATACATATCTATAAGTACATTGACCTTAAACATACGGGATTCAGTTCTGCAGCATAAAAAAAGGGGTTAATGTGTAAACTGTTGAAATTAGTAAAAGAGACACGAGTATGAGGTGAGGTAAGCTAAAAACCCAGCATTCTTGGAAAAGGTCGGGGAGGTACTGGTGCAAGATCTTTTCCTCACCTTGTGCTTTGAGAATAGCTGCCTTGCCCCTTCCTGCACCGGATCCCTGGTTCTTGTTTTTCATGCTCTTTAGCATGGGGGCATTTTTTAACATGTCCGGTAAGATCAGGAAGCGGATCTTGCTACCACGGATGTAGACTTGCTCCAACTGTGCCACGCGGCCATCACGATAAGTGACTGTTATGTTGGACATCTGTGGGCATAGAAACATGTAAATGCAAGTCCTTACACTTCAATGAAAAATACACAATTTCAACTATACATTTAAACCTAGACTGCAGCTAAATAGTGCAGTGCTGGCACACGTTGAGCGTTGAGCTGATTAACTGCGCGCAGTTAAGGTCCAGCTAGCAGGATGGGCACCATGGCTCTAGCACAGTTTGGAGCTTGAAAACATTGGATTAACTAGAAGTCCAGGAACATCTTTTAGGACACTCCAAACACATTATTTTTAAATATTTATATGGTTGTGAAACACCAATAAATGGCCATCACATCTTCTTCATGTGTCTTGTTGAACAAAATTCAAATATTTTAGTTTAGAGTAATATACAATAAATAAAATCATTTCAGCGAGATTGGCATCACTGTCTCTGCTTGAACAATAATCAGAAATATATCATTATTTATTTGTTGCCAAATGGTTTATATTATATTAATTCAAATCATTTCAGCTCGAGTAGACTGTTAGGCAACAAAGCAGCATCACACTAAAATAAGTCACACAAGAGGGTAATTTTCCTGTATAGTAAGTCAATAATCACATTTATGGGCGTATATTTAAGAATCACATATATGATGAGATTATTTAAAGCCTTAGAGGTCACAATGTAAATTGAGTTGTGGGTATACTATTAAGTCAGTTATCAATCTAAATGTTCCAATGATGCAAGAACGAGCAAATACAGAAAAATGCCTCATAACACTTTGGGGATATCTGGCTGCAAGAATGACTATTTTCTATGATTACATTATTATTCAGCATTTCTTCTTTAGAACCAACCTGGCAGTTCATGTTGTCCTCAGCCTCGATCAGCTTGCCTCTGTACACCTCTCCCGTGTTGGTCTCGCAGGTCACGATGTGTCCCTCTGCCTCATGCAGGACTTTGATTGGTACTCCGATGGACATATTTCAACTATCTTCCTGGAAGAAAAAGAAAAATGGAAGAAATGTTACAACGGCATAAATTTGTCACAAACCTGTTTCAAAAACTATTTTTACTTCCAGATATTTTGAACTTACTTCTACTTGATTTGGTGTACTATAAAACCATACATTTGGCCAGCCATTGTTTTTGTGTGAATCCATTATTTGCATTAGCACTCGCTATGTTGCATTGTTACCGTTTACATTATAGCACCATGTCAGTCTACAAAATGTTAATACTACTTATACTATTGCAGTGAACTACCCTAAAGTTATCACAGGATGCAATGATAGCTTGCTAACATTCCGGGGTTGTTAATGACCAGTTCATTGTAGTAGAGATACTTAGCTTCTAGCTAAATTAGCCACATTAGCAAACGTTAGTCCTCAATGAATTAAACTACGCTAACGTAATCTTACAAGGGGTTAGCCCGACCTAATATGTCTTTCTGACATATTAAATAAAAACAAAACACGTTGGAATTGATTTTTAAATGTAAAATTAACAGTTCATAGGTATGGAAACACACTTCAGCAAAGTGGGGAAGCAATGTTAGCTACCTGAATGAATGAGCTATTATGTACAACACAGATAAACACCATTGTTAGGTAAACTAAGCAATAACGATACTCTGTTTTAAATGTTAAGTTGCTTACCTGTTTTATTTCTTGAAATGTGATTTATTTGTCGTAGTTATTTCTTCTTGGACGATACTGCAACGTGCGCTGGTAGCTTTTGCGTAGCTTTTGGAGCCTTTTCCGCCTACCCACAATGCAACATGGGGTCAATAAACTGCTTCCGGTGTCATTGCACGGTGCATTGTGGGATTAGATTGTTATTTTAACAATGTTTTCTTTTTTTAAATCCTGATTTGCTCTGCTTTCTGTTAGGTGCTAAAGGAGCGACTGCCTTATTTTGCATTGATTTACACTTAGACTTTAATAATCAATAGGCGGGATAATGTTATTAATCAACTCAAGATAAAAAAAATATCTGCAGCTTTAATGTGTGTATTTATGTACATTCTTGGGTTATTTTGGCCTTCATTTCATTCACTTTGTACTGTACCTTTATAACATGTAGGCCTACCAGATTTATGTAAGAATACAGTCTATGGTATGTGGTAAAACTATGTAGCCTACATTACATGTACACATACTTTATTGACCTTTAACGTGCTGTTGCTTGGAAAGTCCCATATAAACAGTATATACAATCACATCTCTCCCCCTTCCCTCTTTAAGCTTTTTGTGTCACCGTGTATTATTATGTTGGTTGTTTTTTTAAATACATTTTTAAAAACTTGTCTCTCGCCTGAAATAAAGTCTATACAGTGTACAGTCTTTACACTAGACATTGTATACATGTTTCCAGGTCTATGTCTCCACTCTATCACATTGAGAGATAACATAAAGAGAATCGGAAAACAAACACCTTGTTTTAATTGTTTGTTCTTTATAAAACAGCTTGCAGAGATTTTGCATGCCAATAGATGCTTACAATACATGTGTTTATTACTCAATGGCATACTATCAAGACGCCCACCTGACGGTTTCCAGTCAGGCCATATGCCATACTTTACATGAAGGCTACCCTAAAAGAGCCTTGTGTGTGGACAAAAGCAAATGATGGAGCCAGTGAGGTAGCTTTGGCGGCTGCTATGGCATGTAGTTCACCTTCAGCTAACATTGCTTTTATATTTGTTTTTGTTTGTTATTGTGTTCACTCATCACCCATGACCACATCATTATATAACCCTTATATCACGCTAATCAAAATAGAACACACAAAATAAAGCATGAAAGTGAAATGGCTTCATCCATTTGAATGCCCCTGTGCATGACCACAAAGTATAATATACAACTGATATGCAAGGTTTTAAAATAAACAAACAGTACATGTTCTAGATACATACCCATTTGTGTTTATTCCTGGAGACATGTCTCCGGGCATGTAAATGTAGCTAAATGCAGGCCTTTCACACAATGGCTTTGTAATGAGGACTGGGAAAGCATAATGGCATAATAAAATACATCATGAAATGACCCTTCATTTTATTTCCATTGCATTAGGGTCATCGACTGGCGTCAGCCGCCGGGCTACTCTGTAAACACCTCTTGCTGATTCGCTGAGTCATCTGCAGTCATGTGTATGTACTTTACGTTAGTGTGTGTGCGTGTGTGTGTGTGTGTGTGTGTGTGTGTGTGTGTGTGTGTGTGTGTGTGTGTGTGTGTGTGTGTGTGTGTGTGTGTGTGTGTGTGTGTGTGTGTGTGTGTGTGTGTGTGTGTGTGTGTGGGTGTGTGTGTGTGTGTGTGCGTGTGTGTGTGTGAGTAGCCACACTACTGGCATATGGTGTGATGCTTGAAAAGATCAAACAAGCCCTTATTTTGGGTGTTCGGTTTACATTGGATGCCATTGACGCATACTCTATGTCAAGAAGTTGTTGAAGCAGCATCTTGTTCCCTGGCAGTTATCAAATCACTGATCAAACTAGCAACACCAAATGTTCTGTAGCTATCCAGCACACTGCGGAATTACTTTTAAACAGATTGTTAAACAAGAGATGATGCACACTTTCAAACAATCTTATTGTTTACCCCAAGTTGTCTTTGAGGGTTGAGTTGTATGGTTCCTTCAGACCATTACTTACAGCTGTTAGAAGGACATACAGTGCTTCATCTTTAACAGTCTGTTGAACACATAGCCGGTGTCTTCTAGAGAAGAATTGTCCTCAGCTGATGAAAAAGTGTGCTAATTAGTATTTAAGAGTCAGTGTTTTATTTTCAGATGAGTAACACCATACAGAATACAAAAGTGACTTGATGAAACAAATACAATTCAAAGTTTCAAATGTTTATTGACTAATGAAAATATAAATGCAATATACAGTACAGTTGAAAAAGCATTTGGCTTAGAAAAAGAGCATATACACTAAACAAAAATATAAACGCAACACTTTTGTTTTTGCTCCCATTTTTCATGAGATGAACTCAAAGATCTAAAACATTTTCTATTTACACAAAATAACCATTTCTCTCAAATAGTGTTCACAAATCTGAAAAAATGTGTGATAGTGAGCACTTCTCCTTTGCCGAGATAATCCATCCCACCTCACAGGTGTGGCATATCAAGATGCTGATTAGACAATGTAGGTAATGTTGTGAATTGAGTGGCCCATGGTGGTGGTGGGGTTATGGTATGGGCATGGTATGGGTATGGGTATGTTATGGACGACGAACACAGGCCACTCGATTCACAACATTACCCTAACCCTAACCATATCCCTAACCCTAATCCTACCCCTCACACCAGATACTGACTGGTTTTCGGACCCCCCCAGACCCCCCCAATAAAGCAAAAATGCACGTTTCAGAGTGGCCTTTTATTGTGGCCAGCCTAAGGCACACCTTAGCAATAATCATGCTGTCTAATCAGCATCTTGATATGCCACACCTGTGAGGTGGGATGGATTATCTCGGCAAAGGAGAAGTGCTCACTATCACAGATTTTTTCAGATTTGTGAACAATATTTGAGAGAAATGGTTATTTTGTGTATATAGAAAATGTTTTAGATCTTTGAGTTCATCTCATGAAAAATGGGAGTAAAAACAAAAGTGTTGCGTTTATATTTTTGTTCAGTGTATGTTATTGTACTGCATGTCATTATGTCTCAACATTGGTTGAATATAAAGAGTAAGTGGGCAACAAAAAGAGAGCAACAGGTGCTTACAGTTACTGTGGGTTTTATTGAGGCTTTATTAATCCTTTTTCATTTTGTTATGTTTTCAGACTTGTATAGGTTTTATGGCATATACAAATATTTAAAGAGGACATATCATTATACCATTTGCACATATTGGTTCCTGGAATTATTACACTCAACCTGTGAAATAATACACCCTAGTGGGCGGACTGTCTAGATCTGAAAACATAGGATTCAAGAAACCATTCAGATTTAGCTCCCCTGGGTTCTGTACCTGCAGGTCAGTCACAGGAGACTGGGCTCTTTTGGTAAAACGGAGCATTTCAGACACACAAAGACCGTTGGAGATATATTAAGTGTTTTTTGAACATTTAGGCATGTACACATTTTCTATTAGAAAACCAAAGTATGACATGAGCATAATATGTCCCCTTTAAATACCTAAATATCTATGTCATGAGACTTTTGTGAGCTCTGTTGAATGTTCAAAGTCAGATTGTTTAAGAGAAAAAGCCTGAACATTTACAAAAGCAATGCAATTTACACTGTCTTTCACCTCCAAAACATCTGTTGTTCCCTTCAAATAGGAGACCAACTGGACTCCATCCTGAGCAGCAAAGCCTGTGATACATGGTTGCTGCATTCCTGGAAGGTGACTACCCTTCACATGCTGTCCGTTAGGTATGTAACTACCTGGTGCAGTGTCTACATTTGATGTCCAATGGCAAGAGACTTCATGAGTTGCTTTTGGTGTAGATCGCTCAGGACTGGAGTCCAGGACGTAACTATTCACTAGGGTGTCACTCGATGAACCCTCTCTACTGGTACGGGAAGAAGTCCGCCGCCTGAAACTGCTTTTCCCAACACTTCTGCCATCACCACAATCGTTCATAAACCCACGTCCATCCCTCTGCCCGAGGATTTTCTGGTACAGGATCCTTCGAAAGGTCTGCCTGAACTCCCGTATGCGATACGCGTAGATGAAGGGATTCACCACAGAGTTAGCATGGGAAAGGATGATGGCAATGTTCATTACCCAGATATGTACGCGCCCACAGTCCTGACACAGGTGGTTGAAACAGTTGATGAAGTGCAGCGGGAGCCAACACAATGCGAACAAACCGACAATGATAGCCAACGATTTGGCTGCGTGAACTTCCTTCTGCAGGGTGGAACGAGATGAGCTCGACGATGAAGTTATAACTCCAGGAGCGGGCGTGTGTGCGACTTTAAGACACATCAGTCGGAGCTGGCGTCGAGCAGCCATGAAGATATGGGCATAGATGACCAGCATGACCAACAGGGGCACCAGCACACAGCCGAAGAAATTGAAATATACCATGTAGTCCAGGGTAACCACTCCTTCAAACAGGCACTCGGTCAAACCTTCAGGGCATATTTTGCTGCTGGTTGGGGCGGTTGTGTTCAAACCTGTACAACAAAGAGCAATGGGAATTAAGTGTCAGTTTTATCTTATATAATGTTAAACAAATCAGTAAAATTGCATGCTTTAGGCTTTGGATGACAAAAATGCCAGATACATTTCCTTTAATTGTTAGTACTGAAATGAATTTGAGCTTTATATCAAGAAATACAAATGAAATGCATCCTTCCATTTTCCCCAAGGAGCGTTTGAACATCTTTTTTCAACCTAACTTTGAAAATGGTTGTTCTAGGAATTGGAAGTTGATGCTAAAAGCAGGGATTGTTGGGAGATGTGTTTATTTTGGCGAACTGTTTCCCATAATTCAGATTTTCTGGCTTTTAACAACTGACAAAGAAACAAAACGGAGACCAGCCTCAACAAACCATTACACCTACTCAGAAACCATTGAACCATGTAACAGATGCCACATTTATGTTATTTCTACAGGCTTAGGGTTAAGTCAGGTTTACATTTGGAGAACAAATAAACTCCCACCTGTGTTCCAGCCCAGCATTGGTGTCAGGCCGATGCCCACTGAGAGGACCCAGCACAATGCGATGATGCCCTTTGCCCTCTGCCCTGTCACCAGGCTGTTGTACCTAAATGGTTGAGCAGAGAAGAATGACACATGAGTTGTTTTATCTAATCGCTTTGTGATAGTATCCCTGTGTGGCAAAGTCAATACTTGGTGATTTGAATGAACACTGGCATCACTGGCTTTTAAATACACTGTAAGCACTTACAGCAATCTAACCTCTCCAGTACTTTTGTCTGCATTTTAAAGACACATGAAATTACTAAATCCATTTTGATTGAGGCTTTTATGCCAGTATATATTCTCATTTCTATCCATGCTAAAAGGTGAAGAAGTGAAACAGTGCTGCATGTTGCTGCATGACTTTTGACACCTTGTAAGTACACTGACACCTACAGTAAGTGTGCAATAAAGGGCATTTCCTTCCTCTAATGTAATTTACCGGTACAAGTATTTCTCATCTTTTATTTTTCACACATTAAGACAAAACGCTAAAGATGTTTTCTTCAGTGTAGTCATATACTGTAAGGGATTCTGAACAATGCAGTGAAATACAAACATGACATTTAATAAAATCACATGATTTATAGAGTACCAACTTGGGCGAAATAATGAGGACATTTATTTTACTATGAGGTCGCTGATAAGATTAGGTCAACAAAAATATACAATAGCTTTATATTATAATAATTAAGTTAGCCTTTTCTGACACGAGGACATACAACATGTACATTTTTGATCAATAATTCAGATTTCACTTAAGCAGGCCATTTGAGCTATTAATACCCAGAAACTGGACCTGCTTTTAAGAAAATCCAGCTTTTAAATATTACATTTTTGCTTCATCCTCAGGTTGTCAGACACTTTTAAAGACCGTGTTGGCAGCATTGATTCATTCAGACACAGGCAATGCACACATTTGAGTGGAGGAATACAAATTGAGAATCAACACAAATAACCATAGTATTCCTGGTAACAACATCCCCTCACCTACAGCCATTGTCCCATGTGACTGAGATTTTTCACGGCCAGGATGGCGGCCAGCAGGCTATATTAAGCCTCTAAAAACTCTGATGAATTATTAGCTCTGTGGTCCTTGGTGCCAGCCAGGGGTTGTGGCACCATCTCGAGCAAACAAACACGCGCAGAGGCCATTATGCAACTTTCTGTTTATGCAAATGTGTCACCTGCTATGGCTTAAAGCATGCAAAATCCTCTCATGGCAGGAGTAAAGAATGCAACTGTGACTAAACAACAGTGGCTTTGGTTAAAACAGTTCAACAACAACTTAATAGTATGTAAAAATGCCAGAAATGTATGTGCTTTGTTAAAATAAATGAGACCGTTTTAAAGAGATATAATTCAAATGGTGTTGATTTACATGAACATTTCTTTAGAAGATGTTATCCCTCGAGCAGCACACAAACAGTAACCTAATAAATCCTGTGGAGGCATACATCTATGTCTGCAAACAGCCGGCCACATTATCTGTAATGTAATAATATCTTTCTATAATTTAATGTGCTTTGCTACAGTGCATTTGTAATTTGGACACACTCCTCTGACTTGTGTGTAAAGGACATTGTTGTCACGATCTGTCTGTGTTGTGTTTTATCTTGTCTAGATCTGTCTTTGGTTTTCTGATTGCGTTGTGTCTTGTCTAGATCTGTCTTTGGTTTTCTGTCTGCGTTGTGTCTTGTCTAGATCTGTCTTTGGTTTTCTGTCTGCGTTGTGTTTTGTCTGGTTTAGATCTGTCTGTGGTTCCCTGTCGTTAGTTTCCCTGGTGTGTCTAATTTACCCGATTGTGTTCACCTGGTGTCCCTGTGTTTTCTCCTCCCTCCTCACCTGTGTCTTGTTTGTATGATTAGTCTTGTGTGTATTTAAAGTTCTGGTTTTTCTGTCTGTCTTTGTCGGTTCGTCTGGTGTAATGACTTGGTCTGCGGTGAGTGTTCTGTTCAGTCTTTGTTAAATCGTTTAGCCTTGAAATAAAGGAGTTATTTTTGTCACTTGAATCTGCATTTGGGTCCTGCTTCCTTCACACATCGTAACAATTGTGTTGAAATGAATACAGCTAAATCATATCTTTCTAAACAAAATGCAGATCTATCATTAAGTCCCAGACATTTGAACAGTCTGAAGAGATATGTGGTGAAAGTGCCAGTGTGGAAAACCGTATTTGTTTCAGTTGATGTGACCTTTTTGTTTCCTCTCACCTGAGTGAGTTATTGATAGCGATGTAGCGGTCGACGGCGATGGCCAGCAGGCTGAAGATGGAGCTCTGGGTGAGGATGAGGACGAAGCAAGCGATGAAGAGGCAGCCAAAGAAGTTTGCACAGAAGCCGGTACTAATGTGGGATTGCAAAAAGACATGTTAAAAACCAGTAAATTGGCACAATTGGATTTAAGTCATTACAATTGAAATGAAACGGCAAGCAGTACCTTATAGTGATCGCGAAGGGGATTGCCAGCAGCCCCACAGCAATATCAGCCACTGCCAGTGACACCACGAAGAAGTTGGTGATGCTCTGCAGATTGGAGTTGAGGCAGACGGCCCAGCAGACCAGCACGTTTCCCGCCACAGACAGTAAGGCGATCACCAGCTCCAGGCCGATATAGACCAGCTGGTCATTCTCCGGCATGGTTGTTTTTTCTTATTATTTGCTTTCTTTGCGTTTTCATTCCACAAACTCAGCTGCTTTGACTTGTTTTTAGACAAAATACCACCTTGCCAAACCCCATGGTACGCCTTGAGGAAAGAGTGACAACAGAGGACAGCCAAGGCAGGATGTTGCCACCACAAACATGACACCTGACATAATGTTTACTGAAACTCAGTCTGTGAGTCTTCCTATTTCTCTCTGCAGCCGTCTTCACCTCCTTTGTGTTCGGCTTGGTAAACTTTGCCTCAGACGGCGGCAGAATGTTGAAGAGGAAGGGTCTGGGAGGTTAGCCCGATGGCTGCCAAGTTAAGAGCATTGGTCTGGAGAGTGAGTGAGAGAGAGAGAACACAATCTGTCATCTGGCCTGTACAAACAGATTGCAGCCTACCACACGGGTCCGAAAAGCAATCTATCTCTGGAAGACAGGCGTGTAGTTTGTTTCCATACAGGGCCAAAGCAGACAGTCCAACAATGCAACCTTTTATTTCAGGAAAAGTTTCCCGAAACTCTGCCACACACTGACCATTCCTGTCAATGACATGCTTTCCTCCAGAATCACTGATAATACCAGAGATTAAACCACCTATACATTTCAAAGCCATTGTACCAACACTTTAGCACTTTGTTGGGCTATCATCACTGCATTTATGTCAACCTCTACAAAGGCAGTCTGAGAGAAATGCAAGCCAAGTTATTCACTTATGAATAATGGGGTATGGCTCAGGGGGGAAGACAGACGTGTTTCCAGATCGCGTGAGAAAATAACCAAGGCTGCATTGATACTACACTATGCAGTATTATGGATTCTCCCTATAGCAGTTGTTGCCAGTTGCCTGTGGCTTCAGATTAGCGAAATACCAGGGGGATTAGTATATTTAGAAAATGTCTTTGGGAAAAATGCTTAATTTTGTTGTGCTTTTACGCAATTTCTTCTATTTTTTTGACATTTTCTTAAAACTCAATACAAACAGAACGGGTTAGTCTATAATACAAGCATCATATACAATATGCTGCTGTACATTCAAGACCAATGGCACAAGTTTCTTCCTCTTGTTGGAAACGTGAACACGTATATAATAAAACCTGGGTTTAAATTCCCTGAAATGAGGCACAGCGCACAAAGCAGACATATGTTCAAAGTAAACTTGGTGAGAAGAATGATTTGTTATGGTCTAGTTCCTGGCACAGCGATTAGGGAAATCTGTCACGAGCGATGCTGGGACGTGTTTTTCAGGGCCTTGCATTAGCATGTCTCTGCCACTGTATCAGACATGAATCCAAAGATGAATGTGACACTGATGAGCGTAATCTCATAACAGAATGACTAATCAATCTGACCAGCTTTAGCATTCATGTACTGTGGGATATTCTTGGAGCCGATGAAGATGCTCACTGAGCCTCAATCTAATATTCAACATCTAGTGGGTGTCAATGTCATCCGCATCTTGGGCAAAATGGCCGTAGCTTTGTATAAGAAAAAGCTGTGATTATAATTTGTATATTGACGACGTTTCAGTTCACTTCAGTTATTGGGGAATTCCCCATTGAGTAATATTAAACTATGAAGTGTATGGAAATCCACATCTAACCAACGTGTGGGTTATTTCTTTAGATTCCATATTGAATCATCAATCTTCCTATCTGTTGAGGTTAGGGATTGTACCTGATTAGAAAGACATATTATTTTTCGACTAAACTGGCTATTATTGTACTGTATATGAAAAAAGATTGGTAAAAGATCTCACGCGACCTCATAGTCATAGGAAATATAAAGACACATTGCCATAGAGTTGAAAATATAAAGAAAACTGAAAACATGTAGATTAGCTTTCTTTCCACACATTGTGCTTCCACCAATCTTGCTGTGTTGTTCTCACATAGTTTTGTATTAGCTCTACAGCTATGATCCTGATTGGCAGTACGTCGGACCAAAGTTGTGCTTTTTCTCTATTGTTTAAACTTTCTCACAAGCCAAAGGAATTAAAAAAAACAAGCTTTATGCAGCATTTCTAGAAAGCTATAAAACCCAACCATTTAAAACCTCAAGCTGCTGCTGCAACATTTGCAAAATAGAAGAAAGGGGTACAATAAAACAAGAACTTACATGATTATTCTTGTTTAACCTTCTTCCAGTTGTCTGCTTTAATGAAAAACGACTCTCCTTCATTATGATCAGGGCTAAATGTGCATTAAGGCTTGGAGGAAGTGATAAGAACATGCACATCCTGCTAGAGGCTGATCTGTCTCTGCCATGTCAATCAATGCACCAGCTCCACCAAAGGCATAGGAAAACAAAATGAAAAGCTGCTGTATTATTATTGGCAAAGGTTCTGTGTGTATAACTAATGAGGGAGGCCCACACATCTTGTGGACTCTTGATAGCAAGAACATATAAGACAACAGAAACATTAGCTGGGCTAATACTGAACAATCACTGCAGGGAAAGTTTTGTTATGACAGTAGATGTTAATTGATAGTGATGGTCAAAATGCTGATCAGACGTTCATCAATTTATCAGCCTTACAAAGAGAGATAAATACACACACTTTCATAATTACAGCTATTCACACAAAGTACTGGGTTGATGCAATATCAGGTAGGCTACATTGATTTGATTTGAACCATCTAATTCTTAAATGTATTACTATGAAAAACTCCACAACCTAGACACATTGAAATCTTCAATGGTTAGAATAACCAATAGTTGCTTCTGTTCAATTAATAAACACAATCTTCGCGCATTGGTTATGGAAAAAAGCACCTGGTCTACTCTTCTTAGACATAATCTGACACACATTTAAAACATAGCCTGAACAAGCAGAACACATTTCTTACCTTTAAGAGAGGAAATAAGAAGTCTTTCCTCCTAATCAACGTGTATAAGAACACAATAGGCGGATATCTTTACCCCAGAAACTTAAATGGAAAGTGACAGACACGGAATGAAAAATGAATACGTTGTAAATCCTGTGATATGTGACTGCTGCTGATGATCGGTGGTTCAGGGGAAGTTCTGAATGTGAGCCGCACACACGCTGCAATACAATAGAAGCGCGCGTGCCTCTTTCTCTCTCCTGCGCGCGCGTGTGCGTGTATGTATCATGTGTGGGTGTGTTGGTTGAGGAGGGTGGTCTTGTGGTGAATTGTGACGTATGAACGGCTGGAAAGTGAAAGAGGCCGAGGAAATTAAATAAAAATAAGATACCGTCAAAATAGGTGGAATACAAGTACAAACATTTTTCGATGATAAGTTTCACATTAAACATGTGTTACAAAACGCGAAAGAAACCCCAGGAGAAAGCCAATTCTGAGTCCACGTGCACACCCTCAAAACCACGCCCATTTTTGGTTTGTTGTAAATGAGGCTGTGCGTAAAAGTCAAATACGCAGACAAATGTGAGGATTGTATTGTTTGAATGCTTCATGGTTATGTGCCTTAATACATTGTAAATTATGTATTCAGAGACCTTTAAACTTTATTTTTATTTGAAATGTAATGTAAAACCTCTGCCACGTTTGATGACACAAGTGGCCTGTTGGATTTCCTAACAGCTATTTCATAATTCAAGTTAAGAAGTTAAGATTGAATATAATTTATGCTTTTATCTAGTTGCTCTCTTTGCTTGTCTTCATCCCTCTCTGAACTAACATTGCCATTAATACTATCAGCCTAATATGACTCACATTTTAACATACTTATTAATTTGTAAAGACCCATTTATTTAGACTTGCATTAGTAGTTTTACTGCTCATCAGTCAGATCCATGATTCAGTTCTAAATACGATTATCTAATGGCAAGCTCAGATGTTTTATAGAAGATTTAAAAACCCAGAATAGGTGTCCTGCTGATACACATGTCTAGTGGTAACAGCAGGAAGAATTACACTAACCTGTAAACATGTTATTGTTTCATGCTGTTTTTGTCCACTCTTTGTCATGTTGTTCAGTGCAATCATTTCCACCTGAAAAACGACCAGGCTGCAGAATTAATCAGAAGTTTAAAAAACGAAAACCAAAAAATATTCTGTAGATACAAGGAGATTTTATTTAACATTTTTGTGTACAAACATAGGCTGCAAATGCCTTCCAAACATGTTTGCCCTCAGAATACAGTATTCCTTTGTTACAGTTCTACAAGCAGAACACTGAATATTGAACAAGAGGAACAAGAGTTCAAAAATCGCAGAAGGTAAAGAGAAAGTATTTGTGGTTGGTCAGCAAGTTTCATTCTCAGCTTAACATTGTGTGCCAAATAAAATCAAAACGGGTATATTTCCAAAGAGTCAGGGAGTCTAACTTAATGTAAGTCTGGTGGCGTAGAAGTGGCAGCAGAGGGTCATTTGACAGTATTATGGGAATGTAATAATTACCAAATGGAGGAGAACTTTCATATAGAGCAATATGTTCCACATCTTCAGGCTATTCAACAGATAAATTAAACCTTTTTTGTTGTATTTACTTTTTCATGTACAGAGGGACTGAGGTTATGGAGGGTACATGCAGTTACACTGACAATCAACAGACCAAAAACAATGCAGATTCTAGAGCAATATAAGACTCTTATCTCCTCTACCATACACTGACAGCTTGTCTTTTCAAAGAGACTAGAGGCGTACCGGCTCAATTCTTGACGATCATACGTCAGCGGACGCCAAAATAAATAATAACGGAAACCAGATAATGTACTCTCTAGTATAATACATATTATACAACTTCGTGGAAAATGAGAGAAGTTTGAATTCTGTGAATCTACCTTTTTCAATTGACAAGAACCTGCATCTGCAATTCAGTTATTTAATCAAATAGCTAAACACTCACAGTGGGCAGTCTGTACAACAAGTTGTACAACACGTCAAACTACAGAGATGAGAAATGGGCTTTCGTAGGTGTTTGGGGGGGTTGTGATTCTGGGACAAAATATCAACAAACAGTAAAATAAGACGTACATTTTCCCAAAGAAAGCACACCATATACATTAATATAGCTTCAGATGATATTATATCATAAATAAATAGAACTAGGAGACCTTCTTATACCAAACAGGGACAAAACATAAATAAATTAGATTAAAAGGCATTAAAAGGAGCTGAAAGTTTAAGAGCCAAAACAAAGACGAAAATGTTTTAAGACTGACTTTTTAAAATTACAGCATCACAGTACGATGAAGGTGACAGTAGAGCATGTACAGTATGAGCTAAGACCGTGCTTAAGGTTAAGGTCCTGTCTTAGTCTTTAAGAGAAGGAAGGTGTGTGGCTGTCCTCAGCAAAGGCAACAGGAGACTGAACAACGTTTCAGAGTACCACAGGCGCTTAACAAAAAAAAAAAGTGTCGAGGCACGATAGGGTAGAGTGTAGGCAATCGGGACTTGTTTTAAAGGGTGACAGACGAATGAATGAGTGGTGGATTCACCCGGTGTCTCACATCCTGACATATAGATGATGAAACAATGTGGGCATGCTACAGTAGGCCAAAACTTGTGGAAGTACATAAAGGGACTGAAGGCATGAAGACTTTCAGAATAAAAGCTTAACATAATTTTGGTTGATATAATAATTATGTTTTATGTATATTTATCGAGTGACTTAAGATTTAGAGAGTTGATATGTATCTGAGAATGACTTCTCTTGCCTTAAAAAGTCCAAAGACATTTATGTTAACTTAAAATGTGTTATCAATAACATTGACTCCACTAAGTCATCTCAAACATGGACACAAGCCCTTATCAGATCAGGTTAACTGCTCAAATGGTTATAGTTTTATATCTATATCTAAGATATTCGAGAGGAACAACCGTGATATTTACCATTGGCATGAGAAGGATATGCTGCGATAATGTAAACCAGATACTCACGAGTTACAAACATCCCACATGATGACACAACTGTGAAAAAGACAGCAATAACACACAAAAAACAAAACAATAAAACATGCCTGCATGTTAAATCTAGGAAACTGAAATCAAAATGAGAAATATATACTTTTTAGAATCAAAAACACATCTTAAGAGCTTTCATGCTTAACCGTATGAAGAATATTGAAAGGGACAAATTATAAGGACATTTCGCCGTTCAGGAGAAGATGAAACAAAAATAATATTCCTTCATAAAAACCAACAGATATGCTCTTCATTGGACATAAATGCAGAGTGCTCAGGTCACTTAAATTGTAATACAGTAGTTTCTAACATTGTGTGAGTGCACTTCTGCAGCCAATGATTAAATGGTACAAAATGAGACAATGTCATATGTGTGTGAGTGTGTGTGCTCTATTATGACATTGCATATTGTCTACACTAGACAGGCGACGGTCTCTGGATGCGAGACGTTTTTCTTGCCGAGGAACACCCAGCCGTTAAAGAGCGTGTGCCTTTTCCACAGCAGCATACAGTATGTAACTACAATGTGTGTGTTACCTTCAATAATAATATCTAAATGAATAATCAAGGCTGGACAGAACAGCTGAGTGGTTTCTATAAGAACAAGGCTAAATCCTGCTTATTTACTGCAAGACTCAAAGTCAAGGCTAAGACCTACCACTTTCAGAATCAAAACAGAAAAAGAGCTCACATAGAAAAACAAAGCGACCCCTTTCCCCCCCAAAATAAATTACAATAATAGCATCAATGATTATGCTGTTAAACAAAAAGAAAGAAATATTTAAGATTATGTACATACTGTATCTGTAAATACAACCGCCTCCTTTTTTGTCTAGAAACAAACAAAAAACATATTACTTTTGGCAAGATGTCCTATGTTACAGTAAGAAGGACTTTTCGTCAGCAACAATATGAACACAGACACTTCCTATGTTATAAAATATATTGCTTCCTCGGTGTTCAAGCTGAAGACTACCTTGAGACACAAACAACACAAATAGAGGACATTTTGCTTTTATGGACGTGAAAACCGCAGGCAGTCAGATTGCAGTGTATTTCTAACCATCGGGTTCCTTTTTTTGTTCTTCTTCAAGCTGTAGCATTTGTCTCTGACTCCCACCTGGGTTTGTTTACGTTGTAAACACTAAACCATACAGGTGTTGGCTTCCTCACCCAAAGAACGAAAGCCAGTATCGTGCCGATGTTCATCGTCAACTCCTAGAAATGTGTTCTCTTGTCTTTCTCAGAAACAATGGGCTGAGATGACACAGTTAGGATGGACCTCATCAGGAAATGAAGCAATGTTTGAGATGGATCAATGAAAAGTCTTGAGTAGATGATTGTCCAAAATAAACACAGATAGAAAACAACGCAAACACAAACTTACATGTAAATTCAGATTTGATGGCAAACTAATTCAAGGATCAGGAAAGACGTGTTTTGTTCTCTTATGGACTGACATTGATCTTGATTTTTGAACCACAATTGCGTTAAAGCTGTAAAGACCAACAAACAGCGTGGTGGAGAAATGTAGATGGTGAATGTAGTCAATGAAGGAATCTTACTAAATATCATGTAATGAGAGATATGAACACCAAGGCCCTCACATCCTCAGAGCTTCGGAGGTCCAATGGCGCTCTCTTGTGTTTGAGGAGGGCAGGCATCACCAGAGACAATCTTTTCCATCTGCAAGAGTCTGGTCAGTCAATTAAAAAACATCCTACTATAGGCTCACTTTGAGCCACGGTCCGTCTCGTTTCTCTCCTCCATGGTCAAAGAATCAGGGTGGCAGAGTCAATATTAGCTCTATACTTCAGTGGAGAAGAGGATGCTCTGTCTTTTACTGTCCGGGGTGGGGATCGTCTCCAGCTGGAGGAAGTACAGCAACACCTGAACCTGCGAGCGAATACAAAACAGAAGAGACATATGAGATTTTAGATGGATGAGCTTTTAGTTAGAATCCTGAAAATCAAAGATGAAATGCCAGAACGAGACCAACCTGCGCCATGACTTCCAGGGACCAGCTGTCCCCCATGCTGATTGGCTGGGTGGGGTTTGCGGGGATCTTGCTGTCCTTCTCGGAAGGCCTCAGCAAGGTCGGCCCGAAAACTGTCGCCAAGTTGTGGAGAGACATCTTGTTGATGCTCTCCTTATCTGCCACCCTGAGGAGAAGAAGACATGACGTCTGTTAGTGGCATAGAGAGATGACAAGAGATCATGCCTGCGATGTGCTAGTCTGTACTTTTGGTACTTTAAGTATATTTTGATGCAAATACTTTTGTACTTTTACTTGAGTAACATTTAGAATGCAGGACTTTTACTTAGTGGTATTCCCACGCTATGTTACTTCTACTTTTAAATAAGGACAAGATCTGAGTACTTCTCCCACCATTATATATATATATATATATAGTAGTATAACATTTTGACATATTTTGTTATATATTGTAGTTCAATTTGCACATTTTGTCCTAACTTCATATGCTAATATAACAAATATTCTCTTCTTATTGCACATTTTTACTTTAAGTTATGTTTATATTCATATGTGTATTATATTTTATTTCGTTTTATGTTTGTATTTTTAATTTTAATCTTAAATGGAGCAACTGTCAAACAACATAATTTCTACCAGGGTACAGATGAATCTGATTCTGATGTATATTTCTCAGTTGAATGCACCACCTGTATTGTTATGGCTTTCTCTGCATATGTTAGCATTCCTGTCTACATTATTTTAAAGGATGTGTGTGTTTCCTTACCTCTTCATGTGATCCAACAGGAATAGGAATGTGACCAGGTTGGGCTCCGGCAGTGACAGCAGTAAGTTCAACATGCAGCTCTCTTTGGCAACACTATCAGACAGGTCTGCACAGAGAGAACATCATTAGACTGTTTCACATCCTGCCAATCAAGCTGCAATCACCAGTAATTAGATATATTTGAGAATGTCAATATCCCTGGGACTTACTAATGCCGCCTGCAAAGTTAGGGTAGAGATCATCAGTGAAGAGCGGCTCTGGCAGCTCTCTGAAGTAAAGCTTCAAGGTCCCAGCGATGGCGTTGACATCCATCTCACTCATCATCACTGACACGTCTTTGTGATCTGCAGGAGAGAAGCAAGACCGACATGAAGACAGGAGGGTCCAAAAGGGACACGATAAGATTGGAAAACACCTCAAAACAAGCAGCAGTTGCCATCCGCTCATTCTGAAACCGTAATATACCGGTACACACAATCCACGCAAGATACATATACGATTAGCTGACACAAACATGTTAAGTTCATACACCTGGCTATCATTTCACATCAGAGAAACCACTTCATGTTAGCTCACAGTTAGCCACACAGCTACAATAATGATCACCTGATCAACAGAAATAGAAAGATTTAAAAAAAGTTTCCTTCAGGTGAGGATCAATCTCAGAATGCTTTCTAGAAATGCATGGCAGTTACAGTATTAATCTCACAAAATGGGATGTTAAGAGAATCTATATCTTTGGCATATTTAATATTGTACATATTAAAACTAAATATAATCTTTTTGTCATCCAATTTATTTGGCTTCTATGAAGATTTTAGTCCTATGTCTTTCGTTAATTTCACATAAAAACATTGGATTTGACCGGAAATATGGTCATATTGATTGGTTTACAAGGGACAACAGTACACATGACCTCATTACATAATGTACACAAAGCACACACTGTATGTAGATGCAGGGAATACTCACTGGTGTCAAATGCGGTCTTCAAGGCCTGAATGTCAGTGGCCACTCCTGATACTCGGTAGATGCCCACCTCCTCCATCCCCCTCCTCTCAATCTCCTCTAGACACTGCCGGACGATGTAGGGCACCTTGGAGCGCTCTCGCCTGGATGGAGAAAAACATTATTGATCAACACGCAGTTTACATTGGTAAAACTCTTACCAGCAAGAAAACAGAAAGCAACGAATGTTTTGTTTATCGAGACAAAAGGAAATGAAGAAGGCTAAAAATGGAATGCTGTGTTTTGCATTGTTAGAATGACTGCTTCAGGCTCTGCAGCACTGATTTGTTTTTGCTGCTAAATCTAGTTAGCGTACTCATTATCTCTAATCCTAATTGATGTCACCCATCAGGGACTACAATGGCCACAAACACACAACACACTAAGGCATCTAATAGCTCCATTTATCTGGAACAAACTCCCAGAATCCTTCAGGTCTGCTGCAACTCTTACTACTTTTAAACCCAGGCTGAAGACTTTTGTTTTTGCAGGTGCTTTTAATTGAACTATTCATATCTTACACTGCACTGTAACTTTTATTGATGTATTTATATATTAGCTTGTTTTATCTTTATTTGATTCTCTTTTAATCTCTTTAATGACTGTTTTTAGATGCCATTTTAAAATGTGTTTTTGCTCTACTATTTTAATGTTGTCATTTTTGTAGAGCACTTTGAATTGCCTTGTGTTGAACGGTGCTTTATAAATAAACTTGCATTGCCTCATTTTCCTCCTAACTTAATTTGACCAAATAAATTATTTAGAAATACATCGTTTTGTATTTTCGTATAATAGGGGGAATGCTCTTCAATCTCACATCACAGTTCAGCTAGATTCCTGATGTATTATCTTAATTTGCTTGATTTATGTAATTGAAAGATTTTATTAGCTTAGTTTCAGTGCCTCTAGTTTCAGACAGTTTTTTGTTATCCGTTAAAGCCACTGCTTTTAAAATGCAAAAAATCTACACATTCTCACATCTCAAATATCTCATATGTTGAGATATTGTCTGTTATGTTCTGCCAAGCAATACTTTATCAGGCCTCCCAAAAAACAGGCAAGAAAAAGTAGAACTGGAGTTAAACCGTAGAGACCTGCGTGTTGAAATGAACTCACTTGGTCACGGTGGAGATCTTGACTCCGAACACGCCCATTGGTTTCCGTGAGGGCATCCTCTGCAGGCTGAACTCTCGGGTGGTGAACTTTATTGAAAGTTTAACCTCGATCTGACACAGGAAAAAAGGGCTCAACGTTAAAACAGGTTGTTACGAGCCATCTGCAACGGCTTTTGCTGATCTTGAGGAAATTCCACCATGTTAAAACCAGATGTAGACTCAAATTAACTGCTGAACCACGTCCTTACTGCTGTGTGCTACTTTAACATAAATGTATTGGAGCTAGAGTTACACCTGAGAACAATTGATGTTTAAATACAGGAAAGCAATTACAACAATGTACTCACCCCGCTCATTGGAATAACTGTTCTCTGCCAGTCTTTGCCTTGGAGAGATGCAGGGTCAAGCTGGAGGAGGCGACACAAAAGGACAACACAAATAAGCATGAATTATATTTCATTTGAAGATAGGTAATATTTCAGCACATCCAATTGATTCTTTGAGATAATCATTACCAGTCTGTTCGATCATGCTGGGTGATTAGTTTGGTTTACCATGTGCGGTGGTTAGAAGTACCAATGTACACAAACAGTATGTACATTAAATCAAGTGATAGACTTAAGGACAATTTACAGTTTCTACTACATTTTAGAGGCAACATTCACTTTTTAAGTCTACTACACTTATTTGAAAGATACAGTACAATACATAATATTATATATAAAGAACTTGTCCTTTTTTACTCAACTGGTGTGAAATTCAAATTCATTTGGAGTTGGTCTTGTATCCATGTTTTGTAAAATAATGTACATTTTAGCACTTTTTTTTTAATTATGTATATGCACGGTACCATTGTGAAAGAGAGTCTTGATCTTCGGTTTTCCCATGATTAAATAAAAAACTACCCATCTGTTGGAATTTACTTTTTTTTATACAAAAAATATATGAATAACTCATGTGTGTGTTTGAAATGTAGTAATTAAGCCAAAGAGGGTTGTCGGCCAAGGATCACTAGTTTCTCATGAACCACAGCTACATGCATTTTTCACGTTTACTTTTATTGTGAATATTATTTTATCTTACATACTGTTGTCCTACTTATGTACTGCTCAATTCGGCTCAACAGCAGTGCCTTAAGGTTTATTTGCAACAGCAGTACAAATCTTCTCTCCAGTGGAATGTTGTATCTTCCCTTCAATGTATTTTCATAAACAAATCTCTTCCGTGTGAAGAGTGTAAATTCCCACCCAAACATCGCAAACACACTTTGATTGTATGGACCCCATAGCCGTGTCTCTTCATATCTGAGTACTCACACACACACACACACACACACACACACACACACACACACACACACACACACACACACACACACACACACACACACACACACACACACACACACACACACACACACACACACACACACACACACACACACACACACACACACACACACACACACACACACACACACACACACACACACACACACACAAATGTGCTGTATCTTCTATAGACTTATCGATCGAAGATTTAGAAGGCCCTGCGCTGTGTTAAGATTTTTTTTGATAAATGACATATCTTTAAACATAATTTATGCAAACACTGACATAAAGTGTGGGTTAAGGTAGTTTAGAAATGCTATGTAAAAAGACAATTATTACAGTGAATATAAATGGAAACATGCATACAAATAATCACGTTATATATAATGTAATTTCAGATGAATTTGAATGCTGGAGAAAGAAAAGCGCCGGACAAGCGTTAAATAATAAATGTATTTTCTGTTAGTACATATAGTAGTGAATAACTAGAACAATGTTCCCCTTCTCTTCTTCTGTATTTGTGTAACTACGTACATCTTGGACCAAAATAGATTTCAATTTTAAATGACGAAACAATATTAATCTTTATAACTATATAGGACTAAACATGTCTCTGTATATGTGGGATGGATTTGTATACAGTAATGAAATCAAATGTTGTTTGATAGCAAATGAGCTACCAAAAGGGTAAACAGAAATAGAGTCACAGCTGCATAAGGCAATAAAGGGCAAAAATAACAGACGATGACACAGAATAAAGAGAAATTACCATTCAAAATCTACTATCTTTACATGTGTGAGAAACGCATTTAGGGCAGGTAAATGATAGTTTAATATCACCTGGATATGCATGTGCTATGTGTTTATGACATGATGTTCTTCTACTGCGGTATTTTTCCTGCCCTGGATTTATGAAAATCCTGCTGAGCAACTTTCTCACCACTCTGTGTGTTTGGTTTCGAATGACATCATCTTTCAGAAAGCAATCATGCCACAGGATTACCAGAGGAGCCACTAGGGGGAGCATGAGACTGTAACTCACAGTTTGGTATAAAACAAGTTTAGTATAGTGAACACGTCTGCTTCAATTTGAGTTTCAGGACAAAGGCTCCTCAGAATAATGACACAAAGCTAATGTGTACATATTTAGTTCTCTGCTTACTACATTGAAATTGTCTCGTAAAAAAGTGAACTGCTGTACTAATGGTTTTGTATTTTGCCACTATCCTAGCTTTTTGTTTCTACGAATTGTTGACAGAAAACACAAAATAAGGAATTACACATCTTCCAGACACCAAAAAATATCCTTTTGTCTGTTTTAGTGGGTGTCAGCAGTGTATGATATCACACACACACACACACACACACACACACACACACACACACACACACACACACACCACACACACACACACACACACACACACACACACACACACACACACACACACACACACACACACACACACACACACACACACACACACACACACACACACACACACACACACACACACACACACACACACACACACACACACACACACACACACACACACACACACACACACACCATCATGCTGTTAGAGGGGGAGCAAGGGATGGATGCTTTTCGAGGCAGTGCAACAAAGAAGAGACTCTAGTTTATGACTAGATCTTTCTGTATCTTTGCGCTCTCTTTGTTGATCTCCTGAGTGACACTTGGCATTGTCCTGCAGGCTGCCGTCGTCTTGGCAACACAATCACCTGCTATCTAGATGTGCTATCAACCTGCGATCAGCCAGTCTGCTGAGGACAGCGTCTGTGTTTTTTCTTCTTCACGGTTTCATCAGGATTGTGGGACTTTTTACGGACAAAGCAGCCTATAGTATTGATGCAATATGTGCGGGATGGCATTGCTGTTACTCAATAACCAGTGTCTGTGAGTAAGTGATATTTTAAACATCTGAACCTGGCAGCATGATAACATATCAATGACAAAAAGAGCTTTTCGTCATTGTGTACATCCTGACTGAGATATTTCTCTCAATTTAACCAATCACCATCCATCCATTACATTATGGGTTATTCATCTAATCAGCTGATTCTTTTAACATCATGCTCAGTTGAAGTTGTTCATTGAGCAATAATATAGATTTCATGCTTTGTGGCAGCCGTGGTGACATAACAGCCTATCAGTAATGAGTCATGGTGGGTCTGCTGAAAGGATGGGGGTGTGGGGCTGAGGTGTGTGTGTGTGTGGGGGGGTTGACGCAGGGTTGGGTTGTAACCATAGACTGGGTTGTAACGGAATACATGTAACGGCGTCACGTAATCAGAATACACAAATCAAGTAACTGTATTCAGCTCGTGTTACATTTGAAAAACGAGTAATCTGATTACAGTTACTTTTGTAAACCTGAAGTGAATACATTTTGGAATTATTGGTGGAAAGATTTCCTCACAAAATTGTCATTTAATATTCATTACTAAAGGTACAGCCGAATCATCACAGCGCACAAAGCCTATTACCGCCGCAGATGGACCAAAAAAAGGGAGCGTTTGAAAAAAAATCGCAGGTCTGCTCAGTGAAACAATAACAACGAAACATGGAGGAACAAAAGTCTGCGTTTAAATCGTGTGTGTGTGTGTGTGTAGAGGTGTGTGTGGTTAAAACACATCAGCCTGCGGTCGCCCTTTAGCCTTTCTAATGATTCTGAAGGTAAACACAGTGAAGACGGTGCGTGAAAGGCGGTGCGCGAAAGGCGGTGCGCGAAAGGCGGTGCGTGAAAGGCGGTGCGTGAAAGGCGGTGCGCGAAAGGCGGTGCGTGAAAGGCGGTGCGTGAAAGGCGGTGCGCGAAAGGCGGTGTGTGAAAGGCGGTGCGTGAAAGGCGGTGCGTGAAAGGCACTGTACGCTCCTCTTCTCAGAGGCTGAGTTAACCCTCCCGCTGCCTCCTGGTGCTGCAGAGATTTCATGAAGTGAAGGAGGTGTTCCTTCTATAAAACAGCTGCGGGCAGCAGATACTGTGAGAGTCACAGACATGAATTCATAGATCAAGGCAGACTGGTGCATACACTCTCCTGTTTTGCCAATCCGGTGCTTGAATAAATATAGCTCTACACCCCTGGCCGACATGTCCTTAAAATGAAGTCCGAGTTCGACATTTTAATTAATGTCCTGCCAACACTGGCATTAAAACAGTAAAAACACGTTCAGTCTCCTGTTCACCAAAACATACCCATCTGTGATGGAAAAGAAAGTAATCCAAAAGTAATCTAAAAGTAATCTGAATACGTTTGAATACTTTTTTAAGACACATAACTGTATTCGGATTACTTCCAGAGCCATGTATTCAGTAATCAGTAACTGATTACATTTACAAAGTAACCCTCCCAACCCTGGGTTGACGTCATGACATACTTGGATCTGTCCTTTCCCCATGATGCGGTCTGAGCTCTCTCCATCCTCTTTGTTCGGCTTTGTCTTGTTGTAACACTTCTCGTAGCAGAGCAGCCTCAGGGTCTGAGAGCCCTCCAGGTCGATCTCAAACTCCTAAGGGGAAGAAGAAAAAAATTATTAACAAAATATATGGTACAAAAATGTCCAAGAATTAAGTACAATGTCACCAATGGAGAGGGGAATAAAGGCAAGAATGGCAATACACGTCCAAAAGAAAGATCAGCATACACCCTGCATTTGAGTTGATACATCCCACCACACAGCTGACCATAGTTCCCTGTAATTATGTTCGGGAGCGCTCTGCATATGTTTTGAACATCATTCTGGGGCCCACACTGTGTTGGTTCACTTAACATTTGGACAGATGTGAGTCATCACCAGCAGCCCCTCATTAGCTGATATTATTTCCACTTTGCTGAGCAAAGAGTCTTTGGGTCCACGATGGAAAAAAAACTGTGCCGCAGATGAACAGATCCACTGATTGTGTCTCAAAGCTCTCCTCTGTTAGGTTGACCTCTAACATCCAGCTGTGTCATTAATGCATTCATGTGCGTGTATTTGTGCTTGCTTGCATACATATGCAGTATGCATACATGTATGTTTTTACTATATGTTTGCAGGGGTTACTCAGAGATGTACAGCTAACTGATTACAAGACCAGATGTCTCATACATGACAAGCAGCACATGTGCTTATATATGTATGTATGTCTACTGTATGTTGGTTGAAAAGAAACAAACATGTTTGTTGTTTTGTAGTCAATTTCCTGTTGTTTGTCTTGTCTTGGCTGATACTTCACTAAATCCACTGTTTTAATTTGTAAGGTAAAATTGTAAATGTAAATTGTAAATCTGTAACCCTGTAAGGTGTCCTTGGGTGTTTTGAAAGGCGCCCCCCAAAATAAATGTATTATTATTATTATTATTATTATTATGTTGAATCGTTTTTCAAATAAAATATATATGACATCAAACCAATCTGTGCAGATACCAATTACATTTTTATATTTAAAAGGACTTTAAACTTGCAAAAGATACAAAGGCAGTGGGTGGAATTTTACAAAGATAAAACTTGATATGACAGAGATTTATGTTATAATTTATCTAAAAGTGTGCTCAGTTGAGATCTTGTATTTGACCTCGGACTGTGGAAACTAGACAGCGTATTATTATAGAAAAAGAAAAGCAGATTGACTGTCAGATGGTTTGTCTAAACAGTATAGAAAACTATTTCCACTTTGTCTTCTACTGTACATTTCTGTTGTGACTACGCAATGCTTTGTAGCAAGATGTTGGGTAAGATAAAAATAGATTTCGATTTTGTTAAAATGGATGCTCCACAAACACTGAGATAAGTGCTCCCATCTGAAATATGAAAAAAGTCAATTATCTGTTTTTTTATGTGAACAACTCATTGGGCATACTGGTTTTGTATATGTTTTTTGTCTGTTTGCAATTTAATCCCTTTTTGCTTTTCCACTTTGTATAATGCAGAGATAACAAGGTCAAGATTGATTAACTAAGTATTTAGTGTTTCACCATCGACTTATATTATCTAGAAATACTTTGCAGGGACATTTTATCCAAACAGTAAATCTGCAGAGTCACATATTTACAATGTGCTATTCTCATACCTCGTTCCATTTGGGTTCAGTAGTGTATCGATACACTCTCGTCTTGGCTTTATTTGAAAAGAAGCCAAAGGAATCCACCTCCATTGTGCAGTAGAGATCTGAAAGAGAGGTTTAAAAACAGAGGACATTTATAAAACTAAACAAGTGTGCTGTAGTTTGTGAATGCATTACAGTAGCAGAACTGACTACATGATGTTATCCACAGGAAGTCAAATAGGAATGAATCACATTCAATTTGTCACAATGTTTAAGAAGATGTGAATTTCAAAAATAAAACACCGTGTTCTACTTCTCAGTGGTCAGTAGAGTTTTCTCATTTTGTCTGATTATCTGTATTTTCGGCTGTGTGCATGAAGGCTAAAGGGGAGTGACTCACTCAAGCTCTGTTTGAGGCCGGAGGCAGAGTGGACGATTACATTCAGGAACCCGTGGAGACCGGGGGATTCATCCTCTGGAAAAACAGTCAGCGGGCAGAGAGAGGAGAGAGAGGAGGACAAAAAGTCAGCGAGAGTGGATTAGAAAAGCATGCAGATCTGTGTTTGTTTTGGAACCAAATCAGACACGGAAGGAAGGGATAAAACTGCCCTGGACAGAGAAAACACGCTGCCTAAACCTCTGCCTACTTTTCTATCCTCACCTAAATCACAGTTAATAATCACAATCATTTTTTTACAGGACATTATTAAGAAATACAGAATGATCCGTGCGACCTTTTTTCAGTAAACTACGTTTGAGTGTAAAAACGAGTGCCTTACCTTCTTTATTGATGCTAAGTGGAATGTGGTGTACAGTCTGCAGTTTGACACAGGAGCTGGTCAGCATTTGCAGCTCCATGGAGGTCAAGGAGGACGTTTTCAAACCTTAAGGGAAGACAGTAAATGCTGCTTGTAAATGACACTGTATATTGGTCTTGCTTTCTTAATCTCAAGGCTCTCGGATTAGTACTGGCCACATTGAGCTTTATATCTTTCAAGTGCCTAGGATGTTCTTCACAAATAAAATAAAATGACATTTCTAGGACACTTACATTTCTTCTGCTGTTCCTTCATTATCTCCCTCCAGTCGGCGCGCTCATAGTCGGACGAAATCAAGAAACTGTAACTCTGAATATAAACACAAACATACTGTTATTTCATCCTCAATTGATATGAGGAGAGGCAGACACACGTCATCTGTGCACAGATACAATATTACAATTAAATGTCATGCATTCTTTTCCAGCTAACTTCAACCTAATAACATTTTATACAGAGAATGCTTCATACTGACACGTTTTTTTAACAATGAGAATGGAAATCATCTTATTTTTTTCCTTTATATTACATTACATTGCATGATATTAAGATAGCAGAAAGACTATGAATGCACTTATTGTAATTCAATTTGGATAAAACCCATGGCTAAATAAAATCCAATGTAATGTCATGGATATTGTGCTGGGAATAAAGCAGATGATGACCAAAATAGAGTAAAATGAGAAGGAGGGAAAGAATATAGAGAAGAGGAGCGTACAGGGGAGCAGTAGGAGGAGGGGGATGGGGGTAAGAAACGATGATGAAGGTGTCGTTACCTTGCCGTTCTTGTTGTAGACTCTAATCGGCAGGCTGGGAGCCATTAGGAGGAGCATCGACTCCTGCTCGAACAGCTTCTTCCTGAGGCGGTCGATGACTTTTGAGCCTTTGTTGGCTCTCTGAAAGCACACAGGTGAAAATGACCTGTGTGACCTTGTGTATGTCTGTGTGCTGAAACCTGATAATCATACATTTAAATGTGTTTCCAAATAGGTCATTCAATTATTTCTCCCAACTGGAAAGTAGATTTTATAGTTCCTGAACTTATTTTTGTGAAACGGTGTCTACCTTCTCTCTCTGAATCTCACTGCGGAGGTGTGAGATCTTGACCCTCATGGCGTCCAGCTCTTCGTCCGGGACCTGTGGGATGGTGAGGGGCTCCGCTTCCTCGGGACCCTGGAAGGTCAGCTCGGTCAGGGGGATGTACCACTTACTGTCATACTGTTGGTTTTTACTGCAGGGGAGGACAAAAGAGAGGGGATGGAGGGATGAGATGAGTGGATTGATAAAGAGGGTTCAAAGGTGTGGGTGAATAGGGAGGAAAGGGGACAGTGGAAATGGGAAACGAAAACATGATTATTTTGCAAACTCTAAATTAAAGTGCTGGTTTTATGTTGGAAATAAAATAAATGAGGCTTAAAATAACTGATACTAACAAAATATTTAGATGGTAGATAACTTATCTATCTAGAGGTTTCTATTAAACTTTCCGAACATTTTCTGAAACCTTTTGTAACACGAAGAAGAAAAAGAAGATGGACATTTATTGATATAATACAGGGATTTTAACCTAAGAAATAAATGTTAAACTATAATGACATAACATGTCCTACTGCAGTGCTGGTAATTCATATATTTGAGTGTTCTTCCCAGTCTCTTACCCTCCGATCTGTTTCTTCAGCTTGGCGCAGAGCAGCAGATCAGAGAAGAGGAAGACGTGCCGCAGTTTCCTCGCTCCCTCCACCAGCTCCACCACGAAGCTGTCCCTCAGAAGCTGCCGGTTCTGTGGATACAACACACAACACTGGTGATCAGTACAGATAAGTCAAGACTAATGGAGCCACCTCAGGGGAAATGTTCTTGTTACAGTCCAAAAAAATAAATGAAACAACATTTTTAAAAGGAGAAATATAGAAATACTAAATAATATTATGTTTAACAGATAGTAGCATACAGATTAGCATGATGCCTTTTTAACTCATACATGATCCATCGTGGATAATTGCACCCAAAAAGGTAATACACACATAGTCTGTTTACTAGATAAATGAAAAAGGATATACAAACATAATTATAATAACAGCCTTCGTTCATCAGAAGCGAACCTCCTCTCTATCCCCACACGAACCAAGCTCCAAACCTGGGGGGACAGAGCCTTCTCCATTGCTTCCCCCACCCTCTGGAACTCCCTTCCAAAACACATCAGAGACTGCACCGACCCCCCACTTTCAAAACACTGACCAAAACACACCTCTTCAGACTGGCTTTTAATTTGTGAATTATGCTGTGTTGCTGTTTTAATATTTATTTATTTTTTATTTCTATTCTTTATTCTATTTTATCATGTTTTGTCAAACCCCTGTAAAGTGTCTTTGAGCACCTGGAAAAGCGCTTTGAAATCAAATGTATTATTATTATTATTATAATTAGAATAGAGTAAAACCGGAGAGGGTCAGTAACTCTTTCACAATATGTGGATGTGTAAAGCCTTTCTATTGTTGCTGCATCCTAAATCCTTATTCCTTCTCTTCTCTGCCCACCATACGAGTCCTCAAAAACACGACAAGAGGAGACAAATAAAAAACCGAGTGAAGATGTGAGGCGGGTGGCAGGATTTTGTTTTTATTTGCTGCAGCATCCTCAAAAATGCGGCTTTATTGAAACATCAGTGACGATGCTCATGTGCAACCTAGTAATGTTTATTGAATAATACCCCAAATATTACCCGCAGAATGTTTGAGGAATTTGCATGAACTAAACTAATCGCCTGACAAAAGCTTTTGTCATTTACCAGCATAATCATCAATGCCCAGGTTCTAGAGGAATGAATGAGGTAATGGCAGCCTGGGAATCGCTGATGTCAGACTACATAATGAGATGTGTAATACTGTCATCTGCCAAAAGGGGGCAGTAATGTCCTTTTCTAAATTACAACACACATTTACAAGAACGGACTGAGAACAATAACTGAGCAAAGAAATACCAAGCCACCACTGAGTAGTAAACCATCCACCTTTACATGCTGATAACACTGGTTTTACTTTAAGCTTGAGGGAGGGTAAAAAAAAAGAAAAAAAGAACTGTGATTGTTTAATTTTGCTTTTTAACTCACCGGGAGAACAGGATATAGCATGGAAAGGACTTTGTCAATGAACACTTAATATTTGTGCCTGCTTTCATGTCCTAGTTGTTAAAAAGACATCATTCCTGTGTTCAAATATATATACCTTTTTTCTATCAAAGTTAAAAGAGTAGGCACAGCTAGTTAAAAAGAAACACTTGAGGTGCAAAGAACATTGACTTTCGCATCCTTATCTTCATCTGTGTGCCCCCCCTACCTCCTGCCCCCCCTCCATCAGGACCACACAGCCACTGTCACCACCAGAACACACTGGAGTGGAGCTGATGCTCATGTAGAAGAGGTTTTATGTTTTACAAAACCTGACTGGACATCTGCTGGCAAAGAGGAGGATCATACTGTGTCACTCGGTGTTAGTGCGTGATGGAGAGGATGACAAAGTCAGAGAGAGAGCCTGAGAGTACATCCCAAGGAAACTAAATGGCTTGAAGAGAAGACGCAGGACGAAAAAGGATCCTGATGTCATGCTGCAGTTTCAGACTGTAGATACCAAACCATGTGACACAGCTCCACTGCAGTCATCTGTTGTTGAGGTGCTTCTTTATGCACATGCGAGCACACATGGAGATCCTGCAGCAGATTACGGTTCTTATCCCTGCAATAAGGATCTAATAAAAATCTATTTCCCAGCGGGGAATACAATTATTCATTACCAGCTAGATAATGAAGCCTGAAATGATGTCGACCTGTGATAGATAACTTCCAGATGAGTGGCTTTCTGTCTATATGGCATATTTCTCTTGTGGATTCTGAGATGCTACATCTGTCAGGGAACAACTCGTCTCATTTCCTGGTAGGCTACATTCTGTGATGTTATACAGTCTGAGATTTGATGAAATTGCTGTTCAGTATTTACTATAAATTCCATCTCCATCCTTGTTTTTGGACTATGATGCCAGAAGAGCAGCACATCTATGAAAAGACTCCACATGTATTATAATCCCCCTGAGGATATGTTCTAGCTAGAATATAAAACAAGGCCCCATCTTTCGTTACTCCCATCAGTCTGTACTGTACAGAAGTAAGCATGAGACATTGGTCACACTGCTTCGCTTAGTTTAGCTCCTCATATACAACATTAAACTGAAGGAATGAGTAGTAGCTGCAGGAGCTTAAGCTATACTGCCGTCTATATTAAAAGCATATGCACAATCAGTCTTACGCTATCACATAATCACAGATTTGAGGTTAAAAGGGCATTTCATCTGTTGCCAATTACGTACAGTATATACATCATAAAGGGATTTAACTTTCATATGCCATTTATAAATATATATGGTAAAACTCCAACTCCACAGCCTAGCTAGCACGGCATAGCTTTCAGCCACAAGCTAACAGCAGCATGCTAGCTCAGGATGTCAACGTTAACGTGTTGATGTTTAACAATTGTCATGTTAGCAATAGTCACCTCTTACTTAAGCATGTTAGAATTAAACACTTAACACCAAGTACAGTTGAGGTTGAAGGGGTATTTCATCAGTTTAGCAGATGTTTTGTCATAAATTTAATTATATTTGGAAAAATGAAATGTCAGGTGTTTCACCAGATAAGTGGAAAAATGTAACGTAATGGTGCATGGCTATAAAGAAAAGAACGGTAAGCTACAGATTTCAAATAGATTTAAACAACAGCTGGATGTATACTAAACTTGTATAATTACTTCTTTTTCATTTTTATATTCTCCTCTTCCAACTTTAAAGAGTTTAGTTTTTTTAATCCTTGCTGACTGTAGCGTGGCACCATGGTACCACCCTACATCACCAGCAGGCTGTGGTCACATTACGAGAGACCACACCTGACCACACCTCACTGGGATGTTGGGTGTATAGCTTTCAGCCCACAGAGGCCAGGGCAGCTGTGTTTCTCATCTTTCCAAAATCTAGCCTCGAGTTTCTTTTAAATTGTTTTCTATGGATGGTCGTAGAGCAGACTGCAAATTAAGAATGTTGCCCCTTAATATGGAACAGAAAGCACACAGTACATTATGTTGGATTACTATAACGTTAACTAAAAAACAAATACTTATGCTGATGTTTGTATTGGATTAGACTTAATGTTCAGTTAGTAAACTGGACTTCAAATGACCAACTGGGAAACTACGCTGCCCATCAAGCTTCTGTGATAACCCTCCTCATTGATCCTATGATAAAAAGAGATAACATAAAGGGAGGGATAACAGCTAGATTAAGGATTTACAGGATTCCTACTGTGTGGGAGTGAATGTGAATTTATTTGAAGGGATAAAGCAAGACTGGCTACTAAAATGCTGCAACACAAAGGCATTTATATAACCTGCACATTCAAATTCTGCCATTAACTTTGACTCCATTAAAAGCACTCATTTTTGAATCAGTAAAAAAGAATAGCATTAATAATGCTGATCTCAACAGATGTGTTATTTAAACGCTGAATAAAAGGTTTAACTCGCTGAATGCCTGCAGAGACTTCTATTTTCTCATTTAATCAATGTTCATTGTTTTTTATCTTTGGTTGCAGACACATATTCTAGTAATCAGGAATCTGATGCATTTAAAAATGTGCTTACACTGCTGCTTTGCTCTGCAACTGGGGGGAAATACAAGCTGTCTCAGCGCATCAGATGACATTTTCACAATATTGAACAGCCAGTAGGAGAAATGTGACTTTCTCCGTTCTCATAATAGCTGACCGGAGCATCAGCAGCACGTGGAAGCGAGGCGATGTGAGGCAGAGCGGGCTGACAGCACAGAACGCAGATTAAATATTGACCATCTCCTGGAGGAGCCTTCTAAGAGCGTGTGCGCGAGTAATGGCATGAATTTACAAAAGATACATGTTTATTTTTAGACCGCACGCTTCAAGGGGCTTCTCTGCGCTGCGCCTGTGTGTTTTCTGTGTGTGCGTAAAACAATGTGTGTATAAGGGGACTAGTTTGTGTCATGACAGACAGACAGAGCACCAAAATACACACACAAACAGTCACATCAGGAGCACATGGCTCCCACAGGCAAACAGAGCAGAGCGAAGGGGGAAATTGAGATTTAGGCAGCGCCGTCATTTGCATTTTAATCAAGAAGCTTCTGTTTGTTCCCTCCCCTCGTCTCATTGGCCTCTCGGGGTCTCCGGAGGACACTTGTGCTGCAATGCTACTGCATTCCTCCACTGAACAGACCACAGGTTTCTCCCGAGTGTGAACACATGGAGTGACACTTCAGTGCTCCCTGAACACAATTTCAGGTCGGATCATCAATAAGCACTGTGGCCTTTTCCCTATTCTTAACATCTATCTGAATGTTTTTGTCTTAATCGACTTGATGCAATTCAATAACATCATGTTGCAAAAGTGCTCCCCAAGCACTCAAACCGTCAGTGTTGTTTTAACTGAGACAACAAGAAAAACCCCATGCTAATGTTTATAGACTTATTGTTCCTTTGACATTTATTTTTAAGTTGCAACGTATACAAAGTATTAAGTGTTTTGCGGTTTCTGTATCTGCTCTCTGCCTACTGTCTCTTTTTTATTCATTTTGCTTCTGGGCGACAATATTAATGAAAATGCAGCTAATTGGTGCCAGATCGCAAGTGCCCATCCAAGATATAGCCACGGAAATATCCGATACTTCAACGAAAAAACGTTACAGAGGCAAAGCTTTCTACAAAATGAAAGTGAATCAGGTGAATTGAAAGTAACAATCATTCATTGTGTAAAAACGACTGATTCAATTATATCAATGTCATTTAACCTGCGCTCATCAAATTTGTTTTGGCATCACGTGAATAAAGGATAATGAGGGTATCTCCTTTACTAAGTTAAACAATCAACCCGATCAAAGGCCTGAGTTCCCTTTTGGATATCTGAAGGCTCAGAAAAAGGACTGTAATGATGTTAATGTGCACAGACATCGTGGAGGGGTCAGAGAACAGAATCAGTAGAGCGGCAATTTAGGAGGGTGAGGGTGTAATGAATCCTATAACTCAAATAACTTGATCATTTTATGTAAAACGCATATAAAAGCAGCTTTAAAACACATCCTCTCTACTAAAAGTGGAGTCTAAGCATCGTCCTGCTCATTGAATAACTGTTTCTAAACTTTACAGTTAATGGGAATCGACAAAGAAAGATATACGTTGCAGCTCAGGTGATGAAATGTGGATAAAAACCTCAGGCATTTTACTGTATATACGCCAAGGTAAGATATAATGAGCCCCATTGATTTCCATGTGCAGCATTCATGTATCCACAATAAATATTTGATGGCTGGTGTGGAGGTCTAGGTGGACTCGGGGTGGAACTGGGGCCTGCGGGGACATATAGGAGGGTAAGTGTGTGTGTCCGCGTGTGTTCAAAGGCACACAAGAGAAAGAGAGCGAGTGAATGGAACAGAGAGTATGTTTGTGTGTGGAAAGGGTGCAGTAATGACCCCCCTGTGAGCAGAGGGAGGAGCCCGCACGGACCCTTTTTTTGCTCGTTCTCTCCCACCCTTCATTTATGAATAATTAACTTGGAATCTGCCAGTTAGAGCGGACCGGTGGCTCATTATAAGGCATTATGTACGGCAGTGTCACGCAAGCTATAAATCAAGGGGCGTCCATTCATGTGCGTCAAGTCATCTCCGGGGATACCAGACTGTGGGGGGTGGGTTGTGTGTGTGTGTGTGTTTGCGTTAGGAGAGATGGGAAGCCACAAGAGAGACACCGAGCAAACAGAGAATCAGCCTCAGCCAGGCAACCCTGTGTGACCATATAAGGGCATGGGCTCTGCTTTAGGCTGCAGATTGGCGGCTCATGTTCACTCAATTGGCAGCAACTTCATGGTCATTTTGGAGGCGGGGTTATGACATCACCATGCTCAACATCAGAGCAGGAAAGAGTTAAAATGATGAAAACAATTAACTGCTAACACCTCTGTGGAGGAAATAGGATTGAGTCTTATTTCAGTGAATGTTGTTAGTCAAATGTAGTAATGGACAGTCTGTATGAATCAGATTCTGATTTACTATTATTTGCTCTAGTTCAGTTAGATATATTGTAAAATGACAACCTTAAAAGACACAACACAAAAAGACGTTCCAACCCATAACCACCCAGTAAAAAAATCCAAGTAATATATCATTCTTCGTATTAACTAATTGAAAAAGAGCATGCTGATTAAAAGGTGCCAGAAAGAGGATGTCATGATGTTTTGTAAATCTCTCACCTCTCCCTTCTTGACAGTCATGGACTGGCGTCGGGGCGTCGACTCCTCGTTGATGCTGGACAGGAAGTTCTGGGAGATCCGCAGGGCGTCCTGCAGCAGCGGGTGGTCCGGGTGGCTGGTGGGCGTGTGTTTGAGCAGATCCTGGAGAACAGTGGGGAAGGACAAATATTGACTTTGTGCAGGTTAAAGACCACATATTCAGTATGCACAGTACGTATTACTGTACACGCTGCTCTGTTCTTTTCCTGTTCAGCCCTAATGATTCATAAACAGTGCAGTCACCCTGTCTAAATGAAACCCCTGCTGAAAACAGTATGGTAAAGTGATATTACTTTTTCATCGATACAATAAACGAAGACCTAAATACCAATTATTTGCTACATATCTAATAGAATTGACCTTTACAAATGTATTAACAGGATTTCTTTATAGAGACTTCGGTGTGTATTGATGGAGAAAATGTTTTATAGGTTGTGACAAAGATATAAAAAATAAACTACATGTTATATTCTTACAATGTTGAAGTTATGTTGTAGGGAACAAAGGCCACTACTACATATCACAGATACAGATGTGTGATGAAACAGTATTAAGATGTATTGCTCTTACTTACATGAAGTACCAAAGTGCTGCGAGTCACTCTGTCCACTGGTTTATAAAGCAGCGCTGTGCATGAGAATACAAATACAAAAGACTGAGTTGTTACTGTCATTTTCTATTATTACGTATTTTAATAAGCAATCTTTAGATATACAATTAATAAAACACAGGATGTGACTGACCTTCTAGAGAGTTCTTGGCCGTCTGGTCCTTAGAGTCCTTCGGGCTCCTCACCTTCAGGTTCTGTTTGGACACACAGGTTTTAAAAAACATGTTAACTATGTCTCCGCCATATGAAAACATAGTGAGGTTAGCATCCCTGCTCTAGCACTGAGGTCATCCATTTGCAAATTAATTATGCCATCCTCAGCAGCTTTCACCCCCCAGCATATTGCTCAGATGGCTCAGAGTCATGCGTCATTACGCAGGCCATTAACAACCCTCCATGATGAATTCCCAGCCCTGCATGCAGACACCAGCTCAACGCTAACTGGTAGACCTCATAAAACATTGGACGAAGACTGATGGTGTCCCGGAGACTACAGGAATTCTTTTTAAAATAATGTATACTGAAAAGAGGTGTAGATTTGTTTTAATATATATATATATATATATACACTGTAGTTTGAATAAGCCCCCCACAATGAGCAGCTTTTATAGTGGTGAAAATAATGTTTTAAAAGCTGCATCTTAAACTATTTTTGTAGCTGCTGGACAAATAGAAACATCCCCAAATGAATGAATAGAGCTGTAATGGTGTTTGAACTCTTTCAATTGAATATGACACTGCTGGGAATGTAGATTAGTTCAAAACCAGGGTCAATTTTGTTCCAAAACTACATTAGAGGCATGAGAATAAGTGTTTCCAAATATAGTTTGTGGTTGATAAAATAAATTGTTCTGAGCCCTCGAAAGCTGTTGGCAACTTGTGTTCGGGGAAAAGATAAAAGACCAGATTTGTTACGCTGTCAAGGCGCATCCCCGCTCTGTGTAGGTGATACTCGGCTCAGATTCTGAGAGAGAAAAAGACCAAGCAACCATCCTCTACATTTCCCCTGATTTAATTTATACACACTGAATAATAACACACAAATCTGGTTGCATTTGTATACAAATATTCAGCAGAACATGCAAATGTGAGTGCAGAGAAATGCTGGAAGATGAGTAGGGGTATAATGAGAGCCTTTTGCAAGTAGAGTGCATTAGAGGTAAAATTGCAAAGCAGCACTTTCTATAAAACACCTCTCAACTTTTCCTTTAACTAGAAACACATTTATCACTTTGCTGTTAGTCAGTTATACTGTGTGTTCTTTGTCCTTTTTGTATGACTACATGTAGGTGACACTGCTTTTCTCTAAGATGTGGTCCAGCTGCAGCACGATGGTTATAGTTTAGATTTTTTTATTAAAATAAGTATACAGCTGACCAACTGTTTTATGGTGACATAAAAGTAACTGTATTAGAAACACTAGCTTTACTATGCCAACAAGTTGATATCCAGTATCACAACAAGCTAAATTATATTACACGATCACATTTTATTATATCTAACACATGACATGTAGTGACATGTAATATTAAGCTAAATGCACTGTAGTAGCAATTTGGATTCAACAAATGTGCATATAAACTGAAATGTGTGCACACCAGGATGCAATAGACCGGAATTATGGGACACACTTTTATTGTGTAATGTGATGGTGAAAATCACTCCTGTGATGAATGCTAAACTTAACATTCACTAACTTTCATCTAAATTAGATACAGCTCTGCTCCAAACATCATAAAAATAACAAGCAATTGGATAATTTGCTGGTATGTAGGGGGTTAAGAGTCTGACTGACCGATTTTACACGGTTGTAAAATGATCCCATAACTGTGAGATCACAGCTTCGACTCCTGCAACAGCTTTGAGGTTGAAGCTAGAACAGTAACTTTTCCCCCCATTTCTTATCCCCACATCTACGAAGGTATAGCCTTCAACAAATATTTATGTTTCGGTGTTTCCCTTTCTTCTTCTTACCTCAGAGATTTCAGCAAACTGTGTGTTGGCCTGGCAGCACTTCTCCGCCGTCTCCACAGCCAGCTCGTAGTTGTCCACAAACGCTCGGTAAACTCCAAGCTGGCTGGCCTGATGGAGGGAGAGACACAGAGGAGGGATGTTTTAAATAACATTATTAAACATATTCAAAGTAAAAGAGATGTTTGTCAGGGAATGTCATTTGTATAGAGATTGGACTGCCTGCACTTAATGTTTCAAATTCAAATACAAATAACAGTGACAGTAAACCCTGTGTGAGCTTCTATAAATAGCAGCATTGCCTAGTCTCAGACTGAGCTGTTCATTGTAAAGACCGTAAGAGCAGTGAAACCCATAAAAACAGTCTTTCAAACAAACTCAATAGTCCTCTTCACTACTTCCTTATCCTAATTGTCACCACTTCATTTCCTAACGCCATACAAACTGCAGCCCTTCTGCTACTTTAGACACACTTGAACATCAGTCACCAGGAGTAACAGAATATATATATTTAGTTTTTCACAGATGCCAAACTATATTTGACAAGTTATTTACTTTCTACAGGGTAAAAGTAATGTGAATTATTTGTGCTACTTCTGGATTATCCAAATAACAAAAAAGGAAAATGCTGAAACTTTGGCTTTATTTCGTGCGTAAAGAAGAAATGGGAAGGAACATCACAAACCTGTTATTAACACTTAGAGGAGGATTTGCTCACTTTCCAGTTTATCAGGATTATGCTTTTTTTTCAAGAGGCATACCTGTGTGAGAAGACTGCTTATAGCGAATGTGCAAAACGCTTCAAATTTCTGATCCAGCAAACAGAGCCATAGGGAAATTGGCATCTAGGTTAATTTAATATATATGGGTACTACTGATGCTCACGTTTGAAATCTGGCAACACTAATGATGATGATCCCAGCTGGAACTTGATTTCCTTCAGGCTAGTTGGCTTGTTAGAAAAACAAGACAAATATTTGCATTGGACAATATGAAGAACACCTTAACATACTCAGGGTGACTTTAAGAATGCTACATTGAGGCAGTGTGACGTATAATCCGTGAATCTGAGATTAAATCCATTCAGCTGCTTTTGAGACAGGACCTGCAGACAATCAATCGAAACAAACAGCAAAGGAGAGACGTAGATCACGGTCCCAACAACAGCACGTTACCACGGAGCACCTCACAGCCGGGCCCGTTGCCCTGGAAACCGGCGAGACTTACACTGTGCCGGGGTGAGTAATTAATGGTTGGTGTAACGTAGGCTATGAAAGCACGTTTAGGAAACTGGATGGATAAAACTCCACCAAACGCTGCCTGCCAGCGCTGCGATCCATCTCCACGGCGAACAAAAGCACAATCAATTCTCCTGAACAAAAACCAGCGGTGGAGAGAGTACAGTGGAGATGGGCTCTGTGTGTAATGTCGATAGGCCTGCACGCACGCGCGCGCACACACACACACACACACACACACACACACACACACACACACACACACACACACACACACACACACACACACACACACACACACACACACACACACACACACACACACACACACACACACACACACACACACACACACACACACACACACACACACACACACACACACACACACACACACACACACACACACACACACACACACACACACACACACAGACTTCTCAAAATAATACGAAATCTTTCCTGAGTGTATGGAACATGAATTATGTATTACCTTTAGAGCTCTTTATGAAATTCTATTGTTATATTTTAGCCCCATAAGAGCTGGGTGGATTTTAAGTAATTCGGGCAGATTAATTTGTCCTTTAGAGAGGCAAGGTTTTAAGGTAAATCTAGGTTTATAACAACTTGGGTCATCAAGTACGTCATACTTGTAGTACTTAGCATCAGTTCTATCTGTTATGATAGCAATTTACTCATCTCTGAGATGTTGTTCCCCAGCTGTGATGGAAGTAGACAAGGTGAGAAATGAGCAGTCTGGATGTCAGAAAGCTTGTAAACAAGCCAACAGATACGACAGATTATCCAAACCACTTTATTTGGAGGTTGAACCAAAAGTGAGTTTTTAGTACACTTAACTGTACAGTCTAGTCTGTTAACTATGATGGATGCATTTAATTGCCATTAAGTGTAAAAGGCTTAACATACAGTATTTTTCTTATCATGTCTAAACCTGTCTAAATGTCTCCCTGTTATTACTGTACTTGTTATGTTTCTGGCTTGTTCTGTCCATTTTGGCAGAAACAACAAGCTTGTTTTTCATGAAATTTGGTGGAAGGGTTCCTCATTGGCCAAGGATGAACCTAATACATTTCTGATACTAAATATGGGGCGATACATAATAGTTTTTCGCTTTCTTTAACATTGGAAGATAGGGAATCTGAGCTGCATCCATGTTGTTATGGAATTACCTGAAGAAATTGTTCCCGACTTTCCTTGAAATTTCGATGAACACTCCCTCAAGTACGACAACAACTTCGTAAACCACCATCAAGTATGAGGAATGTTACTAGATACTGATGGGAAAACGAGACCCACGTTGCAACAAATTAGACTAAGTTAGCTTATTTTGTTGATTTTAATTGTTGCCTTGTGGGAAGTACTTTATAATTTGATTAGAAGTGGTCTACAACTAAAGGACTTTAACACATACGCATGGTTATTCTTGTCTCAAACTGACTCATTCATCCCTGTTTAGGCATGACCTTCGGAAAATGCCCTGATCTTCGCTGTCATGGATAGGTAGGTGTGAGATTCAATTCTGCCAAGAATGTGAAGTCACAAGATTTCTTAACATTGTTGACACTTGTGATGCATCTACAGTGTGTACGTGGTGTGTGTTAGATCTTTACAGAAGCCCAGAAAATAGAAAACCCCAGAAAACATATGTGCCTGAAGTAGTACTTTACCAAATGCATGTCATCATTTGTGTTTTTTATACACTCATTCCTGAATTTCAGGCAGCAAACTGGCTCCATAATGGATATACAGTGTTTTTTACATTTATTCGCACACTAGAATTTGAGTAAATAAGGAGGAAGGCGAGGAAAAAAGCAATTTTCACAATCCTGCAATCCTGTGTCCTGCCCTGGGCCACACAATCTGTAGCACAGTGGAGGCCATTCAGAGCGTGACAGTTTGACTGTGGAGAGAACAGAAAGCCCGGATGTCTGCCAGCCACATCCACAGAGTCGCACAACACCGCGAAGGCTTACTGCGTGTGCGTCTGTAGCTCCAGGCTCATGGCAGAAAGTGGCTTTGGGTGATGAAAGAAAATGCTTGGATGTTTGGATTTCTCAGTCCGGGATTTGTCCTGTGTGAGAGTATGTGTGTAATCCACAGCGGAAAACAACATTAAGAAAACAGCCTCATGACAGACTACAGCCATTATAGGAGAAGGCTGGATTTAGCCACTTTAAAAAGGGAGTTTTACCAGACTGGGATATTTTGTGACAGGGGAAAAAAGGCTGTTTATTCTACAATGACATACAGTGGGGCAAAAAAGTATTTAGTCAGCCACCAATTGTGCAAGTTCTCCCACTTAAAAAGATGAGAGAGGCCTGTAATTTTCATCCTAGGTACACCTCAACTATGAGAGACAGAATGAGAAAAAAAAATCCAGAAAATCACATTGTCTGATTTTTAAAGAATCTATTTGCAAATTATGGTGGAAAATAAGTATTTGGTCAATAACAAAAGTTAATCTCAATACTTTGTTATATACACTTTGTTGGCAATGACAGAGGTCAGACATTTTCTGTAAGTCTTCACAAGGTTTTCACACACTGTTGCTGGTATTTTGGCCCATTCCTCCATGCAGATGTCCTCTAGAGCAGTGATGTTTTGGGGCTGTCGCTGGGCAACACGGACTTTCAACTCCCTCCAAAGATTTTCTATGGGGTTGAGATCTGGAGACTGGCTAGGCCACTCCAGGACCTTGAAATGCTTCTTACGAAGCCACTCCTTCGTTGCCCGGGCGGTGTGTTTGGGATCATTGTCATGCTGAAAGACCCAGCCACGTTTCATCTTCAATGCTGATGGAAGGAGGTTGTCACTCAAAATCTCACGATACATGGCCCCATTCATTCTTTCCTTTATACCAGGGGTCTCCAACCTTTCTCCACCTGAGAGCTACTTTGAAAAAATGAAAGTGGCCAAGAGCTACTTGCATCGCATCGCTTACATTTTTTCACATAGCACTCATCAGTTGAATTAAGCTACTTTTGTGTGAAATTGCAATACCTAAAGCTTATCTAAAATCTTAACTTCACATCAAGGTCCAAGAAAACGACAATTTCTAACATATTAATATGGACAACATAGTAAGTACTTCACTGAAGATTCACATACATGTCCAAGAGCAAATTATAATGTTTTCACTTCTTAGTATGGCCCACATAGTAAATACATCGCTTTAATCACCACCTTGCAAGCATCTTATGGCACGTGTAAAATAAGTGCATTCACTCTTTTTTACAGTCAGTGAGATGACTGGCGCTGCATGGAGTCAGTCTACCATACAGGTGTATGCTGGACCCACTTAGGTTCACTAATAGAGTCATTTACATGTTCATCAGTCGGTCTTGTTCTGTATTTAGATTTCATTCATGCCAGAAAAAGCTGCTTCACAAAGGGAAGTATACAGAACCACATAAAGCAGACAGGTTCAGTGCTGCTTGGTGAATGTTCTTATAGTTTTCTGGGCGTACAAGGCTCCAGAAATGTTGTGAGTTTTGCTGAGACTTCAGCTGAACATTATTTTGGAGATTTATAACCTCCATCTCCACAGACACTGAACAGTGCAGCCATCTTTTCTTCTTCTTCGTGTTGACATGAAATTATAAACCATAATTAATCAATAGGTCTAGCCTCCCTATATCTGTGTGTGACATTTTTCCATCCTCAAAAACAAAAAACTAATACTGCTGCAGTCTAGCTGCAGCTTCTAGCAACGGTCTTCTGTTAAAAAAAGGACACTGAATGTCTTGAATGAGGCATCACACACATGAAGTCTGAACACAGCAGACAAGGAGTATTTACAACAGCATTATAAAAACAAAAATAGTGCATGTGGGTGCACACTTACATTCTCTGTTTTACTGTTACATGAATCCCATGAATGTATGAGATTAAGTTAGCTTCATTATATCTCATTGATTAAGTGAATAATAAAGTTTCTATCGGGTCACTGTCAGCCTGTCACTCATTATTTTCAGGGGGGGGCGGGGCTTAGAGGAATAGAGAGGAGACGGTGATCGCGGAAGCTTTCCTCCTGCCTTCACAAACTTTACACGCGTATTTATCAACTGAAAATAGCAAGAGGACATTCATACTCTGCAATCCAAGACTTGATTGAATCCACCAAAAACCTGACATGACGATAACGAGTGTTTTTCAAAAACACAAATCCCTCCCTGTGTGTCTCTGAGCCGCAGCGACGCGGCCTGATTCAGAGCGGGTCATTCTGCCGTTGGTTCTGACTGGTGCTGCTGGAGAAAGCAGACTGCTCCGTGTGTGGTGTCGCTGTGCCGCTGTCACGTCTGTTCCTTGATCTCTGCGTCACCGACCAATTTTATATTCGTGTGACAGAAACAATTCTAAAATAAAAAAACTTTATTGCCCGGCCGCGGCCGAAAAATCAAGAAGCAACGTCACTACGCTATAATCGATAATCGAGCGGCGAGCTACTGAAAAGCTGCCCGCGAGCTACCGGTAGCTCGCGATCGACGTGTTGGAGACCCCTGCTTTATACGGATCAGTCGTCCTGGTCCCTTTGCAGAAAAACAGCCCCAAAGCATGATGTTTCCACCCCCATGTTTCACAGTAGGTATGGTGTTCTTTGGATGCAACTCAGCATTCTTTCTCCTCCAAACACGTCTAGTTGAGTCTTTTTCTATTTTGGTTTCATCTGACCATATGACATTCTCCCAATCCTCTTCTGGATCATCTAAATTGCTCTCTAGCAAACTTCAGACGGGCCTGGACATGTACTGGCTTAAGCAGGGGGACACGTCTGGCACTGCAGGATTTGAGTCCCTGGCGGCGTAGTGTGTTACTGATGGTAGCCTTTGTTACTTTGGTCCCAGCTCTCTGCAGGTCATTGACTAGGTCCCCCCGTGTGGTTCTGGGATTTTTGCTCACCGTTCTTGTGATCATTTTGACCCCACGGGGTGAGATCTTGCGTGGAGCCCCAGATCGAGGGAGATTATCAGTGGTCTTGTATGTCTTCCATTTTCTAATAATTGCTCCCAGTTGATTTCTTCACACCAAGCTGCTTACCTATTGCAGATGCAGTCTTGCCAGCCTGGTGCAGGTCTACAATTTTGTTTCTGGTGTCCTTTGACAGCTCTTTGGTCTTGGCCATAGTGGAGTTTGGAGTGTGACTGTTTGAGGGTGTGGACAGGTGTCTTTTATACTGATAACGAGTTCAAACAGGTGCCATTAATACAGTTAACAAGTGGAGGACAGAGGAGGCTCTTAAAGAAGAAGTTACAGGTCTGTGAGAGCCAGAATTCTTGTTTGTTTGTAGGTGACCAAATACTTATTTTACCGAGGGATTTACCAATAAATTCATTAAAAATCCTACAATGTGATTTCCTGGATTCTTTCCCCCCATTCTGTCTCTCATAGTTGAAGTGTACCTAGGATGAAAATTACAGGCCTCTCATCTTTTTAAGTGGGAGAACTTGCACAATTGGTGGCTGACTGGGGGGCTGTGGTGGCGAAGTCGATTGGGACTTGGCTCGGCAACTGGAAGGTCACCAGTTCAAGTCCCGGCAAGACCAAGTGCTACCGAGGTGTCCCTGAGCAAGGCACCGTTCCCCACAATGCTCCCCGGGCGCCGTTCAAAATGGCAGCACACTGCTCCTAACACTAGGATGGGTCAAATGCAGAGAAACAATTTCCCCACGGGGATTAATAAAGTATATCAAATCAAATCAAACTAAATACTTTTTTGCCCCACTGTATATGAATAGACAGAAATAGAAAAGGTTAAGCCCTTTCTTTCATGGCTACAGTTATGATGGCAGCTCTGTGAGGCTGTATAGTGATGCTGTGTGCTAACATCCACATGCTAATATGCTTGCAATGACAATGATAAGATGCTGATGTTAAGTAGGGATACTGTTTACCCGGTTCATCTACATTTAGCGTATTAGCATGCTAAGATGATTTTTTTTAAAAATCATACTAAGATGTGCTGAGGCCAAACATTTGGTGCTGACCTGTCTAGTATATGTTAAGCAATTTCACAGGATAAAATGTGATCTATGTAATCTAATCGTTGTCGAGATAATTCAGTAGATTCAGTCAAAATTGTGGACAAACAAATAAACTGACATTTCCAGCCATAAAGCAACGCCACTAGCATTGCTCAAACAATTTTGGTAGATGGCTGTGATTGGATTTGATAAGCAACCAGGGGGGAATCAAGCATGTTTGGAGACTAGTTGTCATTTAGTCAATTAAATGTTGTACAATGGTATAGACCAAAGAAACCTATTAAACGTATTAATTCAACACAGCGAAGAACATTTTATGGGTTGGTTTAGCCCAACGAAGGATCATTCTTCTATAAATAAAAAAAATCAGGGTTTTCTTGGTCCTCCTCCAACATCCAAAGCCAGTTTATCGGTTTGCCTGTCTGTCCTCATGATGCAACCTTCACTTTTTCCATTTTATATGAAGTGTGATGGCATGAAAAGCAGAAGTGTGATTTCAGGCCTTCAAACACTTCTCTCTGACACTCATGCTCATAACCTGTCAGCGACGCTTTGCCTCTTCCTCTTTTCTCCCCGTCTCGCGCCATCCTTGTTCTGATGTTTTATGATCCCTAAGCCCGTCTGCTCTCCTCTCAGATATTAGAGTCATGCTGAGACAGCTCTATTGGAGTAGCAGCAGCCAAGAATCTAATCTCCTCCGACTCTCATCCTCCCGTCCCTCGCCTGTATCACCTCCTCTACTCTCATCTAATCTCTTCCTCCCTCTCCACCTCCCAACTGTCATGTAGCATTTCTCCTTTTCCCCCATTTCTGTGGACTAAGCATCTTCTCCTGCTGACTTCCATTAACTAATGTCTGGAGAGAGGTAGGAGATGGAGCAGAAACTGTGTGAGTGTCTGCGTGGGAACACTGTACAATCACTCTGCTTAATATTCATGTTTTAGCCATGACCAGAAGTTTTAACCATGACATCACTTCTTCGGGGGGAGTTTTGTCAAATTAAATATTTTTAAAGTAGGAAATAAATCTCGAGGAGCTTTTAAAGAAAATATTTAATTTGAGTCTGCCTCCTTGGTGAGAGAGATAGATGAAATCCTAATATTGTAGCAATGCTCAAGTTGAGTCTACTGAGTTAGTGAATTTGTGTGCGTGTAGTGTGTGTGTATGTGTGTGTTTATATGTGTGTGTGAGAGAGAGGGGTTCCTATTTATAGCAGCTTCTTCGAGACACAAAGTACACAGTGATGGCCTCAGCTGCCTGGGGTAGAAGGGAGGCATTGTGAAACACGACTGCACCTCCCTCTGTGTGTGCATGTGTGTGTGTGTGTGTGTGTGTGTGTGTGTGTGTGTGTGTGTGTGTGTGTGTGTGTGTGTGTGTGTGTGTGTGTGTGTGTGTGTGTGTGTGTGTGTGTGTGTGAGAGAGAGAGAGAGAGAGAGTTCAAGCATAAGTTTGAGAAAGAGAGAGAAACACTAGTGGGAGAGGAGCCATATCTTGGATTAACAAATGGTTCATTGTGGGTTAATTGACCCATTGTGAAAATGATTAAACTTGACATCCTCGGCAGAAACTACTGGAGGGAAAACAGAGAGTAAGCAAGTGGCTATTGAGGAGGAAACAGGAAGAAAGGAGGATTTAGATCCAATTTGTTTTAACATAAAATGATAAAAAAAGAGCATCAGTATGAAATCAAATCTACATTTCTAGTATTGGTTTATTGTATTATGCTAACCAGAAAACAACACTACAGTGAATAATGTCACAGAAGCACATTGGTGTCATGACCACAGGTATCTTCAAATACACTTTCTTGAGTGCCCAATGTAGTCCCTTCCATTAAGAGCAAGGTCACATCTGCCATCATGGTTACAGAAGTCTTGGATTTATCTTTCTTTTTGCTCACCAGTTTCTGGAAGAGGTCCCCCACTCTCTGGTGGTGGCTCCACTGCTGGACGCGGGGCAGAAGTCCGTCGTAGAACTCCCGGTGGATCTCGTAGAGCTCAGGCACTTTAAAGAAGATGGTTTCTATCTGAGCCACGGTGAGCACAGGCTGCGACGTCGTAGCTGCTGCCTTCAGAGGCTTCATCGGCTGCGAGGAAGTAAACGATAAAGATGACAAAGTGGCATTTGCAGGGGCTTTGTGTGAGCTAACATTAATGCATTCATTTGTCAACTTTAAGACTTTCTTTTTTTACTTGCTTGCTTTTTTAGCTGGTCAGATTAACAACTGAAATGGATTTCTTATAGTAAACTGTTTTATATTTACACATCCGGAAGACCCCGAGAAAATAAGGATTCATTTAGTAGTTTCGGGCCACTTAATTCGAGTCACATTTTCTTTTTTCTGCCGGCTATTCCTCAAATCGATTAGTGTGGTTTTTCAGGCCAGCCAGCAAAAAAGAAACCATCTTGTTACTTTGAACCATTTACATTTTGCAGATGCATCTAAAAGGCACTAAATCAAATTAAGTGTGAAGAGTCTATAATTAAATCCCATACTTACAGCTCAATTTGCCGAATCAATCGGCCTACTACTAATTACATTGTACCGTACATGATGGCTATACGTAGTGCGTGTGTGTATGTGGGTGTGTATGTTTGTGTGTTCTCACCAGTAGCAGTGCCTCCAGGTGACTGAGGTATGTTTCCTCTGTGGCCAAGATCCCAGACAGGACCCACTTCCTCATCTCCAAACCCTTTTCCAGGTCACATTCATTCTGTAACACAAACAGACACAATACAGATAAAAAACTATTAAGATGTACTCGCACACTGAATGGCACAGAACTTTCATATTTTGTGTCTGATGCATGAACAAAATCCAAGCTTCATTTCAGTCCTTACATGAGCTGCAATTTCCCTTGTTTTCAAATCTGGAATTGAGTGATTCCTAGTTTTTAGCTTCCTGGCAACTTCTTCAGGTTTGCCGTTTGTGAGCGCCAAAGTCTAGGAAATCAAACGGCAACATTGGCACCTCTAAGAAATCCTCCCCGGTTACCTCCCTCATCCCCTTAAGCCCAGTCAAAGCTCACGGAGGAGCACTGACATGAAAGAAAACAGAGAGACAGAGAGATTCCTCAGGCTGTCCTCTTTAAACACAAACTCTGAAATAACTCAAACCGGCAGGGTCTCCCATGGGAGCAAGGTTGGCGTTTAAATGTGTGTGTGAGGGAATGTGCAAGTGCAGAGGGCGCACACACACAACACACACACACGTGGAAACTTCCCGTCCCTCAGGAGGAAAAAAGTGAGGAAACACAGAGCAAGCGTGAGAGAAAATGTTAAAAAAAGAGAATAGGAGATGGAGAAGGAGATCAAGGCAACAATAAGAGGAAAGAGGGAGAAGACAAAATATCTGACATGATGAAGGTGCAGACAAAGATGGAGGATACATTAAGTAGAAAAGAGCAGACATAATGAAGACCAGAGGAAGAGAGAGGGCAGCAGAAGGCAGGATTCCCGTTGCTCTGCCTTTCTGGTTGGGAGTGATGCAAAGAAAGAAGGAAGCAAGAGAGAAGATAGCTAGACGGAGAAAAAGAAGGAGAGTAAAGAGGATTTATGAAAGACGTGTTAGTGTTGTGAGAGGAGGCAATGATTGGCCATGGGAAGCAGAAACTAATTAAAAGAGAAATATACTGGAGCCATAGTTTATATGTAGGAAAGCTGGATCTTGATATGCTTCTTCTCATTCAAATTCCTCGGATTCTTAGCCAGCGTAAACAAAGCCATAAGATTTCTGAACAAATAACAACTTTCCATAAAGCATCTGTAATGCCTGCCTCTCAGTGTTTACACATTCTGCGAGTCTTATAGACTTTACACCCTAATGCTGCTGTGTATGTTTACTGTACACAGAGATCATATGGGTTCTTCATGTGAGAGATGCCAAAGGAAGGTCAAGAGCGAGAGCACGAGATGGGAAAATGTATGTGAGATAAACTGGTTCAGAAATGGATTTATCGCCAGATCTGAAATGAGTTAGTTTGAGATGGATCCGATCCTTTGTTTTACGTAGGGGTTATTTCTTATGAATTGATGTATTTGTCTGTCTATAAAATGTCAGAAAGAGTGGACATGCCCATCACAATCTCCTCACACTCAAGAAGGTGACTTAAAGTTGCCTGTGTGTAAAACTAACAGACTAAAAGCTGAATATTAACGTGACAACATCAGAGAAAAGCAGCATATTCGTGCATTAGTGTTTAGCATTTGTGATTAAGAAACAACTTAAACAATCATTTCTATAATTGGCTCCTTAGTTACTGTCTGCACATATCTACAGGGCAGGTATTGTATAAATATGTATGCTCAAATAATGAACAGTATTCCTGTGAGCTGCATTTCAGCATACTGTACTCGGATGTCTGTGGGTGTACAGTTTTATTTAAATGAAGGGGTAAATAGACCTGAAGCCTGTTTCCATGGCCACTGCCTATGCAAGAATAAAAACAACACAACATTTACATGTTACTGTGCTGCGTGTGGTTACCGTTCTACTTACAACCAATAAACCTTCAGCTTTAAACAAATCACGTGTGTACAGAGTTTTGCATTACTTTAAATAAAGAAAAGATGATTTACTTTTAGGCTGCAACTAAAGCAAAGAAGAGTGCACTGGCCACAACAGACTGGTAGAAGATCTCCAGCATCTTGCTGCACACGTGGAAGGATCTCAGCTTCCTCACAAAATAGAGTCTGCTGTGTACAAGAAGGGGATGAGCAGACTCTATTTTCTGAGGAAGCTGAGATCCTTCAACGTGTGCTGGGGGGGCAGCATCAGAGCCGGTGACACCAGCAGGATCAATAAACTGATCAGGAAAGCTGGGTCTGTCATCGGCATCAAGCTGGACCCCTTTGAAGCTGTGGTGGAGAGGAGGACACTGAACAGGCTGTTGTCCATGATGGATAACCCCACCCATCCTCTCCACCTGCAGCTGGACAGTCAACGGAGCTCCTTCTCCAACAGACCGATACAGGAACACATTCCTGCCCACTGCAATAACACTGTACAATAAATCACGTTATACATTTTACTCTGTTCAATATTTAATATTAATATTCCATATGTCATATTTATGTATATATATATATATATGTATATATAATATCTGGTCAAATTCAACATGTATATTTTCTATTCTTTTTTATTTTCTTGTTTATTTCTAGTTTTGTTTTATTGTAAAATGCCTCGTCTTTTATGTTGCTGCAACACGAAAAAATCCCAAATTGGGATCAACAAAGTACCATCTTATCTTATCTTATTTGCATTATATATTAATCTGCCAAATACTTTCTCAATTAATTGAATATTTGGTGGTCTAAAAAATGGTTGTTACATTTCTTAAAAGCACACATTCTGTCTTCTATGTTAATTTTTGTCCAACCAAGAATCAATAAAGCACAACAAAATGCAAACAATTCTCACAAAAAAAGGTATATAACAACGGAATTGTTTTGGTTAGGATTGTTTTTCTGTCTCTTTTCTGCCAAATAACTAATCCATGAATCCTTGGAGCCCTTCTTTGTTTATTGTTAAGGTTAACAGCAAACAGGCATAGACTTTGAGTAGAACGGGACAGTATTTAAAGAAAAAGGCACATCATCCTCCTCATTATCTTACCGTTTTATTATATTTTCTGGCTAACACTTCCACAGTCTCTTGTTCTTTGTGTCTGTTTCCCAGGTGAAGCATAAAGGACATCATTCTGACAGACATACATTTATTATGCATCACACTGAGCTGTCTGGGGATCCTTGCTGTATACAACAGTACACATAATTGCTCATTAAGACAACTAAAAGCCGGAAAATGTCCTCATAAACTGGAGTTGACGGTAAATAAGTTATAAGTAGTTATGATTGCTCCTAAATGTGTGTTATTGCATTGCAGCGGCTTTGAGCCTTTCAGACTTAAAAGAGACAGCCTGGGGCGGTAAACAGAGCCCCCTGAATGTTTGTGATTTGATGACAAATGAATGAGTCCTTGCCGATCTACAAGTATCGGCATGAGCTGTCTGACTTTACCTTTGCAGGATTACGAGGTTCCGTTCAAAGCATCAAGAACATTTGAAATTACAAGGAGGCAACTTTGACATCCCGCCACATGTTAGTGAAGTAGCATAGGGGGAGACCAAAGTGTGTATTCATCGTTTCAGACCCCAGACGACTCCCCCAGGAAGTACCCTCATCTCCAGACATATCATCTTTTATTCATCGCCGTGGCAACTAATGAGCCAATCTCTGGGTTCAGACTAAAAAGGGGTGTTTGCTTCCTTTTTTGGGCATAAAGCAAGACACATCTCCCTCTTCTCGGGGGATATTTGGGTTGGTTTGTCTATTTCTTCACATCCAGTGTGTGAAACGAGCTAATATTTCACATTTGAACCTATGCTAAATGCAGCTCTTTCAACACCCTATCGTGCTCTCCCTAATTCCTGATTTGCTTCTGATTTGTTTATGCAAAGATAATGTTCGCAGGAGATACATGAGAATCAATGCAAACGGTGTTTATTTGTGAAGCGAGGAGCAGATAGAAACGGAGCAGCAGCGACTGTAATAACATTATTCCCAAATCCCTCCGTCTCTAACCCATGGAGTGCAGGAGACTGTCAGCTCATATAAACATTCGGAGTTAGAGGGGAGAACCTTATTAGCCATTTTCCATTTTCTAATCTCTTTAGCATCCTGCTCTGCCATCCCTTGCTTTCTGAAAGGCCTAATGTGATTGCTTCCTATCTCCACATGTCTGCTAAGTAATGGAGCCGTTTTAGAATTACCCTATGCAGCGGGAGAAATATTATTAAATATTTTTAAATGTAGCATTACTTCGGGTTATTTAAACCGCACTTCAGGCAAACGTGATGGACGCTGATGGAGTTGGTGTCTGCAGGGTTGTTGTTTTTTTACAAGGATGTTCGCAGTGCTGCATCACAACATGCCTTTAATTGCAAGGTAACAAGACTTTTCATCACATGGATCCTCACAAAGGAGATTTTAATGTTTCTAATCCTCCTAATCTGATGATGTAGCCTCAATGTCTGATGTCAGAAAAGACGATAGCCCAAAGAAAACAAGGAGGATTTAGACAGAGGAAATGATTCATGATTTAAGAGGAATTTGGGAGGTGCCATAATAACCACTGACTTCAAAAAGTAACATCCCAGATTTAAATGTTACATGATTATTCCCAATCTCGTTAAACATCTATAAAAGTAATGGATTACCCAATAAGTACTTGGATAGGGGGAACACATTGGCTCCTGCAGTCCTTGATATAACATAATAAATGGTTTTAAAAAAGCCCAGTTCTCATACTTCAGACATTTGAGCAGAACCCCCCCCCCCCCCCCCCCCTTATTTCCTTCTCATTGCTGGGAAGAGTCAGATCATAAGAGAAAATTAAATCAGCAATATTTGTGATGGTGATGACTCATCCCAGTGACATCACGAAACCATCAGCCAATGGGAGCTCGTCCGGGCTGTGACTCATCAATTAGGGAGGCAGACTGGGATGATGCTTGAAGACTGGCTGTCCAAGGGCAAGTCAAGGACGGTGGATGGTAACTCCATTTTTATGGCAGTTATTGAGAGGGTGTCTGGCTGCTTGGGGATTTCGTTGATGGATAATTGCTGTTTGGCTGTGTAATATATTTAACTGGCACTTCTACTGACTGGTACTTCTACTGACAGTAAACACACACAGCGTCAGGTTTTCTCTAATATTCTGCATCTAAACATGAGATACATTGTCTTTAAACGTTCTTTGACATCATTTTGTTTTCTGCATTTGTCTCGTGCTGACTAGAAGACATTATATGTGTGCATGAGTGTATCAATTAAAATCAGGGAGAGTTCCAGGATCACAGGTCGGAGGTCAGATGCAGTCAAGGGACTCATCATGTATTGGCAGATTCTACCATCAATCAGATCGACGGGCTCTCGCTCAGACGGAGGGGGCGGAGCAACTGATACTGCTTCATGGCCACTGATGCAATTACTTCCTCCAAGGGCACAGTAGATAGATGCAGTATTAGCCTATTACATTCTCCCACAATACCTCTCCATCTTTAACGGACATATGGCTCTAGAATGTTCATCTGTTTCTGTTAAATTCACTGGTGCAAGAAATAATGTGTAAATGCTGAAATAGATTCCGGCTCTGGAATCCATTCTCATCTTTGCTGACGCTATGGTTTTGTGTGTGTGTGTGTGTGTGTGTGTGTGTGTGTGTGTGTGTGTGTGTGTGTGCCTCCTCTCCATGGCAACCTTTAAAAGCACCAGACGTCATAGATCACTGGTTTTCTCTTCGAGGACAAGAAAGAGTAAAGGAGGGAGGGTAAGAGGATGAAGGCAGTGATGGGGAGATGGAGGTGATAGCTAATTCTGCCTAATACCCTGAGAAGAACAGCCAGACTCTTAGGGGGGGATGAGTTTCTTCACTAGGTGACTGCCTCTGGGTTTATGAGGCAGGCCATATCGTCATATATCAATCCCATCAAGTGGCAGATTTGATTTCTCATCAATAGACGTATTTCTGACGGCTCTGGATTGCTCTAAGAATAGATTAGCCCACTTCTGCGCTGCATTGAGGTCAATGTACGCAACTATTGGCCATTGAAGAGTGATTACAGCATGAATTTACATTCATATGATATAGGGTGATGCAGGAATGAGTCCCAAAACCTCAAAATGAGTTAGCACTTCCTGTTCCTTATCTTGATGTCAATAGTTTTCTGAATGGGTTTATGGTTAGATGGATGAAATAAGGTCGGTGACAAAAGCTTAAGATTTTTTTTTTTTTGTTCTACGTCTAAACAAAACATCAGTAAATATCCCACATTTGAAGGTGTGAAGCATTTATGTATCAGATAAACGGTGGTAGCTAACAAGTGGCTAAATGATGCACTAAACGACAACACACCGAATATGAGTTTGCCTTTAACATGGTGGTGGTGTTGACCTTAAGTCATGTGACCGTGATGTAATTCAAATGAACTTCTGTTGAATGCATTTATGCCTTAAAAATTACAAAAGTGAACGTTATACTGTATGTGGATATTGTGTCCAGCTTATCAAGAAATGTAAGTATCATAAGCGTTTGTTTGTAAGAGAGCTTATTTTCTGCAATATTCCAAATTCTGAAAAGATTGTCAAGGAAGCCACTGTAATACTACCGTTGCCGTACAAGATAAAACTTCAGCCCTGCACCACGCTATGATGCTAGTGAAAGAAAACTCCTATGAAATAGCTCGCAGCTTGGCCTATTACATTCTATCCTATTCTCAGTAACTTTACAAACCTGAAAATGTTGCTAATACAATACCCAGCAGTAGGAAATGGCAGCAGGCGTACTGACCGACTTGGAAGACTCTAGCGATCCGGAGGAGAGTGTGTCCCGACTGCTGCGGCTCTTTGAGCTGAGGTGCGGTGAAGATGACGGCGAGTCATCGATGTACGGCAGGATTTCGTGGTGCCTTCGCTGCTCCTCTGCGCGATCTGCATCGTAACCGTACGATGGAGGGGTCCCGGTGAAATGACCGTCTGTGATAGGAGAAAACAAAACTGTTTGTTAGTAACTTTAACTTTTTTATCTAGACTTGTAAACGGACAGCATTTATCAGAGCTTGTTCAGTATTGGAGCCCACTCTTTTAGAACATTTTAGCATTCACCCATTTCCACAGACATTCAAACAGAGAGTCTACCATAAAAGGTGTCACTTTCTCATCAGATATGATAAACATTGACTCACACTCCACACCATGAAATCGAGAGGAATTTGGGGTTCAGTTTCTGGCCCAAGAACACTCTGATATGTTGACTGCAGAGGCTTGAGGGATTGAACCCTCAACTCTTTGACTAGGGAATGGCCACTCTACCTCTCACCCTAAATCGACACATTTAGCAAATCACCAAAGTTACTATAACTGTGAAGCTTTCCGAGGTGCACTCCACTGACGTAGGGAGGCATACAATTGTCATTATGGTTATGCAAAACAGTAGTTTAAATCCATACTCTCATATCTCAAAGAACTTAAGCAAGCTTCAATCTCAGCAAATATCCTTTGTCGAGACTCATGTCTTACATTTGCTGGTTGGCCTGATGCTCACAGAAGGTTGTCTTGTGCAGCGCAAAGTACATTTTCTAACACTAATTAATGCGGCTCTACAAAACTAGGACACACCAAATGAGTTCCCCCTTCATCTTTGTTCATGCCCTTATACAAAACATCCAGCTCTGAGACGAGGCAATTGAAGAGGCCAACCACTACAAACTGGATCAAGGTTCAAATGATTTCTGAAGCATCTCTGGGGAAATTCTTCTGTCACCTGCTTTTGACCAGCTTCTGCAATCATTTTCTTTGTGGGAAAATACCAGCTCAAAGTAGTTTTGCATTGGATTATGTGTGATGTTCTTTATGAGGAGAATTAGAAGAGAGAAAAAAACCAAACAAGAGGTCAAGCTGGATGCAAAGAAACTACAAATTAGATTTAAAACAACTTGTTTCACAATGTTGCACTCCATGAGGAAATGCATCCCATTCCCAAGTTAGAGTTGTGGTTTTCACTAAACATGTTTTAGTTTAAATAGTTCTGCTTCCAGGAGGGGAGAGTACAGTCAGCGGTTCGGGGAATCTGGTGTGTAACAGCTGACGGGAAGACATCATGCATCTTTGAATGTCAAAGAAGACCTTTTGCTCTCCTCCCACTCCTACATTAGACAGAGCCGCTCTTCTCAGAGAGCAGGCCGGCCTCCTCTGCGCTGACTCAGACTAATAACATGCCACGGTCAACACACAAACATGCAGAATACACTCTAGTACATACTATTTTAAAAGCAGCTTTAGAACACATACAGCTACCAAAGTATGTTGTGCCTCCATTGTTTCTACACCTCTCTTTCTTTGAGATATCTAAACAAACAGCCGCAGATACACAGCCATATGTTTCACAGGTCAAAGTGAGAAGGAAAGAGATAGAAAGAACAATGGTGGTGTGTTCAGGGCCCGTCTGACCTTCAGCCCACCCACCGCTCGCTTCTCGTACTCGCTGCTGCCTGTGGGCGGCCGCTGCCAAATGCGCCTGCTTCGACCAGCGGCCTCCTGCCAGGCAAACACCGACGTGTGTGTGTGTGTGTGTGTGTGTGTGTGTGTGTGTGTGTGTGTGTGTGTGTATGTGTGTGTGTAAAATGCAAACACTCTTCCCACATTGCCAAATCTTGCAAACCAAACTGAGTGGTGCCTGTTTTACAAATTCTTCCATCACTTTTAGACTTTGTTTGTGTTGATCAACCATACATGTTCTGCTTTATGTTCACACATAAACATTCAGCCTGTAGCAGAGTGCAGTTAACTGTCTTTCTGCCTAGATTCCAGATTTACAAAATCTAACGTTTTTTAGAGGTTACTCACTAACAAAAGACAATATGCATTTGTAAATCTGATTCACAGACGGTCTGAACATAAGGGTTGTGGATGCTAAACACACCAAGTGGGAAATTAGAGGCATCCTGGAATGTGTTTCTTTTTGTAACCCCACCTCTGTGTATCCATGTTAGGGAGCATAGCTTGAGTAATTTTGATCTTCCTACAACCTTGCTGTGGAAAAATGCTGTCACTAGAAACACAGTGAGGTTTTGTGTTTGCATGTGTGTGTGTGTGTGTGTGTGTGTGTGTGTGTGTGTGTGTGTGTGTGTGTGTGTGTGTGTGTGTGTGTGTGTGTGTGTGTGTGTGTGAGAGTCTGTGTGGAATGCATTTAGTGCCCACACAACCCTGAGGCCAGAAATATTGAGGATCCAAACTACATTTGTTAGGCTGTAACCACCCCTTAGTTAAAAGGAAACACAGTCATGAATAATAATGATAAACTGTAGTGAATCACTGCAGCGCTGACTGACTCAACGGTGCCTTCTGGAGAATGTATGTGTCTAAGGTCAAAAACAAACAAAAGCTACAACCTAAAAAGTTCCAGTTTAGCTAAATATAATGTTTAAAACTAGACAATCCAGAGGTTTTCTTTGAGGGATTGCTAAATTACAAAAAAGTTAGGACTATTACTAGCCTTCCATTATAATAAAGTGTTTATACCAGCAGTTTCCTATGGGGGAGGGGCTACGTTTGACAGGTCTGTTAATGGCTCACTATAGCCTGTGGACGTCAAACACTAGGCTTCAGTCTGTCCACGTCTGACCTCATCTCGGCCCAGACGCTGCTTCTAACGCCGCCTTGAGTCAGTTTCTCTCCGTCTGTCTTTCACGCACATTGTTTATATGCCCCTAGATCTTCGCATATATCTAACTGCCTCTTTCGCTGTCTCATCTCTCCATCCGTCTTGTGAACACATCATTTGTGATTCTGCTGATTTGTAGCCTCTACCACAGCTGGCCTCTTCCTCATGCTGTTCACAGACCAGCACCTTCCACTCCTCTCTTGTTTCCCATACAACCCCCCCAAGGAAAAGAATAAACTGCAAATATTACAGAAAAGCTAACACACACACACAGCCTTTTTTGATTCTCCAAAAAAAAAATGCACCCATTGATTTCTTCCTGGAGCTATTGGCACAATAAAACAACCTCAGTCTGCTTCAAACACTAGGAAATAAAACACACACATAGACACACACTCTCATAAAATGTTTGCATGGAAACAGTGTTTGGGAGGGAGGAGGTATTTTTCCTGTTGCAGGTGGAAAACTACAATCGCACTGGGAATAGCTAGTGCTCCGCTGCCATGGCAACACATGGGTCTTTCCAAAACAATACCACGGGCAGGGTATCTGGGTTTCACAGTGTCAAGTGATGCTGACCGGTTGACGGGACTTCCTTTATAATAGATAACTTTGGGCTTCAAAGACTGTACATCCAAGCTCTTCGCAACTCATTACTACTCCTGTGTGATGCTTGATGAAGGGATTTTTTGGTAAGTGACACAATTAGAAAGGAATATACCGTACATGATAAGACTATTGCTTTGAGCCCAACCTCAATAAATGTTTTATTACAGACTAAATTTTGCCTGAATCACAAAGTTAAAAAACTTTACCACAGAGTAATCATTATGTTGTTCTCTTTTATTTGATCAGATCGCAGTTCCTTTTGAGAAAATCCATATCACTAAAAAATCTGTATAAAATAAATAAAAGTGAAAGTAAAATGTGATCTTGCAGATAAATAGCTTAGCTTAGCATAAAGCTTTTTTTCTTGAGAATTCCAATATAATTTAAATATCTGTCTGGGAAATATTGAGTAAGACCATGGCGATAATTAGTTTAGCTTAGTTTAAAGTCCAAACGCCGGGAGAACAGAGCCCCACCAGCTGTTTCACCTGCTTCCAGTCTAAGCTAGGCTAATCCTCTGTAGCTCCATATTAGCATACACAAGAGAGGTTTCCATCTTTGTTTTTTACTTCCAACAAAAACAAATAGGCACATTCCTCAAAATGTCAAACCCAAGAAAACATATATATTCCTAAATCAGCTAAGAACATTTATATTTAAACTGACAGCTAAATCTGACCTGCAAAAAGCGACTCTTGTGTAAGTGCCTCATTAGCCGTTTCAAGTGTACAACAGGTTAATCACTACCGGGTGTCATCATTTTTGAGAGGCCACTCAGCAGACCCTCTGCCACTGTTCATTCTTTGTCCCATGCCACCTCCTCTCTGCCCTTTTTCTTTGACTGTGTCTCAGTCTTTCCTGTTTTTGCTCTCAGTCATAATGGATATAACATCTACTGTATGAATGAGCTGCCCTCACTCTCTCACCCTCACAAATACAAGGAATTAAAAGGCTTCTCTGACAAAGGAAACAAGTGCTCTAGCAAAGGAGGCCTGAGACAAAAAAAAGGATGAAATGAGCCACCATTAAGGCAGAAATAATTACTACAATAATAAGTAAGAAAACGATGACTAGCAATAAAGAGAAAGAAGACAAAGACAATGCAATAGACAGACAGCCATGAAATTGGAGCGATGGGGGAGTGACTCTCAGAGGAGGCATAAGATATCCTCGAAAGTGAGAGCTGCTTCTCCATCCCCCCCCCCCACGCTTTCCAAAGAGCATGGCCGTCATAAATCTGCCTCTGCTTCTGAGGCATTTATAGAACGACGACTGTCACCCAAACAATATAGCCCCACCCCACACACACACAAGTCACACTAACCCCACCCAGCCCCATAGGATCCTAATGTTACGCTACAACACACTCTCTTAATCCGGCTATTTGATGAGAGAAGTCTGTAATCAGAGATCAAATGGTGTGTTTTAATGGCTTCCCCCTCATTAAATCTAATTCATAAACACTGTGTTGGATTCGGAAGGGCTTAGCTTTTTATAGAGGCCAAGTCTGGATACTTGAGATAAATAAGATGCCCCCCATCTCCAAAATGCACCTCAGAAATGGTGTAAAATACATATGCTTGGCTGTACTGTACACCATGACGGAAAGGGAAGTGGGGGGCTGCAAGGAGAGGAAACGATTGAGAGAAAGCGCCCCTTCCCCTGAGTTCCCACTTCCCCTTAAATATCCAATTTAGAGACAATTTTGCTCCAAAGAGAGGGGGCTGGTAGGCGCGAGAAAGTGGGAGGCTGTGGAAATTAAAGTGAAGGCTCAGCTACAGCGTCGCTGGGGGGGGACAGACATGCCGTCAAATGAACAGCGTTTCACTCATAATCCTCCTGCGAATGCACTGGCACTTGACAGCAGTTCATTTGATAAATGCCACTATCTTGTCATTGAGGGCAGAAGATGCAAAGTGTGTCAAATTAAACTGGTGACTGTATTCCTAAAAGTCCTCAATATCTGCAAGTGAGGCAGAAAAATCTGGAGGTGTGGCTTAGGAAGATGCGACTATCTGGGGACAGTTTAAAGATAAATTATTCACTTTCACACGAGGTCACCACTGGCACTTTGAATGCCTCATATAAACCATTAAATGTAACTAGGTGGGGACTCTCACAAGATAGATACTGTATGAACCCTAAAGTATTCTTCAAAGAATTGCCGTGAAGGATGCCTTGGAATAAGCAAAGCGTGTATTTGGCTAAATAAATCACCACTCCCGCAGAGGCAATGTCTCCCTGAAAGCTCTTCTGATTTTATGAATTTATTTTTGAATTTCTACCGCTCCTTTGAGAGGACCACACATTCCCTATGTAACACAATAACTCTCCTCCTCTTATTTACAATCGAATCACCTTATTGACGTCTATCTGCTGGTGAATTCCTTGTTCCCACTTGAATGATCAACTTTACTCGACTTGAGAAATCATAATAAACCAATTTGTTTCTTGGAGGAAATCTCTTTGCCTCAGCGTTGATAATCTCTGCGGATACAACCCAGCAGCAGATGCCGACGGCTTCGGTTAGAAAGCTGGGACGACCGCCAAATTGAGAAAAGAATGCTACTTCTTTAAAAACGAACATCGCCACCTGCAGTGATGTAATTGTCCCTTTTTCTCAGGATGGAGGAATGACAGGCAGAACGCAGATGACAGAAAAATGATACAAAGGACAAAAGACATGGCATGAAGTCATAGTTCAGGAGAAGATATGAGCAGAAGTATTTGTTTGTGTATAGCATGCAGTGGTGCTGGTTTTACCGTTGTGCTACAACCCTTTTTATACTTTTGATTATGTGTGGTTTTGTGTGTTTCCTCAACTACTCATGGGGGCAGGTGCTTGTCAATGTTTCTCTATGCCATAAATATCTGCCAAAGAGAAAGAAACAGTGGCAGATATGACAGCTATGACAGCTAGACTGCGAGTGCTGATGAGTTACATTCACCTGCAATATCGCCTGTGGCTTCCCATATGCTGCTTACTTGGATTCAAAAGAAAACACTACTAATGTAGGAGAAGCCGTTGTAGTACACAATGTAAAAGTCAAAGTCTATAAGGCCTTATGTCGTTTTAGAAGGGGCTGTACAAAAATGACACATTGTCTTAAGTGGTGTAATTTGAGTCAGTGTTGGGACAATTATGCAGGATACTGACTCTTAATTACTACAACTAGTGCCAATCATGTTTCTCGAGTCTTTCATGGTAATTCATGTCAAAGAGACATCAGCAAAGTGAAAGTCAAACTTTACTTAATCTTAAATAAAAGCATGTACTGTATGGTGCCATAACAAGAGTTTGGTGCAGCAAGTTAAGATTTATTTTATGTTTGTCCAAAAAACAGTAAAACAAATATGATCTTTAATTCTATAATACAGAGAAAAAGCTAATAATTTCTGTGTTTGATGAGCCTCATTTTTATAGAGTTTTCAGGCAAGGGATGCTGCATTGGCATTCTGCATCACTGTCACAAGACGAGTGTGATATACAGTATAGGAAAGTAGAAATACATGGAGAGATGGAAAGTAACAGAAAATAATTTGATAAAAAGGAAGAAGGATGAGAAGAGACAGAGAGAACAAGACACAAGTTGGCAGGCAGGCAGGCAGGTGGCAGATTAATACAAAGGAAAAGGACCCAAACACAAAAATAGACATAATTACAGTAGAACTAAAGACGTGGACACAAAGGTAAATAACAACACACGGCTGTGTCATTTCTTGTACGTTGTGTCAACTTCCCTCACCACTGAGTGTTTTACATCCTCCTCTGTACCCACTTCTCTCTGTCTCCTTCTACATATGTTCTCTCTCTCTCTCTTCATCATGCCGTCGCTGCCTTTGATCACACGCGACTTCCAGGAGAGCGCTCTACCGTCTCGGCGGACACATGCTCAACCGCACACATCACTCTCCCCTCATCCTGCCAGACAAACCTTTGATTCGTAAAGCGCCTGTCATGTCTTTTCTATCAACTGCTAAAGTCATTAGGAAAGAGACTCATTACCCCGGCCCCCGAAGCATTATGGGGGAAATAAGCGTTCAAATTGCTGCAAAATCACACAGAGACTCTGATTAATAATACAGCATGCTAAATTAGCAGCTCAGCACTCATTAGACTGCGTTTTTCTACAGGCAAAGATGGTTATGTGTGATGAAGAATAGACTAGGCTTTTAGGATGGTAGACTAAGTGAATACAACATTTAGGATCTTTAATGGTATTTACAGTATGTGTATGGTCTTCAGGGTAAATACAATAATACCACATTTATATCTGCTCTTTCGTTTCCATTCAGCTTTAACAACCGGAGCTTTCTTTTGCTTTTTTTCTAAATACTACCTTTCCTTTCTGCTCTCCTCTTTCACGTTGGCCCTTGCAGGAGCCTGTTTGCGATCTCACCACGGCGGTAAATCTTGAGGGCAGATCTAAGCCCTCCGACACTCTACTTAATGCATCATGAGCACCACAGCATTTGCGTGTGTTTCAGCGTGGGCGGAGAGCAGCCTCATTAATTTATCTGCTCTGAAGCTGGCTCTTAAACCTCCATTGCTATTTGCAAAACACTTTGCGGACAATCATAAGTAATGTGTGGGTTTTAAATTCTCTAATGCGCTTGATTAAAATAGAATGAATGGGACTGATAGGAATGCTATTTATTTTAGTTTGACACAGTTGTTGGACTTGGTTTAAAGATGCTAACAAAAGACCCAATAGAAAAGAGTATGACTGATATAGTTCATTAAGATGTGGTTTATAGAATGAGAAACAAACAAAAAAGAACACATCGACAACTGTTTTTACATCTGGTCATGAATCTACTCGTAAAAGAAGCTAGAAATGTGTGACGAAACAATTTAAACGGCGGTTAAACTGTCTAGAAATTGGGCTCATTAACACCTGAAGAACTAAGATTTTAGACATCAATGTATTTGCTTTTTTGTAATGCAATTACTTGTATTTAAAAGGCAATAAGCTAATATTGAAGAACAAAATAAGTTGGCAGATCAATTTAGTTTAAACTAATATTTACAACAATTCCAGATGTTCTTAGTTTCCCTGACTTTGAAACTGCAAACTTGTTCTGTTTGAGTAGTCTAAAAGCAATGTTTTGGTAGCTAATGGGTGCTTGTTTTACCATACAAGATAACACCTGACTTGTAAGACATGATATTTCAGTGCAAATTAGGTCACATTATGACTTGAAAGTCTACAGCAACGCATGCAGCTATTTTAGGCTGTAATGTGGTGCAGCGTTGCTCTGAGCTAAATGCTAATGCTAACATGCTTAAAATACCCTGCTGTTACCGTTATGATAACATTATACCGTTTGACAAATATAATGTTCACAAGTACACAAGTACTGCTCAGCAAGAGTACTGATTGCAATCTTCAATTGCCAAACTGTTAGTGGCACTTGAAAATGGAGGACAACCAAAGCCATTAAGGTTCATCTTCTGGGGACAACAGATACTGTAGATTGACTACAAACCAATGCCGTCCAGAGAGAGACAACTTACGAATATCCCATATAACAAACTATTCCTCACACATTCACAGTTGTTAAGTGTTTTCATGTGTCTGTTGCTGGAGGCTGCACTCAATGCCCCCAGCAGAGCAAAGGTTGGAGGTTAGAGGTTAATGCATTGGAGGAGCGGGGACAAAGGTCACATGGGTTTTGTGTTACCATGTGTTCATATGTAGGTGTTGGTGTATCCATGTATGCCTCAAGCGGGGGAGCTGAAATCCAATTAACTAACAGTATTACTGCTTCAATCAATAAAATCACTAGCTTGGGAATGGACACTGGGCCTTATCAGCTATTTACAACACACACCTCCCTTTAAGAATAATGTCACATCTTGAAAACATGGACACAACTGATCCAAATTGGCTTTAACCTGTTAACCCCGGAGCCTGTTTTTCAGGTCTCAGGCTCGAAAATGACATTCCCAAAACAAATGACTATATCTTCACTTCTAAAAGGGGTAAATTAATAATCTTCTTTCTCAAAGCAATGATAAACCTGTGAGTTGGATGTAGAAAAGTCAGAATCAATATAGATTTTTTTTTATTTTAAAGTAAATTCAGATTGAACATAGTAAAAACATGTAAATTATAGTGTCCGTCCAAAAAGAAAAAAAACATTACTTATAGAGAAAACCACCCTTGAATGATGAGATAGTAGACTAAACGCTTTAGGAATCCAAACTATAACATATGATAAGTACCCTGTATCAAGATTGATGCAAAACAAGTGACATTTGCACTTTTTAGAGAGATTTAGAAAAAAGAAACTCCTCTGGGGTCATTTGGTTGGATTTGCCATTTCTCCGGAACCCATTGGTCGATTTTGATTATTGACACCTCTTTTGAACCGTTAGAGCCAATAGAATCAAGGGAGACGTTCCTAAATCCATCTACACGTTACCATGAGGAGTGAGAGTGATGCGCACCCAGTTTGCCCAAACCGAAAGCTATGTTACGCTCTGAAAACTGAAAACTACGCTTTTTGCCATAAATACGAAGATGGATTATCAGTAATCATTTCAAAGTGACACAGAGACATTGGATTAACCTTCAGCAGCGTTTTATTCGTTGTAATGCCATCAAACACAACTCTTGATCAGAAAACAGCAATGGTAGTTTTGATCGCTCAGTGATGATACTTATACCCCTAGAATCTGTGGATTCGCAGGGGCTGCCGGGCTTAACAAGTTAAACAACTGAACGACCAACCAATCAGTTATAAAATGATGACTACATTGATTAAAATATACAACTAAATCCATATATGTCTTTTTCAGTTCTTTAATATGGATAGAGTGATACAAAAATGGTGTGTCATTCTGTGAAAGTCTTGAGGATTGTTTGTTTTCCATAAATTCTTCCAGACAGAAGTCAATTACTCAAAGTACTTACTTATAGTAGTAAGTAGTAGTCTTACATTTTAAACACACTACATTTTCTAAGTATCATCGGTCTATTGATCTCGTCAGGAAAACCATTATACAAATTTCATTTGGCTCCGTTTCAGCTGAGCACTGAGAGAAATGACAACTCAAGTCTGGTCCTGTTTCACTTGATCCAGTCTGACAGTGCCTTATGAAAACAGAAACAGTTCTGAGTGATTGTTCTACAATGACTGACGTGTGATAGAAGATTTGACACTTTAAAGTTGTCATTGATGAATGATGGGTGCACCACAACTCCTCCTCCATTTGGATTTAATTAGAGGCTCAATGCTGACAGTTGGCAAAGAAGAATGATTGAGTAATAATCTATGACAGGCCATGATATTCTCCAAATAAGAAAGGTAAATTATCTGATAGGCCACAGATATTCAACCGGGGTCTAAATACTATTGACTCGTCTTTTTAGTTAAGTTGCACCACATATTTTCAGATCCACACACATGTAATACTAATATTAGTCCTATTACTACAACTGACTGTGCTACTTGCACTTCTATTTGGTCTACTAGGTTACTGTACTTAGAAATGAGACCTTACACGAAGAATTTGTGGTGGTGGAATTAAGGTACATTCACATTTATGTATTCTTTACTCATTAGCATGAGCTTGTACTTTACTTCCTATTGTTTGCAACTATATACTCCACAACCTTACACAACCACATGTTCCTCTCACTTGAAAGATCCGAGTACACATTCCACCATGTAGAAGAAGAAACTCTACAAGAGCTGTGTTGGTTATGTGTGCTCATGCATAACCCTAACCCTTTCTTTTACTAACTGCACGTGGTTGTGAGTTTTATGGTTATGAGATTCTGTTATATGTACTGCTAAGGTGGTGCAGAGCGGCTAATGGGAGTACAGTCTGGCAGCATATTAAACACCAAACTAGCATCACCTCGTTGGAGGGTGTGGCTACCTCCACATACTGTGAGAAGCTTGGTGGTTGTCTAAGTGTAAAGACATGTCAACGCTATAATCACTTTTTAGGTTGTGTGTGCTACCGTAGAATGTTAAGAGTTTCAAAATAGTGTAAAGCTCCACCTATGATGTGCTGTCGCCTTCTCTCCAGACAAAGCTATAAAATCCTTGGTGAAGACGTAATGAAGGAAAGTGTAAATGGCTTATGTGTTCTTCCAAGCATGCTGCTTGAAACCGCATCCAATTATTTAATGTACTTCATACAGTAGGTCGATCTTCAATAAGTTCCATTACTCCGTCTCCAAGGCACATCACATCATCCCCATTACAATCCCACAGGTCCTGTAATGCAGGTAATGTTGCTGAGAGGGTCTCTAAGAAACCATGTCAAACCATCAGGACTACTGCTCAAGCTTCCTGCCAACAACGAAACATTTGCCTCTTGATGATATAGTTCACATAAATTGATATGGACGATACAAAGCCTTTTTAATATTTAAATATCATATCCGATCATGATTATGTCAAGCATGACCGTCGACAGCAACATGTGATGTACAGTAAGATGATGATTTAATCTGCTTGTTTGAGACGCAGCAGGATATCATTAAAATCGTTATTAGTATTTAAACACTTATTTAGACTAAGTGTATTTGGATTGTGTATCTGATGGGAGGGGTGGGATTGCTCAAAGCTCAGTTATTATTTTAATATGATTTTGTGTATTTCCCTTTTTCAAATTAAGGCAACTTGTACAATATGAAATGTCTTGGTTCCCATTTAGTTGCTGTCAAGTGGGAACTAAGTATTTTTTTATTAAAGTTTTTGTGTTTCTCTTTTTTTCCTATGATACTGATATGATTGGCTGTGAATAAGATTATAAGATTATTTTTCTTTTTCCCTGCTCCTTTCCGGGTAGGGTGTGTTTAGAGACATTTGTAAATAATTGGTATACATTAAGTTGTGCATACCATGAACGGAACAAATAAAAATGAAATGAAATACCTTTTGAATAAACATTTATTTTATATAATGTAATAAACCCAAAATGCTAAAAAAAATATGCACTTTTTGGCAATTCATTCAGTGTATGACATATAAAGTCAGCGAACAACCTGAAAAGGTAATTTCTGATTCCCCTGCCAAACAACCCCCTACTTTAGAGAGACTTTTATCATCAATCAGTGATATTTCCCGATCCAGCCTGAAAATGCCACACTGGCTGTACTGCACCTCACCCTGTCGCCTCTCCCACGGCTCCCGGCTCAGACGTGACGGCCTGCGGCGGCGCTTATCGTCGGCAGACAGCAGAACGAGCACAAAGGCCCCGATCTGCCTAATCTCTGGTCAAACACAAGCAGCAGCATCCTCGCTGCTCAGGGCCATAAACTGCTGCTTTATGCTGGAGCTGTTCAGGGGACACGCGTTAGGACTTTGCTAAACGGACCGAAGAGATTTGCCAAAGCACATCTCCAGGGGAACTGTTGCCTTGGTTACCACCGCCAACAGGAAGAGCATTTCAATTCTGATTAGGTAACCTGTCAAGATGTCGAGGAGGCTTTTTATTCATGCTACTCAGGATGTTTAAGCAGAAGGAATTAGAAGTCCCAAGTGAATATGAAATGATTTGTTGGTTTTTCTTCAAATTAGGAGTAAAACCCCAAAGAAAGACAGATGTTTGCCCCACAGACACTTTAAAAACAATTCACAAGGATCTAACGTGCATCTGCTGGCCTTATCATTTTAGTCATGATATCAAACCAAGCAGCTTTACTGCTTTGTTTGATATGTGTTATGGTAAACAAGCAACCTGCAAAATATAGAACATGAGGTAAACAAATTGTAAGATCAATTTTATTATCATTTCATTTCTAACCCGATCTCTTGTTTGCCATATCATTTCTGTGGCCTCCATCTCTTCTTCTTCTTTTCCTCCCTCATCTCTCATTCCCCCTCTTTAAACTGGCATCGGGCCAGTTTGACTGTCTGCCACTTTCAAGGGTCCCAGAAGCATCAATTACCTGAACCCAGCACTCACAATATTCCCATAATGGCTCTAAAACACACACACACACACACACACACACACACACACACACACACACACACACACACACACACACACACACACACACACACACACACACACACACACACACACACACACACACACACACACACACACACACACACACACACACACACACACACACACACACACACAATTACAAAAGACATGCCTCCTCTCCACAACGTATAGGATCAAACACACACTCGTGAGCTACTATTCAAAAACCTAGACCCTCAGCCTTTCTCTGTTCATGTGTATGCACTCACACGCGCATTCTCACCAAATGAGGACACTGAATAATTAGCAAGATGAAAAAGAAAGCGCCAACACAGAGAGTCATTTCAATTATCTCTACTCCTCTGGCTGCTGTCTCTTGAAGGTTATGGGCTCAGCTCACCACCGTCTCCTTTGGGACTTAGTCATGAGGAACCAGTTTGCTATTTGACTCCCCTCCACAGAGGACCCCCATCTCATCACTGTGATGAAAAACCACTTTGTTTCCATCCCACCTTGCCTGTCTGGACTGGGGAAAACAATTCCTATTACGGTGGTTTTATGAATTATTTTTGATAGGTTCCATAGTATACTAATGAACCAACAATGGCATTTCTTGTCTCTTAATGGCTACATTTTGATATGATAAAGAGGGATTTGAAACGGCGCAAACCCCGTATACACCCCCCACTCCCACTACTAGATCCTACCAGGTATTTATTGGATGCGTACATCCCAGGCCTGGTCTCCTTGGCAACAGGACGTAGCAGGGAGACATAGGAAGCTGTGGGTAGACCTGTGTATGTGTATGTGTATGTGTATGTGTGTGTGTGTGTGTGTGTGTGTGTGTGTGTGTGTGTGTGTGTGTGTGTGTGTGTGTGTGTGTGTGTGTTGTTTATCTGTTTCCCTATAGAAACAAATGCAAGCACAACATCCTCCATGTCTCTGCTGCAAGGACACGACTCAAAATAACCCAATGCCACTCTGACAGTCAACACCTACACACAAACACAAGCTGATATCGGAAATATGTTGAAAACAGGAAAACAAACAGCACAAATAGATAGATGCAATGATATGAACATGGCTAGGCACATAGATGCTTGCCGCTACCGATAACTGTCGAGCCCTTTTTATGGCAGGATCATACATTTATGCAAAGTGCTTAAAATATCTGTTATGCAATAAATGCGTGAATACAACAAGCTATGGACAAAAAAACGGCAGAAAATGAATTACTGTAGGAGATTGCTTTAAGAGAGGACCACCAGTTTCCATTAATCCAACAGACCATCAAATATCCAACCATCCATGTTATTCAATCATTTAATTAGAACGACATTAATTCATTACGACACAAAATAAAGGTAAATTGCTCCACCAGCAGTTCATTTTGTGAAACCACAGTAGAAACGGGCATTCCACATGCCTTTATAAACAGATAGATAAACAATGATATGTTAGTAAATGCATGGTGCTGAAAGGAATCTGCTTCTGCTGAGCTTTTGTGCAATTACCTCCTCAGTCTAAAATAGCAGTATGTGAATAGGAGAGGGCATGACCCTTAGCCAGGCATGGAGTCTATGGCATTTTCTTTAACACACACCTCTCAGCAAACATGCGGTTTGAGCTTTTCCTACACTTTGAACACACTTTTTCCACAGAGACAGCGCAAGAGAGATATGGCCAGTGTTAAAAGATTAGAAACTGGAGAAGAGAAGAGTGTTGCTTGTTGCATATATGGGAGGGAAAAGAACACCAAGCCTGGACATCAAGTATAAATGGTCTCTGTGAGATTTGCTCATGTTATCTGCTTCTTTCTAAATCACGAGCACAACTCAAGACAGAACAAGTGACAGCAAAAACAAGGAACGGGGGTAGGCAGTAAGTTAGTGAGAGAAAAGCAGAGATGAGACGAGATAGCAGCCTCTCAGAAGCATGAAATACTTAGAGAAAGATGGGGAGGCAGGCACTGTGAATTTGAGTCTTTCTTCTCTGGCGCCTCCAGGGAGGAATGATATATTCAATGTGGGTTAAAAGAATGTGTTTAGAAACACTACGGAGTGTATGAGAGACACACATTAGAGGATTAATGCCTTTTCTGTGTTTCTCTGCGTGACGGTAATTGAGAGATTCAGGAACTGAGCTTTTACTGAGTCAGATCAAGGCTACAAGCTGTCAATGGGAACTACAAACATGGCCATGAGGGCAGCTATCTGTCACTCAAAAACTGCTAAAAAATAACAATCAAGAGGCCATGTTCCCTCTATGGCTTTGTCTTGTCTTTATTTCTTCATTTTCACTTCTGATTCTCTCCTTGTTTTACATTTTCATTCGTATCTCTGCGTTTCTCAGACCTCCTGTCATCTTCTCGTCCAATCATTTCATTGCTCCCCTCCTCCCTCTTTCTCTCCAGGGTTACATGGCTAGCTTGGGTAACATTAGCCTGCTTATGTAACTAGAGACTACACACAGGAGAGGGCATGGCACCGCAGGTTGTAGGGATGCTCATATGTATGCATGGGTACACCCACGGGTGTAACTTTAGTACATTAGGAGAGAGCAGCAGAGTACAAAATCACTTTTAGAGCGTCGATGCCAACAGGAATCAAAAAGCTAATATTGGTTTCACTCAACTGTAACAGATGTTTTGACTCAAAATTCAAAAACAAGCACTCACTTTGTGATAAGCTGTATCTTGACTCTGTATAACTAAATTGAGATTAAGTCAAACCAAACTTCCTGATTTTCTTCCAGAAGTAAGCTTTGAAACTTTAAAAATAAAATGTACCAAAAAGATATGTGTTTGCTTAACCACATGCCACGCATAGCAATCAATATGTATAGCCGGGATTTCAAATAACAAAGATGTTAAACTGTTAAAAACGAAATATTTGTGTTTTTCAGCAGCATTCAAGCTCAGGACCATCACATGTTAGATATAGGAGAATAATGGGAAAGGGCAAGTAGATGAGATTACTATACAAAATAAATGAGAGTGTGATTGGATCACTGATAAGTGTTCAATGCTTACAAATGTACTGCTGTTTGACAATTCAAATTCTATCATCAATTACTAAATAACACCTTTATTTGTATAATGAACTGATAAAAGAAATGACAAGAAGTATGTTGAAAAACGGACTTTATCTTCATCTCATGATTTGTCAAGCCTGTCATTTCAAAGTCTGCTACCAACCCAGAGAATAAGGTTACGTACCAGTAGGGCTGCTGAGCTGAGCTAATAATACATACATCATGACTGTATGACACAATAAGGGGAAACGTGATGAAAGCATAGCAGGTCCTAGCAAGGATTCAAGCAGAGCCAGATTTCCCCGTGGAGTGTGGGTGTCCTCAAACTGTAGAAACGACCTCCTTTGGTGTGTGTGTGTGTGTGTGTGTGTGTGTGTGTGTGTGTGTGTGTGTGTGTGTGTGTGTATGTGTGTGTGTGTGTGTGTGTGTGTGTGTGTGTGTGTACAAAGTGACTGGGAGGACCGAGCAGGTGGGGGGTGGGGCAGCTGCTGGTGGAAATGGTGCACAGCAGCAGCACTGCGCAGTTTCTCCACCACTACACAGATGTGCAAAGAGCCGCAGTCCCACATGCTTATTACCTACCAAGGACATAGGCAGGCAGCCACACACACACACACGGGAACACATGCCTGCGCAAACATGACCTCATATAGCAAAATGCACCACAAGGACACATGAATACCATCCATCAACGCTGAGCAACTGTACTCCACACACACTCCAGATGCGCATGTTTTGAAGAATAACATTAAATGGCGACTTCCTCATCAACGCGCAGACACACGATGACATTAAACTCTATATGACCTAAAAAAGAACACAGACAGAGATGAACAGAACGTGTGGAACTACAGCGGAGGAACAAAGGAGTCATTTTTGTCATCATCCCTCAGAGGCGTGTGTGTGACAATGAATCAGGCCTGTCTCACCAGCAAGTGTGTGTGTGTGTGTGTGTGTGTGTGTGTGTGTGTGTGTGTGTGTGTGTGTGTGTGTGTGTGTGTGTGTGTGTGTGTGTGTGTGTGTGCGTGCGTGTGTGTGTGTGTGTGTGTGTGCGTGTGTGTGTGTGTGTTATAATTCTGTCCAATGCAGAGAAAAAAAACTGTTAACACTGCTTCTTTAACTTAATGTCCTGCTGCCCTTGATCAGAAGTCCTCCGTCTGAAACACTTGATTCAGCTTTTACTCCAAAAACGGCCAGATAACGACAAAATACAGACCGAGACTCAGGTACAGAGTATAACAAGTGAACCTGTCAGGGTACAGAATGTAGTGCCGGTCTGATGAATTAGACTTCATTAATTTAAGCAAGGTGTGATGCAAAGTCTGTGGATTTTTTTAACACACATTTACTTCTGGCTGGATTGAATTCCAATGTGAATACAATACAAACACATGACTCCTTTCCCAGATACAAATCCCACCAGCTCCTTTCTCTAAATGCATTCAGATTTTGTAATTATAATATGTTTTTAGCCAAAGTCTGTTGGAGAGTTTCCTGAAAAAACTTTCATTGTCATTTCCTGACAGCAAGCACTTAACACTTAATTTCCAAGTGACATTTTTGATCACCACTGAACCATCTGTTGTTCCCATGTAAATCATAAAGCACAGCCTTAGAAAAGGACAGAATTAGGGCAACAGAAAGATATGAAAACAAAGAGTAACCTAGACAGTGGGAGAGAGAGAAATCCAAGAAGCTGGCTGTCCTTCATCGCTGCTGTGTGAGTATGCGCCCTGAATACACAGTATAGAGTGAATGATGACACTGATTATAAAGATGATGATGATGATGAAGATGAGGCAAATCATTATGCAACCGAGCAACAGCATCACATCACTTTGATTAGACCAGCTGTTAATTAAAGAGAAGCTGGACTCAGTGCCTCCCATGTGGTGTTCAGTGGCACTGGAGCGAGAAGACACAGAGGGGGGAAATTATTGTTTTATGGATGGGTGAACAGATGCACGAATGGGTGAATGGACGGTGTAAATAAAAACAAGGTAAATTGCTGGGGCGATTACAATGTGTGTTCTTAGGGTCAAGTCGGAAAGTAGCACAGAGAAATTGATCCTCACTTGTTTTTTTTTTACAACTTTAGCGTGCGAGCTAATTGATGAAAAGTTAGCCAGCCAGCAGCATGCTTACATTTGTCAGTCACAATAGCTCTCTCAGCTTTTTACCGTTTTCTCTGTACTCAAACATTTACTTGTACCATCTACAATGCTTTCTGCTTCACTTAGCATCTCTGCATATCATTTAAAAATGTCAAGGATTAAATATGACATTATAAAACCATGGATTGGACTCCCAGTCTTCATTATTTTAAAATCAGTTTTATGCAAAAGTTCAGAATTTCAGGTCATTGCCCTTTGACTGTAGTTCCCTTACTAACACACGGTTTACAGATGATTGCCAAGCTGACAATACTCATTGCATTATGATATGATGAGATCCAAACACAAATCAGGCTCAGATTTAAAAATACATGTGTGACACAGAGAAAAACATTCAACAGTCACACATCAACACGGGCTGATGCACAAAGGCAAACAAACAAGATACACAAACACACAGGGGAACAGTGCAGAGGAGAGAAGAGTACACAACAGCATAAGTGTATTTTTAGCTTCTTCTCAAAGCTACAAGGTCTAAGATTTTTCACAATTGTATTTTTGCCTGATACCAAATTGATTGCTCGAATCCAACAAAATATGTTTTTATGGCAACAAAGCAAGAGTACATCTTTGAGTTTACTGCATTCAACCCTGTGCTTGTTTGTATGCTTAATAGGGCTCACCTATGCACATGTTCAGGTTCATATTTGCAAACTGTGACTGCTTTAATGTTCAAAAAGCTCTATATTTTTCTTCATACTGCCTGTGCTGCAGCACCTCTTTTCACCCTCTGTCTGAAACCAGAGCCCAATCTGCTCTGATTGGTTAGGCGACCGGCTCTTTTGTAAATGGTTAACCGCTTAGAGATGTCCTGCTAATTAGCCTATCACATACAATTACGTATTGATGTCACTGCGGAAGTAAAGAAATAAGTACAATCCAGGCGTTTCAGGCAGAGGCTGAGTTTGTGGGAGAGAAACTCCCTTTGGCATGAACTTTGGGATTTAAGCCTTTGCAAACCATTTATATGCACAAAGACCAATATAACACAGCACAGGAAAGGGACAACCCAAAAAAGCATAATAGGGCCCCTTTAACTTTGTCATTTTAACCCTTTGTGACTAAACCTGCTCTCACAGCTCACAGATAAGTAAGAATGCCGTAAAACAGGCACAGCAAGTCTCAAAACAGAAGAAACAGAGTAAACAGCTTGCAGCCATATTGTTGTATTTGTAAAATAAGATTGTTTAATAGCAGGCACATAAGTTGGAAAGTCAAGAGACAACAGAGCAGAATATAGAGAGTTAAGTAGTCCATTAAAGTAAACAGGCTAGAAATAGAGCTAAAACCTCAACAACAAAACTTAAATGAACGTGAGTCTCCCAAAAGGTTCTCAGCTTGACTCCACAGACACACAAATGCAACTATTCCCCTGTGGGCGTTGTGCGCTCCACTAATCTGCCCGCCAGTCTGAATGATGGAGAGAGGAAGGAGAAGAAGAGTGTGTGCATGTTTATGTTGCGACTACATTCATGTGAAGCCGTATTCTGGGTATGACTATGTTTGTCCAGATTATTTGTGTTAATATGGAATCTGTCATATTGTCAGCCTCTGTTCAAATGGGCGTTCACATCACCATGCTGCTGAAATAAACACACACACACACACAATGCACAGACACACAGATGAGGCTCGCTGGGTGGTAAGCAGGGCAGTAGAGTGTCTTTCGACAACATAGCGCTGAATGCATGATGTTATGAATAGCACTATACTGACTAAACGTAAAATACTTCTCCATTGTTCTCTATAATAAGAGCTTACTGAACAGTGGATTTTTCACCATGTGCTTTGTGGTGTAAGAATAAATACAGGAAAGGTTACATGTGAGTGTCACATAAATCTACATCGCCAACAAGTTAATTTGTAGGTATAAATCAGTTTCTTTAAAAGTAAAAAAAGAACCAACGTGCACTTTTTGAATTCAGACGAATCCTGAAATGTAGCTACCACTAAATACAAGTCTGGGTAACTGTACTAATAATTCAAAGAAATAGAAAGAAAGAAAAAAAAGAGTATTTGGCATTTAAAATAGGATAAATGACTGTATGAATGTTGTTAACATTTTCAGGAAAATATAAGATAAACCCTCAGCAGAGAGACACAATGAGTCATAACATAAGATGTATTGTGTCTGAGATAATATGACTCCTACACATACTCATGCAGACTAACACAAACCACTACTGAAGCAGCTTGGATTTGACACTGTATGCTTTGATGATTATTTAAAACTTTCAAGAAGCTTTTTGTCCACGTTGTGTGTGTGCTTTAGGATATCTTCCCTATTATCACCAGTGTTGGGTGTAACGCATTACAAAAGTAACGTAGTTACAGTAATATATTACTTTTTGCTGTAACGAAGTAATGTAACGCATTACTAATGACATGTGGGTAATATATTACCCGTTACAATGCTCAGTAACGCAGTTACAACACATTTTAACCCGAAATTAAATGGTGTTTTGTTTTTTAACAATGTACTAACATAGCGAGACATTCCGACACCAGACATACGTGCGAGTAGATTAGTAAACCAGGTGTTTACCCTTCAGGCCTCGTGCCGGGATCTATTCAAAAAAGAGAACGGAGCGAAAAATACTAACAACAAATTGTGTCAGGTGCGCGTGACCTGCTCCGCTGCGCGTGCATCATTTCCAAAGTGCTTCCACAGCAGTGACACACATCTGTGGATAATCATTTATACGAAAATTGTTAAAGCAACCATCACTAAACGCCAGCAACACTGCATCTACTGCAGACCGTAGCAACAGGTCAGATGGGGACATCACGTTACCCTCCGTTGTGGACACTAGCTTACTCCCGCCTGACTCGCCGCCCTCAACCCCGGAGCAGCACTCTTCATCGCCCGAAACACCGCCGCCCCTCTGCGGCCCGCAGAGGATACCACGGCGAAACAGAGCCTGCCCAGGTATATCTAAACAAGTACCCGCCTGTACAGTGGGGTTAGGTGGTCATTTTGCAGCTCGTGGTATACAAATAGACAAGGGCTAGAATATGTGAAAATAGTGCCATATTCTGCCATGCCTGTAGAAATGTTGGGTCAAAAATAATGCATACAATAGCACAGATGCCTTCACCACGAATGGCTACACAAAGATCTCATATCCCAAGCTTATCAACGAGCTAATGTTGCAGCTGAAATGATCTCCAGGTCACAAAGTCAACCCCACATGATGATGTGATACCAGTTTTCAAGCACAGTAAATATTCTCTTCCCAGAGTATATGATGGGACCAAGGTGATGTTTAGTAGGCTACATGGTTTTAATAATACTTTTGCTTTTCAATGTTTGCCATTTCAAACCATGAGCTGGTTCAAATAATATTTGCCTTGATTTACAATATGTTCTCATTTGTTTTATCAGTACAGTTTTGAAGCTGTTGTGCTTTTCTTTGCCACAGTCCACTTTGGACTATATGAAATATTACAGGATTGCACTTTTAACTCACTTGAAATGTTCTCACTTGCTTGGTTTCAAAACATAACAAATGCCATAATCTGTTCATTGGGGACCATCAATGCTATTTTTCATTGCTGTTGCCGGCCACTATTGCTCATGTAAACCTGCTACTGCTGCGCCCCCTGTAACCTCAGATGCACCCGGAGTCATGTTGTTCTGGAGCCGGGCCTGCACACGGCCAATACTAAACAAACTACAGAGCCCATTCCGTGCCCTGTTAGTGTTTACTTCCTGTCTGCCTTCTTCTGGTGATTTATCTGACGTCCAGCGCTCCATCTTTTAACCTCTTTTCCTTTCTCTTTCTTGATCCTCCTTAGCAACCTTCGTTATAGTCCTTGAGAGTGGTCTGTACTACTCTATTAACAACGTGTCACATGTTAAGAAGTTACAATCAGAATGGAGTATTCAACTAAGCCGTGTAATACAAGTTGTTAGTAGCCTTAAGGGCCTACACAGTTGTTATGCTATACCACATTGCCCTTCACTGGATGTATAATGAGCTGCACTAAACATTTTTAGCATTTAAAATACCTAGCCATTCTTTTGCGGTTATTTTAGTGAAAGTAACTAGAAAAGTAACTAAAGTAGTGTAACTCATTACATTTCAGAGAGAGTAATTTTGTAATGTAACTTATTACTTTCAAAAGAGAGTAATAAGTAATATGTAATATATTACATTTTGGAAGTAACTTGCCCAACACTGATTATCACACACTGTTTGAACGACACAATACAAAGAGGGCACTTGTGTTAGAATCTGTAATTACATTTCAAGTATGCATCACAGAACACTGAACCACCAGTATGCTCCCACAAATGACCATCTGAATGCACAATGTAGGGAAATGTAGTCACACACACAGGAGCATTTAACAAAGACAAACACACCAGACACAAACTCCCTAACTGAAACGGACTAAGCAGGTCTCAGACAGACTCTGCCTCTGCTGTACATGAATATTTCAAGATAGGAAACAAAAAAAAACACCAATGATTTTGTAGTCAGCCTGTTGGTTAGTATTCATCCAGAAAGCAAAACCACATACTCTCTCTAATGTCTGATTCATCAGCATGTCACTTGCATGTGTGCTCCTTATCTGCCAACAAGAGCCGTCTTCATATAACACTACAGGAGACCTGTCTTACTGACAATAAGCAGAAGCAGATAGCATGGAGCTTCCGTTAGGATATCAGTGGGACACAAAGGCCAGGCCCGCCCACACACACACACACACACACACACACACACACACACACACACACACACACACACACACACACACACACACACACACACACACACACACACACACACACACACACACACACACACACACACACACACACACACACACACACACACACACACACACACACACACACACACACACACACACACACACACACACACACACACACACACACACACACACACACACACACACACACACACACACACACACACACACACACACACACACACACACACACACACACACACACACACACACACGTCAGTGTGAGAGAGGAGGGGTCTGACCCAAATCCTGCATGTCCACCTAGACGTGTCGGTCAGGCTGTGTAAGGAAACTTTCAGGGAAGCACCGGTTCAACTATGCACATGGAAACAATTAACCCAAATTAGTGACAGAAGTTTAAGGACATGCAGTATTTATACTTGTGGTTTTGTGAGTAACACTTCTGTCTCAGAGCGCTACCGAGACTAAGCACACTACAGCACTACTACACAGCAGGCAACGATGGTACAAATGTTAAACACACTACAAATCATCATCATCATCAGACGCACACAGGCATTCATATTGTTTATTTGCTATGAACTTCACATATGATGGAAGAAACAATGGTCATATTATTGCTATCAAGTCCTGCATTCCAATGTTTACTGATGATAAAGTAAAGGAGTATTATCTCATTACATGTGACTCACTTGTAGTGTCTGAGGTTTACACATATTACAGTATTGAATCACTATTATTACTGATGCATTATATTGCAGGAAGCATTGTAATGTTGCAACATGTGGAGCTAATCATTGCCTGTGCCAAGGAGGTAATGTGTTGGGCTCAGTTTGTGGATTTTCTTGTTCATGGACCTTACTGGACCCATTACATTTTGTAAAAGCTCTGAATGCTGGGCCGGATATTATTTCTAACCTATGGAAACGGGCTTGGCGGAGGTCCACATTATGGGTAGTTAAATCTACCGTGGAAATAATAAATTAAGCTCAAGTACCTGAAAACTGATCTTAAGTGTAATTATTAAGTCCTCCATCCTTCTCGCAACCACTTCTCGGCACATCAATTGGATATGAGTCGACAGGCACACACAAACTGACACATAGTTGTCAGTGCACTCAGCAAAACATTTGAGCGATCACACACCCTGTTCGGCTACGCTGGCCAAAGTAAGTAACCTTTTTAGCACGGAGTCGCGAGCCCTTGGCAACGAGCCTGAGGCAATACTGAGTCAACCAGTGGTCAAGGACGGACATAGAGAGAAGCGGGGAGGTGGAGCGGAGAGGGAGGGAAACCATGATCCATTGAGAAGTGAGACAAAGGATGCAGGGGCCTTGTCACACTCGAGTGAGGACAAATAATAGCTACCACAAAAATGGGACAAGACCCTCAAGTGACCCACTTTTTCACTGTTAGAAGACTGCACACCAAAATGATTAACAAGTCACCCATAACAAGTGATGGTGTGTGTGTGTGTGTGTGTGTGTGTGTGTGTGTGTGTGTGTGTGTGTGTGTGTGTGTGTGTGTGTGTGTGTGTGTGTGTGTGTGTGTGTGTGTGTGTGTTTATGTGAGAGAGAGAAAGATGTGTGTATGCAGAGATAGGGAAGGGCGTGGGAAAGCAGCATGTGCTTCAGTTAATCTTCACCTCTCTCTTGATCTCTATCAGCAGTATTTTTCCTCTTTGTTTCTCTCAAATTGATTCAACATCCGATCAAAATCAGAATACCTTTATTAGTCCCACGGAGGGGGAATGTACATTGTTAGAGCAGAAAAGAGCCAAAGACAGCTTAATGTTAACATGGGTTACCAGTTGTAATTATTATAAATCATCAGGTCATGTTATTATTATCTATAAAACGACAGAAGAATGTAAAAACAGTCCCTTTAATACGGTCCATTCGGCCAATTCCAGTGGGGATTGTGTTTGTGCCTCCTCAGCAACATCTATTACATTTAGCTGTGCACTCCGAGCAACCTAAGAGCTACATTACCCATGAGAAAGAGATGGTGTGGAGAAATAATACACAGGTAAGGCCGGGTGTGAGTGCCTTCACGAGGGGATTCAGTCCTAATTGAAGATATCAATAACACTGCACACAAGTGTCACTGCGATATCAGGGGGGTCTGACAAGCTATATGCAGTGCACACATTCTCCTTCAACACACCAATACACACTCTCTGAGGTCTGTAGAATGTAAGACTTGGTCTACTCTTTGATAACCTTGCTGTCGTCTGAGGGTTGGTATTATCAGCTGCCCCTTATCAGTCCATTTGGCCTACAGAGGTATGCACTTAGCTTTAGACGTATGATTTGGACGCAAGAATATTTTTTTTTATGTTTGATGACCTTTTTTTTGTTTATTTATGGACCTTTTCTTGTTCATTTTGACAATTGAACGTTTAATTCTTACGATTTTTGCCAATATTTTGTTTTCAGAGATCTTGATAATGCAGTCTGTATCCTTAACCTCTTTAAATGAAATGGAAAATTCAATGCAACATCATTTTAAATAGTAAAGATTTAACTATCAATAGGAATTCAAAAAGGTCCTCCATTGCAGTCCAACAGATGTGGCTAAAAATTCAAATGAGTACCTGCATTATCCAGACTGCGTCTTTAACAACCATATGGGACCCAGCCTTGTTTCGTATGAGTCACCAAATGGCTCATGTCTTAAATATACTTTCACAGGCTTTGCCTCCAGAGAAAAATTAACTCTGTTCTGTTGTGTCCTGGTTTGAAAATACTATAAAGCATGTGTTCTTGTGGCGGCTGCTCTTATGACCGTGAGCCTTTTATGGCCTCTTTCATCGTTACTCATCCGATGAGTTTATTTAAAAAATCAGTTTTGCCCTTTTTTCCTCTGTGAGTCCATGTTCCACGCCTTTAAAATAACCCTACCAGATCAGAAATAGACTCATTTCTCATTAATGCGACCACGTATAAATGTACACACACATATATTTAACACACTCATATGTGATGTCCCACCCTGTTGTCCACTCCCCTCAGTCAGATGTTCCTCCGGAGATTTATGAATCAGCCTCGAACAGACAAGACGAGTGACTGTGACATCAGTGGCAAAATATAGCAGTGCTGCCAACATCCGACTTAAAAGCATTAGCAGAAAGGTTTTTCTGAAATCCAGCCTCGCCCACAAATAAACCCCCATGTAAAAAATATGCACATTAACGCACAAAGTGAACATTAGCCAGACAGAAGCTAACCCAGTAAAAGGAATTAAATCCTCAAAATGAAGTCATACATGTTTTGTGTTAGCTGCACCAACACTGCTCTTCATTTTACAGATTAACATTTTCCTCTGTGATTCAACAAAGTAAAGTCCCAGAAGATACTGAAAACATACTTTAACATTACAAAATTAGCCATGATGTTGAAAAGCCATGTTGAAAAGTATAGTATTAACTAGAAATTCTAGCATTTACTACGAACATGGGACGTGCTAAATCTGCATTAGCCAAAACTGTAAATATTTGTGATAATCCAGCAGACCAGTTTGTTTCGAAGCAAGCAGCATCAACGTCAAAAACCTTTGTCAAATAAACTTAAATTGAATAACTTAAATGTAACACATATTCATTGAAACTCTCATCACTCATTTCCAATAAACAAAAACACAAAAAGATGCATGCTATAGCCTATGGGTATTGTGTCTAACTAGATAGGACCATTATTACAAGGAAACCACACGGCTAACCAAGCTAGCTGTTTGGTTAGCACACTACAAACATACCTCTTCATTCAATATCAGAAATGTCCTTTAATCTGATTGTGTAAGAGCATTCATGAGGTGAATAAACGTATAGACTACACAAAAAGAAACACAGACAACTAGCTAAATGCATATTTGCAAGGAAACCACACCGCTAACCAAGCTAGCTGTTTGGTTAGCCAAGTAGAACACTACCACTTCATAATATGAGAGTGTACTTTAATGTTGGTAGACAAAGTGTGAAAGGGTCCAGGACTTGGAGACTGAAATAAAGCTAACAAAAAACGGTTTGCTAACAAGCTTGCCATATCAGTTCATTTCACTGTACAGCATTTCTCTTTCAGAGTTGTAGAGTGCTTGTTTTCCCTTTTATTACAACAAATCTTCTTTCACCAGGGATGCATTTTGTCCCTTTAAATTATGCCTTTCCAACACTTTAAAGTGAGTTAAAAATAAGTCAAAGGAGTGAGATGGCACTTTTTTTGCTTTTTGCAGAGGGAAAAGGAGATAATGGCTTTTTACTGGCAGATAGCTTCTTTCTCTCAAGAGGTCTGGCCTTGAGACTAAAATGGTAACAGAAAATGGCCCACTGTCAATACCAATCCACCTGAATAGGACAAACCCTTTAACCTGGATGTAGCCACTCTTAATAACTTCTGATGTTTTAATATACTGGTTGTAAAGTCTGATGGATTAATGTTTTTCAATGGCAACAGTCTTGTTCTCTCTGCAATAACTTTAAAGTTAATGTCTTTTTGAATGCATGAGCACACATCGACTGAATTACAGTATACATGCATTAGTGATGTGAATAGGAAAACAACATCACTCTTTGCTTAAAGCTTTATATCGATATTTACCATAGAGATGTGATAGTACTTGGAGAATTACCACAAGGGGAAAACAAAAGAAAAGCCTACCAAAGATATATTTTAATCTTTTTGAAGACTCCTAAACACCGAACTGCACTCTAGAGCAAAGTGGGCAATATCATCTAAAATACATTATGTTGCAAACATTTTGTGGAAAATACACTGAAATGCAATCTTGTACATAATAAGGTTGGTAAGAAATAGAGCGTAAAACAGGAGCAATACAAGTAAGCGGGCAAAATCAGCCGCATTTAGCTTCATGTTTAAATCTTTCTCCTCAGCTGGAGGGAGATGACATAAGCCAGCTAGTTTCTGTTCGCCAGCTCAGCACATGAAAAATGAAACGCTACATTGCCAGCTAATTCTCTTACATAAGAGCCTCAACTAAGACATGAATTTATAAGTACAGTGAGAGAGATACGAAGGATAAACACAGAGAAGCATCTAGGCAGGAGGCAAAAGCAAGACAAAATGCCCATATTTTATTCTCTATTCCCGGCCTGTCTGCTGTATTTCATCTAAAAATAATACAGAACATTAATGTGACATAAAACATAAACTAGACTGCAATTGTTCTTGAATATACGTCAAGCTTAGGATAGTCTTTCATATCACAGTGGGTTTCTCAGACACCCTGTGAAGATTCCTTCTCCCACAAATCATCTTTCAGTCTGTAACTCACACAGACACACGCACAGACGTCAGAGATTTAGTAACAATGATCAGCACTCCAGCTGAGAGGGAAGGGATGTAATTCTCCTGCAGTATTTCTGGAAACATGCCACTTTAGTTTTGGTCAAGACAGAGCCTGTCTGTTTTGTGCTTCCTCTTCACATACATCACAATTGTTTCCAGCTTGTGAATCAGTTTCCCCCCCGAATGACATTGCAGAGCCGCAGAACCACACATGCATTAATCTCTCTTAAAGTCTCTCTGGTTCACATGTGATTGAAAGCTAATGCACTAGCGTTGCTTTTCTGTGACTAGCCTATTATTGAACTGACTGACAGGCCAAACGGCATCGATTGGAGGACGATACATGCTAAATAAAGCTTACAAGACTCTATACTTTCCCCTGCCGTGCACATACCACAGAGTGGTTGTTCCAGTGGCTGACCAGACTCCCCTATAACAGGTTTACAATGTATTTGCTGGGCTTGTTTGTTTGAGAAAAGACTGATCCAGGAGAGGTTAGAATTATTGATTGGTAAACAAAAGTAACTTCATTATAGTCCAACAATCTTGAGTTAGATCTTTGCTTCTGCCATTATGTATCCTGCAATGCTGTGGTCTGGAGATACTCCATATGTTTTCATTTAAGGCCGTACAATGTGAACAAGGAACCCACCAATGCTGCAGACCTGAAGCTAGTGTTAGCCTATACAAAGTCGAGAAAACAACATGAAAAAAGAACGCAAAACCACTTTAGGTGAAACAAATCTGCTGATGTCTGAATAGTTGGTGAAGTTTGACTTTGAGTCCGTTGGTCCAGTTTGAAATAATTAAATCAATATATTGTTATATGCTAAATATAAAGTCTCAAGTGTAAAACAATCACATTTATGTAAGTATACAAATAAATAAATCACTCTTGTAATCATGTCACATTATAAAAGCTCTAAATGTCGCTTCAATACGTCTTCAAGCTAATTCGAGCCTCTTGAAAAGACAAGAGACGGTTTGAGACCTCAGACTGTTCTGGACTTTATGTACAGTATGTAACCATGGTAATAGTGAAGCTCTAAATGACAAACTATATAATTATCCGTCACAAGGCTCTTGTTTTCACAGAGTCAGGGAGACACCTCTGTGGATTCAGCAGTACATACAGAACAGCCAGCCAGAGACACAAGTCTCACTTGAGCCTCATCCAAACACACTTCCATAAAACTAACACATCTGTTTCTCCCTGTGAAAGAACAGAGGCCTTGAAGCGGAATGCCATGACAAGAATCTGATTCTCTCTGTGTTGTGTTTTTCACTGATGCCATCCCTAGCTTGGCAGGCTAATTCAATTAATTACAGATAATTGCGTCAGTGTAAAACACTGGAAGTTTCCACCGTGTGGAGCACTGCGTATCATCAAGCAGTCCAGCCATCTGTTCGGTTTTTCTGGAAGCCTTCTTTCTTTAGGGGACAGAGGAAATATGGCAGGTAGATGGGCTTGTGCTTAACAACCAGTCAAGCAAACCAAAAAGCAAAACAAAAGAGCATTGGATGTGAGTCTGTTGTGCTTGTTCAGCTGCAGAAAATCACAGCTTGAAGATAAGACTAGCTTGCTTGAGAATGAAGCGTAGTTTCAGCCTGACACAGATTCAAAGCTGGAAGATTTATTGAGGTCTTCTGATGGCCGCTCTTATCATTGATTCACTTAAGTAATCAATAGAGTTATGAATATCTCTCAGCGTGGCACAACAGTAATACAATTATTCCACTTTGCTCCGGCCCAGAGAGCAGGCTGCGGCACCGTGTATTGATCACTTGTCTGTTTTCAATACAAGGTCACACTCAAGGCAGTCTGACGGAAGCACACACACAAGAAACAGAAACACACACTGGTGCCCACACACAGCAGGGAGTGGCATCCCTCAGTGGGTCGTACAGTGAACAGGACTGAAGATGCTCTCAAAGAAAGAGCATTTCCTCTGAGGGAGGTGTGTTTGTGTTACCAGGGAACACACCTAGAGACCGGCGTCCTCTTTGAGTTTCAGAGAGGATCCCATTACGAGACCTAGAGCCGGGGGAAGTGTGTGTCGAGAGTAAATAGTCCTGGGTGTGAGGTTATCTGCAGTGTGTTTTATCTCTGCCTGTGTCTGTGTGTGCCAAAGCTTCTCTGGTGACACAGGGATTCCTTGAGACACCTTGTCCTCTGGCCACCGTCCAATCCACTGCAGGGAGGGGGGCGGGGACAACTCCATGTCAATCACTTGTCACTGAGGAGTCAAGCAGTGACTTTGGAGCTTCTGAGGATGTCCAATCAGACTTTTTTCTAGATGTTTAATTAGAATTAGAGGCTTTCCAATCAGAAATACATCTGGTTTTCCAATAGGAAATGTAATAATAAACTATCCTCCAATACAAAAAAATAATAATTAAATGTTTGCAACCAATACTTTACCTCAAATAAAACAATTCTTATAAAAGATTGCAAGAAATATTACAAAGGATGAAATTGACAATATTGAACTGATTAGTTAGTACAAAATGTACACTCCATTTTCCATCTTATATTCAATTTGATATTCGCACTCTGTTTTACCTGATAGGTGACTAACCTAAATGTGTTCTGACAGATGGAGCCACATATAGCCAGGCCTGCTGTGGTTTTGTTTACAAGGATCTGTATGCTGTTATCATCTGCTTGTAAGAAGGAGTTGTAAACTACAGAGTATTTACAGATTTCAGCAAAAGCACTAAGTGGAGGGAAAGAAGTCATGTTACACAATATTTTTCTTTAGTAGCAGGTGTTATTAGTGATTATATGACTCATCGTAGTTGCAGCAGGACTTCTAAGCTCGTCTTTTGCTGTGTTAGGAGCCAAAGCTCACCTGCCGCAGTTTGCCTTGATCTTCAGTTGGAAATGTCATGTTTTAAAGACGACACTTGAAGAAACAGGATCCCTAGTTGCATTTTATAACCTGTAACTTAATAAATTGTAGATATCAGTATGTGTGGCTTTCGGCTATATCGAATGTAAAAAAACTGTGGCTCCTTGAGTAACTGGAAACACTTTATTTGAAGTGTGCTTAGGAATTACAGTATGGTCTGTGTCAAAGCTCAAGTGTTGTTATGGAAACTCAGAGGTGGACAGCCCCAATGTATACTAAACATTGCTGTCTAATGTTAAGGACAGATATTGAATTTGAATACATTTTGGAATAAAATCATATGGTTATCATCTGTAACACTCTTAAAAAAGCTATTAAGTGTAACTTGGTGGATATTTTGGACTGCTTTGGGACAGTTATGGGATATATGTGAGAATGGGAAAGAAGGGATTCAACACTTTAATACATTAAATCAGCTTTTATTTTGACTATTTCTGTAATTTTTCAAGAAGAAGTATGCCGTAGTGTGCATCTAAAAAAGGAGAAAAGGTGCTACTTTTTTGACAATATTTTTAAACTCTTAGATCAAATAATCTGCTCAAGGATAAGACCATGCTTCCTTTCAGCATGTGTCAGCTTACGACCAACATTTCCTTTGTACTGTGTGCGTGGATATGAGGGTGTGTCAATGTGGTAGGCTGGCTGCTGGGTGGGGAGAGGGGAATATGACACCCTGCTGTGTCATGTCAGTTATCTCATTTTGCAACAAGTGGGCTACAGCATCAATAATGGATGACAGAGAAAAAGATTGGGCGGGGAGGCAGAATGGTGCGTGCATGCAAGCTTTTATCTAAACGCAGCAGGCGATTATAAGGAATGCCTTCTGCTCTACATGTGAATGAGATGTACAGAATTAGCATAGAACACCCTCGCTCTAGCTGTATACTATTGGATAGAAGACACACACAGCACACATTCACCAAAATGTCTTATATGTCCTCCTTACAGACGTGACAGAGAAAATGCTTTTTGAGATGTCACTCCGAGCCAATCAAAAGCGCTCTGCCCTGAGCACGCTCTGCCATTTATAGGTCTATGAAGTGGGACAAATTAGAGGGAGCTGCAGTTACAATGACACAGGAAGATATGTAAAAACAAAAACAAAAAAAACTGGAGCACTTGAAGGGACAAACAAAGAGAATGTAAGAGCTGTAAAGAAATGAGAGAGAGAAGAAGAAAATTGAAAAAAGTAAATGCTGTTTTGCCCATCTGGACAACATGTGGGCACTACAGAGGAAACTCCAAATCCCACAACAAAGCAACACACAAGGAATCACTTCGTATTCTCTCCCTCTTCATTCACAAGCAGCTCATTTTCCCTTCATTCATCGAACACAGACAAATATATTTGAGTCAATGTTGAGTAAACCAAATCCCCAGCTGCTGGTGAGTTGTTTTCTTTAGATCTTACACACTACAGCGTTTTTGATTCTGTCTCATTTGCTCGATGTGTTAATAACACGAGTGCTTATGTTTTACTGATATTGCCTATTTGGCTTTTGGCCACCTCATCCCGGAGCAAACGTCACACACCTTCAGAGCGGCCTTGTTATCTCGCAGTCAGGGCTATTTGCACAAGGTTTCTCTCAAAGCCTTACACGTTGCATAACTCGGAGAGAACCTCTCTGGAGTAGCTGTTAAGCCGCGTTGAGCCTCTGCATCACTTGAAAGTTATGTAAATTATCTTTTACTTCAAAATATGTGTTTTGATGCTCCGCTGGGGCACAGGTTGAGCAGTCTAGTCTCCATATTGCTAGAGCAGAATCAGTCCGAGAGTTGCTAGCTTTTACTCTGCCGCGGAAAAAGACGGTTTATTTATTTTGTTTCTTTCTGTTGTCTTACTATTAAGTGATAATGATCATGTAAAGCACTTTGAATTGCCTCTGCGTCTGAAATGTGCTATATAAATAAACGTACCTTACCTAACAATTGAAACAGGAAGACAGAAAGGGACAATACAGCAGCGGAGAAAAGGCTTTTACAATGTGACAGTTAATGAAAAGACTAGGCGTCACACACACAACCAAAAGTGATTTCCATTCCAATTTCAGACTACCTGCTCAGGATCACATTCGGATTTATCTCAAGTTGTTACAATAGAATATGTAATTATGACTGCTTCTGAAAAAAGCATCAAACCGCCAGATAGCGTTTGCTAACTGCTGATGCGTCCTACATTTTTGCAGACAAGTGCAGCCTCTCCGCAAACTTGAAAATCGGTTGTCAAGGCCAAATTGGGCTTAAAATCTGCCTTTATGTTGTATAGTAGCGCTCCAGGCTGAATAGCAGAGTGAAAGAGGCAGGCAGAGAGAGAGAGAGAGAGGGAGAGAGAGAGAAATGGTCAGGGGGATAGAGAAAGGGATATTAAGTGACATAAAAGGGAGATATCACAGAAGGAGCGATGTTACTGAAGGGCATTCAGGGAAAGGTGGAGGAAGGGGAGGGAGGCAGATCGCAACATGAAATCTGATCTTCCCCAGGAGCCTCTACTTATCCAGTCCCTCTGCAACTAGCGGCTCAACAAACAACACACAATAAAAAAGGAGCCAGGCGGAGAAAGCATAACATTTAAATCAAACTTGTTTTCACATCTGGTCAAATGTTTTGTTATTGTCGTGTTTTGACAGCGGGAGAATGTCCTCGCCTATAACATGTATCGGACTACAGCAGTCAGTTTATTTCTGCTTCTCCCTCCATCTGTGCACATCTGGTGCCTATTCTGAACCAATATGCATGCATCGCTGCATTTATGTAGAGTCATATTTACCATGCCTACATCATTGTATTCTTGTTCCCTACACTGAAATGAAAATAAACACTGAATTACTTACCATTTAAAAAAACTGAACAACATCATCAGGCAACATCTGTTTTTATGTCTTAGCTAAATGAATGGTAAACATACTTGGCTTTTCTTTCCCTGTCCAGTCCATCCATATTACAACACTCAAATCTCCATCACTTTGACAGAGCCTTGCTTTCATTCACACTCTTGCAAAAAGGTCACATGTCAACAGATCTGTGCTTCAATGTGCGGGACAATGCATGTACCAAGTACCCTTTAACACAAAGGAATCACTAAGCCTACTCAACCGCCCGAGGAGCAACAACGATGCATTGTGCCCTTCAGAAACAAATGGTTACATCATTTCATTTTACAGTGCGGTTCTTCTTCACAACTCCAGCCGTTTCCCCTGGCTCTGGTCCACAGCTCTCACACTCACCAGACACCAGTAGCCGCTGCAACTCTGATCAGCAGCCAGACACTTTACTCATTTGATAATGTGTTATTTTCATAGCACATCTACCTCATGTTGCAGTCTGTCAGTGTCAGCAGGTTTACACCACCCACACACACACACACACACACACACACACACACACACACACACACACACACACACACACACACACACACACACACACACACACACACACACACACACACACACACACACACACACACACACACACACACACACACACACACACACACACACACACACACACACACACACACACACACACACACACACACACACACACACACACACACACACACACACGAAACAGGTGCCATTTATTGAGAAAACCCATCTCGCTGCCCAGTGCAAACACAGTCCAATAACACAGAGCCTAAGGTCAGAGAGAGAGAAACACACACGCACGCACACTTTGAAAGAGAAGTTTAGGGAAGCACAGAAGCCAAATCTAACAGTTTATATAACAGTGAAGGTAGAAGAAGGACAGGCCAGCTGAAACAAGTTATTTGTTTAGTTGTTTGCAAGCTATGGGTTGGGTTGGAAAATAATCCATTTGAAACTGGTTTCAGGTAGGTATGAAAACCTTAATTTAGTAAGTTTCAAGGCAAATTAAACTCTTGTCTCCTTGTCCTTTAGGTATTAGCCAGGGGACATTTGTTTTGGACCCATCTGTTCAGCACCATTTATTCTGCTGCTTTACGAAAGTAAAGTATTTGCGATACAGGATTTCAAAGGATTCAGGTATCCATATTTGATTTAAGGGAACTGAAACCAAACTGGTTCAAGTCATATCTAGTATGCAGAAAGACGAAAATGGTCCTCTCCTTGCTTCTGCTGTTGATCAAGAGAAGTAGACAGAGTAAGTGTGTGCATGTGTCCTGTCAGGCATAGGGGGAAAGGACAAGGTGCTTTTCATCATCATCTGAAGACAAAAAGCTAATAAGGTCTGAAGCGCTTCCTCCCTCTTCCCCAGCCTTTCAGCTTCACTGTGGAAACACTTCAGGGGAGAGGGGGAGTCCCGACACTTGATATAACAAGCTCCCAGGTATTTAATAAGCTGATGTTTTGACCATGAAGCGCTATATCACTACACCATCCATCTTATCTGCTCCTCCTGTAGAAGCCAATGATAGATTCAGATGCAAAACTAATTAATAATCAAGTTTCTTTCACTGTACTAAATAACCACGCGGACTGATACATGGAGTGTTGTTTGCATCCAAGATGGTATCGATATCAAGGATTTCTAGGACGTTCAAGAAGCGAAGGACAAGGAATGTTGCGTGCTACGTATAGCTTAACCTTCAGTGATCCACAATCCTTACTACCAACAGAAAGCCAAGGCTATCTCCATTAAAGTCGTATAACCCCTTTAACGAAGACTCATAAGCTCCTAACTGTCTGTCCACACACTTAAGATTGAACATGTGTGTATGGTGGACAGACAGGCAGAGGTAACATTGGGAAATCAGCCGTTCAGAGGAATAAACTCTGTGGTCTACACTGTTCTGTAACTGGAAGGCCGGCTGCTGACATTTGGCATTGATTGTGCGGTTTTATAGGCATTCGTCAGTTAAACCCCTATTGGACAATTACAGAGAGAGCCTGCTTGCTCCTGCAGGGGGGGGGGGGGGGGGGGGGGGGTCGGGACTTTGATCTCTCTCTGCTTTTCCCCCCTTGCTCGGTGGAAAACCCGCAGAAACAAAGACGAAAAGGTGATGCACCTCTAATTGGCTCCAAGCTAAAGGAAACTGGAAGCAGCTGGTTGAAGGGAGCGTAGATGGAGAGAAAAGACGAGGACATTTTGAAGACGTAGGAAGGAAAGGATATAATAAAGTGAAAGATAAGAGGTTTAGCAAAGAAACGAGGTGGAAAATAACAGCAAGAATGCCTTGTTACATTTAAGAGAAGCTCTTCATTTGTTTAAACGCCTGGAATATAAAATGCTGTGCAGGAGTAAACAGTGTAAACACAGACCACTGATCACACATTCAAATAATCCCGGCAGGAAATTTACAAAACTATTATTTCTTTATAACCCGTTATGTTTAAATGGCAGCAATGGTTTGTGAGTGATGATAATCCCATCTGTAATATATAGGACATCATGCATTAGAGCTGTAATGAGTGCATCGTGGTGTCAGCTGTGTGAAACGAGGGGAAATGGTTCATCTGATTGTATGCCAGTTTCCAATTCCCCGACTGAAGAGTGGAGATTAAGGTTTACATGTTTCCATGACTAGACTAGTTTTTTGTTGTCCTTTAATCCAGAGTCAGATCACTTGGCTTTCAATTTGCATGTGTGTGAAACATTCAGGAGGGGTTTAGCCTGCAGAGATCCAAACTCGGACCTCAAAAAATAACTCTGAGGTAAACATAGGAGTGTTTTGTTAGGGTAATAAATCACACTTTATCAATATGACTGTATGTAATGCTTTGAATTGTGTTAAAAGAGCACTCAAGTGGTAAAGAATCGGAAAAGATAAGAATAGCAGAACATATACAGTAAGGGTAAATAGCCAAACTATTGACCTTGAAAATAGGTGGAAAGCTCCTTTAATGTCTACGCTTGAGCACTAGTTAATCTGGAAAATGTCTTCCTGAGGGCTTTTTTGGTAATTCGGATATTATTCTTCATGGACCAGAGACCATAAACCCGGCTTCACTTTCCATCCCATCCCCCAACCTTGACCCTCAGATTGCTGGCTTTGATTAATGGCCCATGCAGCTAATCTAGGATATATGTGGACAACTTTTGAAAAAACACACCGGCAGTGCGCTCCCACTACAAGGCCTGCGGTGAGTGGTTAGCGGTGGACGCTACTAGCACATTTTCCCTTCACTGTCTGTGGCCAATCTAGATGGTTACAGACCATGTTACAGAGAGCCAAGATGGCCGATGTTAAAAAAAAAAGAAGCAGCTAAACATGGGGAAAGTCACCAGAATTTATCTTAGGGATTTTCCACAATTTTTCTTTTACAAGAGCTGTTGGTTACCAGAGCATAGACTGTGGTTAGCTTGGCATGGAAGTATACAAGCACACACAAAAAAGAAGAAGAAATAAACAGAAGCAGGGAAAAGTAATTACCCATTGGAGGGATGTGAGTTTGTGTTTATGCATGTTTGTATTTGCTTGTCTGTCTGCAGAGTCCCGTTATGATCACCCAATCTGCTTTCGCTCACTCGAAGGTTAGCCCGAATGTCCGAAAAATACTTTGGATGTAGGACACACAAGCACTCCCCATGGTTTGATCCATTTTTCCACGGGCGGTTAGCAGAAACAGGCTGAAAGTGGCGGCTCCAGCTCCGAAAACCATGCCAGGCAGTTTGACTCTCTCCGGGTAGCTGGAGAAACTCCACCCTCCTGCCCTCTGCCAACAAAGCAAGGCCACGCCAGCCTCTGTGCCAGGCTGGACTCATACTGCAGAAACATAGGGGCCTCCACAACCAGACAAGAACGCGTTGTGCATTAGGGTTGGGAACCGAAACTCGGTTCCAGATGAGAACCGATAAGAAAATGCCATACAAAATACACAATTTCGGTTCTGCCTAACGGTTCCTAGATGCGTTAGACACGTTAACCAGGGGCGGACTGGCCATCTGTGTGTTCTGGAGAATCACAGAACGGCCGGTCGTCAGCGGGCCGTTGACGGCCGGCTCGGTTAGCTGACGGCCGGCACCGCCCTTAATTTTTTTAAACGGCATCATGTAAGTTGCGCTGACAGGCGTCAGAGGTCCACAGTTGCCCCGCAGCGAGGCTCCCCCGCCCTCCCGTAGACAGTTCACGAGCTCAGTCACTTCATAACACCAAAGATGGATCGCGGTAAACGCTCTGAAGTGTGGCTCCACTACACGAGAAAAGAAAAAGACAAGGCGCAATGCAATTCTTGTGGCAAGTGAATAGCTTGCCACAAGCATTGCTCAGTACAAATAAAGCACAGCTATTGTGTAATACATTACCGGAATCGATACATTTCAGACGATACCCATCCCTATTGTCATAGACTATTGTTTGGATCTTATGTTTAACACACTCAATATACAGACAAGTTGTATTAAAGGTATCTTATTATACAGTTTTTCATCAATATATTATTGGTCTCAGATATATACAAACATGTCTCTGAAGATCATGCATTGTAGCATCCCATAATCCCCTCCGTTTCAGCCTTGTTTCAAAAGTGCTGATTCTGTGTCTGTTACTTTAGATGAAAATAAGGAGCCCCTCCCCACGCCCCTCTGAGAGATATTTGGTTAAAAATAACACAATGGTGCTCTAGGAGGAGATTCAGGTGATCAGGTGGGCGGGGTTACCTTGGTTGGTGATTGGCTAATGGTTACACAAGCCAACAAATCGTTATGACATCATAAAGTGGCCAAAATCTGATCAGCTCATTTTCAGACATGTTTTTATAGAAACGGATCAGGACAAAAAGTGAGAGAATTGTTTTTCCTGAAACTTTCAGAATCTCTTTACACAGAGGGGACACATGTTTATGTATAAAAGACATGAAAAGTGGATTTTGCATAATAGGTGATCTTTAATCTTGAATGAGTTCACATTTTTCACAGAAAGTTAGTTTTTTTCCTCCATAACCGATCCCTCCAAAGGGAACAAAGGGGTCGTTTTGGGCCCTCGTGCTTTTCCTGAGCAGGTTGCACTGGCCCAATGAAAGCCTGAGCGGAGCACCCAGCTGGCAAGAAAGGCATCCGCTTCCCCCCCCCTCACTCTACATCCATTTCTTCATCTCCTCTTTCTCTCCTCGTCCTTCCACCAGTCAGGGCCCGACTCTGTGCCGGCTGAGGTAACTGCCAAGCACACTCAACAGCACAGAGTGAACAAGCCTTTTGAAAAGCTACCGTCGCCCCCCCCTCCTCTCTCTCAGTGTGAAAAGGGGGTCACTGTGCCACACTGGACTACTGTTAACCATGTGGGCTCAGCCGGAGGTACCACCGACAAAATCTTTCTCAGTGTCTCTCAATCCTTCTCTTTTTCTGCCCTCCATGCCTGCTGGATTACATGGTGCAACTGCACACACACCCACACACGAAAGGCTCAGAGAGGAAGACACACACACAATCAGCCTCAGATCCTATCTGCCACCACTGCTACAGACAGTAATCTCCACCGATCGCCTGCTTGTTGCTGAGACGGAAAGAATACATAGACAAGAAACAAGCTCAAATCTGATTGGCGAGGAGAAAATGTGAGTGTGTGTAACACAATATGATGTTAAGTGACAAATACAGTATAATACGCCAAAAACCCGAAAAACACAGAGCAGCCCTGACGACACCATTACATTACATTTCATTTAGCTGAGGCTTTTATCAAAAGCGACTTACAATAAGTGATAAGCCATAAAGATACAAACTCAGAACAAAAACATTTTGCTTCAAATGCTTCGGTGCTGGTGCATTAGTTTCAAATGCAAAGCTCTTTAAGTGATTTAATGGCCAAGGTACAAGCGAAACAGGTGGGTTTTTAAATTGCGACGGATGATATGTTGACTTTCTGCTGTCCTGACATCATTCGGAACCACAATCAACCATTTTGTAACCAGGATAGCAAACCTTGTCACATTTAATCTGCAAATAGCAGATACCACCAAGGCCTTTTTTGCTTTTTTTCTGTCCTTTCCAATACCTTCTATTTTGTATAGATAGTTGGCCCTCTATGTAACATTATAAACTGCTTCATACAGCTCATTTGAAAATGTATCACTCCTGGTTTATATATTTATGCTGTTCACCCTAAACAGCTCATGTATTAGTAAGCTAACGGCTACATTTTACGGTGAACTTTCCCCTCTTAAACATAGTTCACCTAATGACTACTTTAATAACTACAATCAATAACCTTTAATAGTATCAATAGGTCCATCTGGATACTTTGGGATGGGGCGAGTTAAATAAAGTGATAAATAACACTGACGACTCCAGAGAGGTTACAAAAAGAAAGCAAGAGGTTGTGCCTGCCCAGAAATATAGCCGCTGACAGGACCCAGCTGAGGGAGGTGGAGGTTGTGGACAATACAGCCATTGAAGCGTTCTCAGTTCTGTCCTCCGAGACACAAACCCACAGGTATTCCCTGGTTTAAAGGAAGAGTTCCCCTCTAATGAATTCATGGAAACAGAAAAATGTCATTTTTGGTTGCCACCCATTTGCTTACAGAAGGTAGTGAAAGGTTCCTTTCTTCAATAAACTGACCTCACCTAAGCTGTCAGCAGGTAATACGTTATGGGTTTGGTTTTGAACCTAATCCACAAGTATGATTTTACTTTCACCTTGTGTGTGAGACACGTTTAAATTGCTCTGTTGGTTTACTTTTTCCTGTAATTCATTTAAATTAGTGTTTTCATCCCTGCAGTCGCTTACTTGCAGGAAAGGTGACAAATTGAGTCATTCGACGGAAAAGAGACTCGTCAGTCATCCAACTCGGCACAAATTCTTGACATAACAGCACTGCGCTCATGTTTGTTCAGTTCGGTTAAAAATGAAATGTTGGTAGTTGTGCCTATTTTTTTCATTAGCCTAGATCAAACTTGCCAAGCGTCTCTGCTTTCTCGCTGAATGACACTCGAGGGAGACATCTCTATTTTAATCTTTCACTCATTTTGACATGTTCTGTTGTCGACACAAAGATCTGCTCAGCACGGAAACCTTTCATCCTGAAACCCCCCAAACATTAAATAAACAAAAACACACCATGAGGCAATTACTACTGGTATTCACATGAAGAGAAGAAAAGTAATCAATATGGATCAGTTTGGGCAGATGGTGGAAGATTGACTTCCTCTCAGACTCTGGTCAACCACTGGCAGGAAACATCCTTCTTCTATCGCCCAGTCTGAACACATACATGCACACCTATTGCTGCGCTTAAAGCAGCCTCACGGTTGAAGAGTAAACATGAAGCGTGTGTGTCTTTGTGTGTGAGCCTGAGTCTGTGTGTTTCTGTTACGCAACGGGAGAGTTCTTCCCATCTGTGCCTCTCTGCAGCCCCCGCATCCCGGACCAATGAAGCGAGAAACGACAGCTCTGCCTTGCACTCTGCCTCCTCTCAGTCTTCCTCATAACACCGTCCCACTCTCCATTATTATCATCCGCCGCCCACAAAAAAACACACTCTTTCCTTACTATACCTATCTCTGTTCTGTTTGGCTGAAATAAGCCACTGCTGGGTTGCAACCCGATGCAATATGTATGTCACCTTTGCTGTCAACATCACAGCCCTCAGCTTAAACAAAACCCCTCTGCATGGTGTCTAACACATATTTGTAACTTCTAATGCTCAAATTCCAGATTATCCCTGCTGTCTGGAACACACCCCTGATCCTCCATCCTCCATTGCTGCCCTTCCGGCTGGCCTCACTCCCCACAGGGCTCACTGTTGTGGAAAAGATGTTAAAACAAAGAGAGCAGACAGGGCTGCGATAATCCTAAACACAGCAGCTGGGGAATTAGCTAGCCATTTGCTTACTGCAAAGTATGCACAATCCTAATCGCTGTTAGAGCTACTAATGTTAGCATGGTACTTAACTGTTGATGCCTATCACTTAAGATCGGGGGGGGGGGGGGGGGGGGGGGGGAGATGTCTTTTACTTTCACTGCTAATATGCTCCGTACACAATCCTATAGTTTGGTGATCTGTCCCGTCCGGAAAAAACATTTTAGATGATTCCACCCGGGCCAATGTGTGGGTGGTTCTATACACATAAATGAATTATAGATGCACAGAGACCTATTCTCTGTCCAGGGTATTTATGCAATGAGCAGCATCAGGTTTCAGACAGTAACGCTACCCTGAATGACGACAGAAATGTCTTTAGTATTGATTCTCATATAGCAATAAAAAACATTCATGATATTCAGCCTTCACATAATTGTCATTGAACAAATGAATCAACTGTCCCATATTTTCTGCTTACAAACTTTCCCTTTCAGTGTTTTCATTCCCCAATTGTATACTTCCTGTCTCTTTCTCTTTACTATCTCTCAGACTACCTCCTCCCATCTAGTTAAAGCTGGCAAGGAGTGAGCATGTGATGCTTGCACCCTGCATCCTATCTGGTCCAATCTGTTACAATATAGTGGACACTAAAACACTTCTCACTTCAACAGCAGAGAACCAGAGAGAAACAACAAGCAGAATATGTAAAACTGCACTTATCCGCGCCTCTGTAAACAAGTTAACACTCGATGACTAATAATGATGTCAAATATTTGAACTACCCAAACTGTTTGGTTTCACTTCTTGGGAGTTGCCATTGCTTCTGCAATGGCAACTCTACTGAGGAATTACAAAAAGCTAAGTGCTACTAATGTTCTTTTTGGCGCAACAAACGCCACTGTACTGTTGTTGAGTTTAGGCCTGACAGCTAAGTTAGCTACTGCCCAGTCAGCTGCAGCCCGCACATCCATCTGATAGCTACCGTTTTATTACAGGTGTCATGGCCCGAAGGCAGCAATTAAGTGGTTAGGGATACTGCGCATAATCGTTTGGAGAGTGGATTTCTTTTGTCCTGCTCCGTGCTAAAGGCTGGTTAAGAGTTTCAGCTTGAGGTCCAGAGAATTGTTTCCTACTCTGTCAAGTTGCAGGCAGGCAGACAGACAAATGTGATTGGAATTCCATACTCTGAGCCGCAGGAGGAGTCGCCTGAGAAAGGCTAGACCTGCACTTCCAACCCAGACTGACCACATGCATTGTTCACCCACCCCACTGACATTCCAGGAATAAGCAGAGGTGGATATTTCCTCCGTCTCCCACACAAAGGCCATCTAAAGAACACTGAGTTGTGCGTGTTTACGTGCACACACAGACACACAATCACAAGCGTAATATTAATGATGTCAACATTTGGCTGCTTTGTGGTTTCAAGTGGAAATATGTGAGGAAGAGGATAAAAATGCTAAATAATATATGCAAACACATGACTACAGTGCACTCATTCACTCAGGTTTTACATGTTCTTCCTCAACACACAGGTTTCTATGATGGGTCTGACATGCCCTTTGCAATCCAGACCATCTGTTCAAACCACAACAAAGATGAGAGACAGCAGCTTCCACTCACCTATATGGTCTCCATGGAAACTGTTGTCATGGGATGGTCTACCGTGGGGCACGAGGTCATGATGGGCAGCAGGTGGCCAGATTTGACCAGTCTTGCGAACGGTCACTATAGTGGCTTCAGACATGACCACATGTCCTCCCTGCTGCCGTTGGTGCCGCTTCTGGGACTGAGGAGTCGGCGGGCTGCTGCTGTCGAACGAATGCTGGGAGTTCTGGGAGTTTTGGGACGGAGAGCGGCTCTTCTCTCTAAAAGGCCGGCGGAAGGCCGTGGTGGGACTGGGTGAGACGTGGCTGGACTGACCTGAGGAAAAGTCCTCCTCACTGGACGTCAGGTTCTCGTTGGAGCTGCAATCTGGCGTGTAGCCGCCTCCTCCGCCGACATCCTCGAAGCTCCCTGGGGAGTAGGAACGGCGTGGCCAGGTCAGCAGGTGGTCATCGGCTCCCCCAAGTTCCCTCATAGTGACTCCACTACCACTTCCCCCAACACCTCCAACGCCACCTTCACCCATCATCACCCCGCCGACATAGACACTAGAGTAAGCCTGGAACTCCGAGGGCTGCCAAGGAGGAGGTGGAGGTTTGCCACCATTGGCCCTCCCTGAATGTCGCTGGTTGGGTTCCCCATCTTCATATTCTGCGTCATAGCCGCAGGTGCTTTCAGTGGAGCGGCCTCTGTACACCGGCCTGGCGCGGAGCTCCCCTGCCACCGTTGCCAGGTTACCTGGGAGGGAATGGAGAGATCTCTTTCGCTCCATCTGCATGGCCTGGCTGCCCAGGGAGCTGATCTTGTCCGAGACTTCACGGTCGTTGACCCTGATCAGCCCCCGATCCTGGTGGAATTCCATGTTAGAGTAGAATGGCGGTGGTGGTGGCGGCAACTGCTTCTCCTGACCCTTCGCTGCCTCCCCAGCAGTGTGAGAGTTGGCCCGTTTGATCCTCTCAAAGTTAGACCTAAGAGCTGCAACGCCAAGTCCCATCCCCAGCTTGTCCTTGGGGTCAGAGGGCAAGTCCTTCTCTGTGGGCGGAACGTTGATCCTGCGGGGAGAGACGGAGATGCCACCGGAGATGGCACCTCTCTGCTTAGAGGGCGAGAGGCCATCTAGGTTGTCACAAGAAGTGGACTCAGCCTGCGGGGGAACCTCGAAGGCGGACTCCAGGCCGTCTCCGTGGGAGGCCGACTTCCTGGCTGGTGGAGGCCTGGGTTTGGACCTTCCAGTCCCATCTGCGGTAGGCTGATAACGGATCCTATCAACACTGCCACAACCATACACTCCACCAACAACTGCTACTCCAACTCCACCAGTCTCCTGCATGTGTGGCTGCTGGGACTGGCACTCTGCGCCCTGTGCGGCTGCAGGGTCCATCCCCTCACCCAGGGGGGTCTTTCTGAAGCCCCACCGCTGCTTGTCATAGCTTTTCCTCTCTTTAGCCAGGAGGGTCTGCAGGTAGATCATGCGGAAGCGCTCCTTGTTCACCTCCTGCTCCAGGCGTCTGATGGACGCTTTGCACCTCTCCAGCTCATGCTCGATGTCACCAACTGATCGCAGCTCCATTTTGGGGGGGTCGGACTCTGGGAATTGCGCTTTCCACGCCTCGGTGAATCCCACCGGCTCCACCATATTGTGCCTGATTTATTACTGTGACGGACCCCGGTTCACACACACCGAGGGATTCAAGCAATGGCAGCTCTTGTCTTTTTTCTTTAGTCCAGTTCGCTACTGACTGCTTATCGACAACAATGGCCACTTAAAGTGACGATGTTTAAAACAGGCCTTTAGGTAACCCGTGCAGAAACACACTGCCTAATTGCTGACACTTGTCGTGTGCTGCGCATATACAATAAATCCCATTCTGAACAAGAGAAACCGGCTGTTCAGCCAGAGCAAGAGCTGGGAATGTGTGGGGCATAAAAAGGAACAAAAAGCTGCAATAACGCGCGTCTTTCTCATGCATTATTACGAGAAAATACACTTTTAGAAGATCAATCTCAGCCTCGACACAATGACAGCATCTGTCCTCGCGGGGTGACACTGGGATCTGGCTCCCAGGGAGAGAGGAAAAAATAAGAAAGTGGTTTAATCCTGCGAGGTTTACTCACTATCTACTATTCCGGGTTTGTTAGTGATAGCAGGTCCGTTCACTCTCACTCCATTCATACGGCAGTGATCCCAGGTGCTGCTCCACACCAAGAGCCTTTGTACCAGCAGCGCTCAAGGAGAAAGGAGAAAAAGCGCAAAACCCAAGCGACGACAACATCTGAGTTTCTCACGGGATGCGATCAAGCGGCGTGGTCCGGTTTATGGATTGTTTCGTTAGACCATGGTTTTAACACGGTGCCTATGTGGTCTCGTTGTTTTTCCCCCCAGTTGTTTTCCAGGTTTATCCCGTTTCTTCGGCAGTGATGGTGCCGCTCTGTGTGCGCTCGCATCTCAGGCAGCAGCACTGAGGGGCTGCAGGAGTGGGAGGGGCCAGAGAGAGCTGCTGTTAAAGAGACAGAGCAGGGCCAGACAGCCCCCAACTCATTATTAGTTTATTTTATGAATATGATATTAGAATATTAAAAATAGGCATTTTGTATCAGCACCTGGCATTTTTTTGTATCTTTGTTTGGGGTCACATAGTAGCCTATAGCATTTTGTTCAGTTGACAGTTCAATCTTTTTGAGTGATACAGAAATAGTAAAACAACCAACGCACAATAAACAGGTAAATAAACAAGCATAAACACACAAAAAAAGAATAAGAACAAAAATAATGGGGGATTTTCTGTGTTAAGGAAATATAAGAAAAAAAAGCAGAGATTATACAAAAGCACGAACAAACAAGGGATGGCCGTCTCTGTAAAATAGATAATGATTCCACACTGTATTGTTTTGTCATGTCGCACATTTATAAAGTAATAATGTATCACTCGTTTTAACATCTCCTTTCAAATGTGTCAGGAAGCATTAAGCTATACCTCTCCCAATACTCCAATCTTACAGGTTTTAGTAGCAATTAATAATAAGAATAATATGCAGGATATGACTCCTTCTGGGCTCCTTTAAGATAGTGGCAGTAGGTCTACCTGTAAAGCAGGTGTTACAGAGCACGTAGCAGTGCTGCTGTGTTATCTTTAACTTAACACTGCCACCTAGTGGAGAGATATCATACATGCAGGGTTAATCAGATTCCAGAGGTCTGAAGCAAAACATATCGTTGCAATGTTTGTAATTATTTACATAAATCAATCTATAAATAACCCGAAATTTGATTAAATATAGACATTTTGGGATTTATTTTTCAAATATTGTAAACACAGATACTTTGAGTAAATAACATAACGTTGTTTATGCAAATTGAGAAGTTTTGCATATTCAGCATTACCAGAGCGGTAAATTCAAATTACTCTAACAAAACAGTTATTGCACAAGCTAGAGGTATACTGTGTGTATTTAACATTCTGCTCTTAGGGACATTAGGCTCTATCACAGGCCTCATGGGTAATTTTGCCCATTGAACTCATAGTAATTCATGTAATTTTATAAGAGAAACACATAGGCTATGCAATAAATCAAAATGACACAATTCAAATACTATATCGTTTTATTTACCTGAAACCACAACCTCAGTAATGCATGTACAACCATTATTAGTCAATAATCAATAATGATCGTCTTTTTACATATGGTAATGTTCTTTGACTAGGTGTCACTGAGGGGAAAGCCCCCTCTCAATAGATCACAGTTTTACAGCAGTTGATAAAGATACATGACAGTAATAATAATAATAGTTATAACGCAGAGGTATAAGAAAACAGGAGAACACTGTTGTATTGCAGGATTGCCAATGAATCAAAGTGTTAAGTCTGTTGTTCTCATGGCAAATGATCACTTCATTACAAAGTAAATGGGTCAGTTATTGGCCCTTAGTAATTGTAAGGAAAATTAAGTTAAAAAAAAAGTAGAGCAGAGTCAAGTTCATCATGAGTAATTTCTCAATTTCTAGTGTTGTGCAAATTACCCCAACCGTTACAATAAAACAGTGATTTACATATCTATGATATATCCATCGTAAAACCCTCTTAATGTCTTTATTTTAATATTATACATTATAATCTATAAATACAAATTGCAAAGCCTACATACAGCTGAAACGCATGCATGGATGTTTTTTACACCGATGTATAGCTAAGACCGTTTGACCCAGTGTTTTAAAAGATTCTCTACGTGACAAGCTACCATGGAATTTTGGAAACGAGTTTGTCATGCAAGAAGGAACGCTGAGGGTGTTGGAAACTTCCCTGCACACAAATGGAATAGTGTCATGTTTTATATAGCATCTGCACACAGAGGTATACGAATGTTAAGAAAAGTGTGTGTGGTCATGTGTTGTGGTGCAAAGGGAATTCTGTTTCCAACCACTTTTAAGTATACCTTTATGGGTTTGGTCTTATTACTATGGAAAACTTGTCCTTTTTGTCAGTGCAAGGGAACACACACTGCTGGTCATCATGGTGTCAGAGGTGTGTGAAGGTAAGCGTGAGCAGCACACATGCTGGACAGGAGGACGACTCAGCCTCTGAGCCCACTCTTTAAAGATTATCCCAGTTTTTATGAGAGCCAACCTAAAAAGGGAGAGAAAACTACGTTAGTACAAATCACTTCAAAATTCCATGACCAGTTTAATTCATTCTGTGACTATAGCGTGAATATAGGCAAGTGACAGAGCGGTGAAAAGTACAGCACACAGCAACATTTCCAAAAGTGGCATGTGGTCAACGCATTATACATTTTTAATTGTTTAAACTTGCCATAATCACTCCCTTGCATACTTTTAAAGGGTAGAATCACTTTTTAAAACTCCTTTATCTAGTCTACAAGTTACCAAGAAAACATTTCCCAGGATTCTTCTCAATTTAATGGTGCTTTTACTCTGGGAAAAAAGTCTCCGTTGCCCTATCGTTTCATTAGATTCTACTGCAGTGAATGTGTATTTAGTAGAGTGTGAAGAAAGCAAATGGATACTCACTCTAGTGACAGGGGAGCCAATGGAAGGCATTGAGGAAGAAAAGCACACGGTTGTTAAGTGGAACACAAACACACACACACACACGGTGCGGACAAACCCAGGCTTCTACCTTGTAAGACATGCTTTAGATGAGGCAAAACAAAACATGATCTAAATGTTAGTGCAGTCGACTGAATGGGCTCGGATACACCATCACAGAGCAGCACACACTAAAACCTCCAGATATTAAAGCCTTTAAGAGTCAAATATTTAAGATTGTCTCCTGCCGGTCATGTTGTGCCAAGGACACTGAAGCATTCATATGTCTGAAATGGTTTGTATTCAAGTATTATATGCACATACACACAAAAAAACACCGGATATGAAAACCACGAAGTCAATGGATTAAATAAAGACAGAGCACACTTTGATTCAAAGGGTTTATGAGTGTATATTTCCTTAAAGTAAAAAACAACATTTTGGGTTCTTGCAATCCAAGTTCATTTGGAGTACTTTCTGCATTAGTATTTTTTTTGTCTTAGGATTTGAACATTACGGTCCTTTGAATCAAACGCCATGAGATGGTAAATAACATCATCCCCTCTCAGTTCTGTCTCCGAAGCAAAACACAAATAAAGTTAATGAAAGTCAGAACTCAGTACAAACAAAATATATCCTTAAAAATGTTAAAGGGGAAGGAAATGTTTTGTTCTTCGTTTTTTGCACAAGCAAATAGGGGCACACCTCAGATGTTACGCTTTAGCAAAACCCTGTCGGGAAAAGCATCTCGAGATGAGCAAAACAAAGATTATTGTTATCACATTGAGGTAGCTGTGCTCTGCCCAGTGCAGAAAAACTGGCTTATTTTCAAATCATTATAGTAAAAAAAAGTACATCCATGAGGTTAATTTAAACTCTAACATGGGGGTGGGGGACATTCACAATTAAATTAGAAATGAGAAACCACATACAGTTCATGCTTGGTCACAAGACATGCAGCGTTTTTGTTTTCAAATATTTTTTTTCTTCTTTTTTTAAAGCGGAGCAATCGAACGTTTACTCCCAAACCTTTCCCCGTCCGCCACACGGAGCTTGTCCTCTCTGAAAGAGTTCCGAGTTGATATACTGAAGACACAATGGTAAACGTGAACATAAATGAAGGCGCCAAGTCAAAGCCACAGTGGTCGAACAATTGACGAAGCCATAAAAAAAGTTGCATAAAATTCTATCTCTGTACAGATGATGGATTTCTTAACTTTCTATTCAAGAAGAGGGAAGCTAAACATAACTGTTACTGTAGTGACAACTGATACTCCCAGAATAGTAAATATAAACCTTAAAGGCAATATTGAAAATAATAATAATAATAAAATAACTGTCAACAGTATATTTTTCTTACAGACAAGCAACAAAGTCCACAGCTACGGGAGTGGTGATTTTCTTACACTCGCATTTAAAGCCTCACCCATTCAAATATCCTATCCTAACGCTAACCAGGTGTCTTCTCGGTTCACATTTTATATTATCCATTACGTTTTATGTGTTAAAGTTGGTCCTTCTCGCACAGGTGGTAGGCAGGCACGCACTAGTACACACGCTAACTCTACAAACACGCTCACACGCAAGCTATGCACACACGTAGGAAGGCAGAGAGGGGAGAGGGCATAGGGAGGTGATGGCGGTGAGGGGCGGGGGAGGAAAATGGGAAAAAGTCGAGATTGTGCTCAAGTCAGTCAGGACCAGAACATGTCGGCCATGTTAGTGTCGGTGCTGTAGATCCAGCCCACCAGGGGGATGGTAAGGGCCACAAAGGGCCAGGAGATGCCCTCCAAGCATGCAGGCAGGCAGCAGCCTTTGGAGCCGGCCGGCTTCTCCAGCTCTTTACCGGGCTCCATGTAGTTCCTGGCGGCGAACTTGAGGAACTCGTCAAGTAGGATGACAGGCAGGGAGATCTTAAGCACCACCAGCCATTGGGTCATATTCAGAGGGGTGATCTGGAAGATCATCTGAAAAGAAGGAGGAGGAGGAGACAAAGGTCAAGGTGTGGTTCAGTGGATCACTATTTGAAATAATGACATGTCATCGCTACGTCATGGGCAAGTGTCTCATGAAAAGAAATGTTTCTCACTGGAAGAGGCTCCACGTGGAGGATGAGGAAGTGAAGGGACATGGAGAGGCAGATGGCTCCCAGCAGCCACACGTTCTCCCAGGGAGGCATCCTCACCAGGGACTGGTTCTCTGACACGCTGAGAACGAAACAAGGGAGCACGTTTGTTAAAAACTCAATCTGACTTCAGAGCCAGCACACTTAAAGATCTCCTATCATGCTATTTTTAGGCATATATTATATTATGAGAAAGTAAAACAAAATGGCCAGCACTATATACAAATGGAACAATTGTTATTATAATTTGTTTTACTTCAAAACACAATCATTCTGAACATGTCCATCTTGCTTATTTGTCAGTAGTAAAAGCTGGAGAATGCCTTGCTCAAACTAACCTGTTCAGGGCATTGCACATCTCTATGGTGACCAGCACAGACAGGGCCATGGTCATGGGGTACGGAGACTCAAACACCTTACAGTCCAGATCTGTGAACTCTGGATTCTCTGGGCCACACTGCAGGAAGTGGCTCTAAAGGAAGTCAAAGGAAAATATAGATTAAAGCCAACAGGAAATGACATTAGGTTAGTGTGTTGAAGTGTGCATTGCTAGCAAGATGGTAGCGGTTTGGCTGTTATTCCTACCAGCTGGTAAAAGGTGATCCTTGGTCCATCCTCAGCAGCAACAAACCACCAGGCAGCAGCACCCACAGTGCCAGCACCCACATAACCTGGGGACCAGAAAGACGTCACTCACACACACAATGACGCAAAGGCCGGTCACTTAAATACAAGACGAAGGCAAACTGCAATTAGATGCGACCTATTCTGTGACTACCTGCATAAACTCTACTTTCACAATGTGCCATTGCGGCAGATCTTTAGCAAGTTAATTGATAGCTTGTGCATTAATACAACTGGCTGTTCTAGTGTACTATTGCCTGTTGATGGCTAATGCTTCTGAAGTGTTTTACCACCACTTATGTACACACATTAGAAGCTTAAATACCAGTTCATATTTACTACATTTTCCAAATACTCAAGTTAAAGTTAACAAAGACAAAAAGGCCTTGCAATGAAGAAACGGGGGGGATATTTTTGGCTGAAAATGTCACACTAGAAATTGACAATGAACAATAACATCTGACAAAGGACTAAGTTTAAATGGACAATTATCCCTACACATATGGTAACCACTTACATCCAATGGTGAGGTATCTGAAGAAGAGCCACCCTGAGATGAGGGGCTCGCGGGCGTTGCGGGGGGGCTTGGTCATGATGTCCAGGTCCGGTGGGTTGAATCCTAGAGCGGTGGCGGGCAGACCGTCGGTCACCAGGTTGACCCAGAGCAGCTGCACCGGGATGAGGGCTTCAGGGAATCCCAGCGCCGCGGTCAAGAAGATGCTACACACAAGAGAAGCAGAATTATCTGATGTTATGGTATATTGTGTACAAGGTATATAAAAAGGTAAACGGTAAACTAGTTATCCTTACCAGACAACTTCGCCCACATTGGAAGAGATGAGGTATCTGATGAACTGCTTCATGTTGTTGTAAATGGCTCTGCCTTCCTCCACTGCAGCGACGATGGTGGAGAAGTTGTCGTCAGCCAGCACCATCTCTGACGCGCTCTTAGCAACAGCCGTGCCTGAACCCATGGCAATACCGATTTCAGCCTTCTTTAGAGCAGGGGCGTCGTTCACTCCATCACCAGTCTGAAGGGAGAGTGAGAACAAGTGTGAAGAACTAGTTGACAGTGTATCATTAATGTTTCACTAGGAAATCATTTATTTCATTTCGAGAAGACATCTTGCATATTTAAAAAGGGAATAAACTAAGACATGTTAGATAAGGCGGCTTACCATAGCTGTGATCTCATCATAGGACTGCAGGTACTCGATAATCTTGGATTTATGTGAAGGCTCCACACGGGCATAGCAGCGTGCCTTCAGCACAGCTTCTCTCTGTGCAGTGGGCGACAGGTCGTCAAACTCTCGGCCGGTGAACGCCATGCTGGAAACATCGTCGTTCTCTCCGAAGATGCCAATGCGTCTGCAGATAGCCACGGCCGTCCCTAAGGTACAAAGGACAACACGTTCATTTCTTAGCGCTGCATGGGATGCAAGTGAGTATTCAGAACTAGATGTGATGATTGCCCTTGTGTCTTTAGTGGTTTTCATGCTCGTACCGCAAGGGAAGTTATTAACAAACAAAGTCAATCTTCTCCACGTACCCTTGTTGTCTCCAGTGATCATAATGACTCTGATGCCTGCGAGGCGGCAGAGTCTGATGGAGGCTGCCACCTCCGTCCTGGGAGGATCCAGCATGCCCACACAGCCAACAAAGGTCAGGTCAGTCTGCACGATAACAGAAAAGGGAAACAATGTCACACCTGAAAAGGAACCTAGACACCAGAAGCTTTGGGAGAGTAATATAAATCCGTCTCCGCTCTCACCTCATAGTCAACAAAGCGGGCGGAGTCCTCCAACTTCATCTCCTCTCTGACCAAGCGGTGGTCTCGGGTAGCGAGAGCCAGACAGCGCAGAGTGTCTCTGCCGCTTCCATACTCCTTGATCACTGACAACACTTTTTCCTTGATGCCAGGGGTCAAGGGCACCTTGTCACTGCCCACACGGATGTGCGTACACCTGTCAATCAGTCCCTCAGGGGCCCCCTATGAGCAGGGAAGGACAGGCGGATGAGGAAACACAAGGGAAATGACAAAACAGTGTATAAGAGAAACACTTTCATTAAAACGTTTTTTATAGTCTTCGGACAATGATTCACTCGAGTCCTAATTATGGTGCTTTCAAGTTAACAAAAAGGGATATCATTGAGTGGCATTAATAGACTTGGAGAAAGCCGATACTACAGAAGTGTTATAGTTGCAATGTTACTAAATCTTACCTTTACAAACATCTTGCCAACAGAGGATCGGGCCTTATTTGCAGTGCAGTACACAGACATGGACTTCCTGTCTCTGGAGAATTCCAGCGTAAACTCTTTCTTCATCAGCTGCTTGATCACCTAAAGATTTGATCAAACAGTTCGTTAGCATTTCTGCATTCAGTTTGTTTTGTCACCGTTTCAATCAAGTACAATGAAATCGTGGAGTTTCGGTTGCAAGGAAACAACTTTCAAGAACGGAGGGCAACGTACAGAGTTACAGGCGTTGGCTCTCTCGATCTTTGACAGGCCTTTGACATCCGTATCGAACACGTTCATCTTCTCCACCAGGCACGTGAGAGCCGTCTCTGTGGCCTCGCCCACCTTCTCAAACACCCCTTTGTTCTGGACACAAAGAGGAAAAGAAAATCATATGGTTCATCAGAAAAAGTCACTGAAAAGATCTAAGGCACTATGTACCAAAGTTACACTAGCCGCTTTCACACCAAGTACTTTGCCGTACTTAGTTCCCAGCACTTAGTTCCCAGCACTTAGTCCCCCCATGGAACTAGAGAGCCGATCGCATTCACACCGGAATAAGCCTTCCGAGTAAATCACCAGAACGCCGACACCTCCTCATCTCCACCGCTCCTATGTTTTTCTTTGTGTTGCCATAAGTTAGTCTCTCTCCGTCGGTGCGCGGGGCTAATGCTAATGCCAGCAAATACAATGGCGGCTTCACAAAACTTTTCAGAGTTTTACGGGGCGTGGTTTGCAATCCGCCCAGCCAATCAGAAATCGGAACTTTATTCTGCCCAGGAAAGTTCTCATGAACGAAGTTCTCTTTTTGGTGTGAACGCAAAATCCCAGGAACTATCGGAACTAAAAGGGAAAAGTACTCCGGTGTGAAAGTGCCTATTGGATCTAAAGAATAATGGGAAAAGAAAATCACGACTAACCTCATTATAATCCAGTGAGGAATCGTTACACAGAGCACAGATAGAGGCCAGCTCTACCAAGGCATCATACTGGGAGGATTTGACTTGTTTGCCATCAAGGAACCTAAACAAAAGCCAATCAAAGACAATAAGTGAGACAATTGTGCAGATTTCATTAATAAAGCATTTTGTAGTTTAAGTATGAAACAATACATTCATGTTAGCCTTCACTTTTATGAATCAATTTCAAGTAGAATGGATTTTTGGGGATTTGCATGCATTATTAAACTCTCAAGAGCACACATGCAAATGAGAAGGAATACTCACACTTCTCCCTCCGGGGCATATGTCGAGCCAGTGATAGTGAATTCCTTTAGCGAACAGCCATCACCCTCTACCTGATCAACGATGAACATCTAGAAACACAAACGTTGTAGAGACATACAATTAGTACGTGGTATTCCCACAAAGTATTGTTGCCCGAATCAGGGTTGTAACGATGTCTTTTTGCCACAGTATATACACTGCATTGTAAATTAGGGCTGTGCAATTAATCGTATTTTAATCTCGATTACGATTTTGGCTTGCAACGATTACGATTATTTTTATTTAAAAAAAAGGAAAAACATTTGTATTGGTTTTTCAGTTGAATCATACTTAAAGTTCTGGGTAATCAACTGTTAAAAATATTCTGTTCACATTTCTTTTGGATGTTTTCAAAGTAAATGGATAATCGTGATATCAATTATTGACCAAAAATAATCGAGCAGCCCTAAATGATTTAGGAATTGAGATGTGGGGTTCTGATGGACCAGCAGGTGGCAGCGTACTACCATCCACAGGAAATAAGACATAAGATGCTTGAACAAGAGCAATAAATAATAAAATGCCGAGCCAAAGCAGACACTGAGTTCTCTGGTGGGAAGGCTCCATAAATGTCATCTTACAGCGAGATGGACACAAGACTCCTCTGTGTGCAGACACACAACAGGAACAGTGTATGAAGTGAATCATTCCTAGGCGGAAATCATTTGACCTTGAGGATCCAAACCTGTGTAAGAACACCGGCAATAGGTCTATTCAGGATCTTCATTTAATCACTTTAATCTTTTCTTTAAATTGAAATAGCATGGGGGAACAGAATTATTATCCACCAGGAAGAAAGAAAACGGCACACACCACTAATACTGTCTTCGCTATCCAAATATAAGAGGTGTTTTTTTCATCAACGTAAACAAACACAAGGTCTTGAGTCAGACAACACTCAAGCTGCTAATATAGTTGCACACATGGATAGATAACACGTTCTTTCTATCGAAGCACCAACACCCAGAGGTGCAGGACAGAAATACATGATGAGGGATGGAAACTGGAATCTCTGAATAAAATGATCATCTGGCATTATGTGTGCACTTGGGCAGCGTCGAGACAACAGAGAGCAGTGACGTCAATGGCGATCCGACACTTAACAAAGGAATTGAACGTGAAGGAGGAACATTGAGTCACTGAGGGCATCGCATTTTAGTTCAGCCATTAAGACACAAGTGGTTTGCATGCGTCAAGCTTCTCCGTCACCGACTATCAAATAGCATCCGTTAGTTTCAAAATGAAGCCATTTAAATTTGCTTAACATAATGACGACTATAAGAAAATTGTGCAGGGTGAGCAAGGGAAGAGGACATCTTTCAACACAAGGTCACTTATGCAACTCTACTGCTGGTTCTGCTGCAAGTGAGTAACTACTGCATACTGATCAGCATGCTGCCTGAAAGAGAAGGGGGAGGAGGGAGGAGAGAGGAGGGAAACAGAAGAGCGGCGAGATAACGGGCTGAGGAAGAGCACTGAGGAAGATGGAGACGCAGGGCAGGAGGAAACACAAAGTCACACAATGAGCTTATAACGTACTAAAGGGGAACATGTATACACATATCAATTTGCATCGCTGCCTGTGTATAACTAAATCTTATTTTTACATTATTAGCCATATAGCGTCAGCAGTGCTTGGCGCTCAGTAAATCCCTACCGTCATTAAAAGGCCGTCGAGGCTGCTTTATTTCTCAGTAAAAGGTTTATAACTTAGCTTACCATTGTTCTGTCCATGTAAGGCAACTGTTTTAACTTATTTTTGGCCTTTTTTCCAATTGGTTTACATTTCCTATGCAAAGCAGACCTTTTCATCGTACTGTTGTCATGGTGAAGATGTACACAGACACACATTAGCTTCAGCGAGCCATCTTTATGCCACCAAGCCACCAAGATGCGCTGAACAACTTGAATAACTATTGTGGTTTTATTGCGATTTTTGGTACCTCAGAAATCGTTAAGAGATTGGTCCATAAAATGTGAGGAGACAAAGCTTTAAGGAGACAAATAAAATAGTGTAAACCTTTGCAGTTCCAACTCCAAAGGGCACCCTGCGACTGTAGTTTAATTTTGTTGTGTCACTTAAATATGTTCCCTGATGCAATCCTTTCCTAATTTCACTTCTCCAACCACAGTTATTCCAATAAACCTCTCCAGTGAGACATATTGAGACTGTCCTGCCACCGAGTGCTTATTCAACATCATTCAGTGGTAGGGATTTTAGCCAGGAGGAGCATGGAGGGATTACTATGACTGTCGCTCTACAAGTATTGCCATCTGATAATTGGTAATTTCTTTAATGATAAAATACTTTTGCTGTCCTTATATAGTGTGAACTCATTAGTAGCCTAGTCGGGCACTCTGACCTGTTGACACTCTGAAGTGCATGGTTACACTGGTTACTATGAAACCAGTGTAAAGGTTGAAAGATAAGCTAACAATGTCAACATTTTCAGTGAACCGAGCTGACAGGTGAAGGTTAATGAGCCGATTTACATGGCAACAAATAGCCTGCGAGGTGAAAAATGGCAATAATTGACTTACTGTAAGATCTACAATTCAGGGTTAAACAAAGTGCTTAGAAATACTTAACATACTCCATTAAACTAGATCAACATTGCATTTTTCAAACTCCAAACAGCCAGGTACAATTTGATTAGATTCTCTATAAAAAGGTTATATGCGAGAAATTCACAATCAGTCTTTTGCTGACTTTTTCTCCTCTCTGCCCCCGTTCACTCTCTTACCCTGCACACGGACATCTGATTGGTGGTCAGCGTGCCAGTCTTGTCAGAGCAGATGACAGATGTACAGCCAAGGGTCTCCACAGACGGCAAACTGCGGACAATGGCATTCTTCTTGGCCATGCGCCGAGTTCCCAAAGCCAGGCAAGTAGTGATGACAGCAGGTAGACCTGAGAGGAACAGCAACAGAACCACGGAGAAAGAGAGGATTAAGACAAACATGAGTGGAGATAAGCTGTTAGAGAAAGACATCCTGTATCAAGTATTAAATATAAGCATTTAAAAAAGTAGGATTTTTGAACAAAATGTTCCTGAAGTCTGAATAATGGCACATCATTGAAGGCTCTCAAAGCAACAAGTGTGTGTGTGTGTGTGTGTGTGTGTGTGTGTGTGTGTGTGTGTGTGTGTGTGTGTGTGTGTGTGTGTGTGTGTGTGTGTGTGTGTGTGTGTGTGTGTGTGTCTGAGCGTGTGTGTGTGTGTGTGTGTGCGTGTGCATGTGTGTCTGAGTGCACACGTGTGTGTGTGTGTGTGTGTGTGTGTGTGTGTGTGTGTGTGTCTGAGCATGTGTGTGTGTGTCTGAGCGTGTGTGTGTGTGTGTGTGTGTGTGTCTGAGCGTGTGTGTGTGTGTGTCTGAGCGTGTGTGTGTGCGTGTCTGAGCGTGTGTGTGTGCGTGTCTGAGCGTGTGTGTGTGCGTGTCTGAGCGTGTGTGTGTCTGAGCGTGTGTGTGCGTGTCTGAGCGTGTGTGTGCGTGTCTGAGCGTGTGTGTGTGTGTGTCTGAGCGTGTCTGTGTGTGTGTGTGTGTGTCTGAGCGTGTGTGTGTGTGTGTGTGTGTGTGTCTGAGCGTGTGTGTGTGTGTGTGTGTGTCTGTGCGTGTGTGTGTGTGTGTGTGTGTCTGTGCGTGTGTGTCTGTGTCTGTGCGTGTGTGTGTGTGTGTGTGTGTGTGTCTGTGCGTGTGTGTCTGAGCGTGTGTGTGTGTCTGAGCGTGTGTGTGTGTCTGAGCGCGTGTGTGTGTCTGAGCGCGTGTGTGTGTCTGAGCGCGTGTGTGTGTCTGAGCGCGTGTGTGTGTCTGAGCGCGTGTGTGTGTCTGAGCGCGTGTGTGTGTCTGAGCGCGTGTGTGTGTCTGAGCGCGTGTGTGTGTCTGAGCGCGTGTGTGTGTCTGAGCGCGTGTGTGTGTCTGAGCGCGTGTGTGTGTCTGAGCGCGTGTGTGTGTCTGAGCGCGTGTTGTGTGTCTGAGCGCGTGTGTGTGTCTGAGCGCGTGTGTGTGTCTGAGCGCGTGTGTGTGTCTGAGCGCGTGTGTGTGTCTGAGCGCGTGTGTGTGTCTGAGCGCGTGTGTGTGTCTGAGCGCGTGTGTGTGTCTGAGCGCGTGTGTGTGTCTGAGCGCGTGTGTGTGTCTGAGCGCGTGTGTGTGTCTGAGCGCGTGTGTGTGTCTGAGCGCGTGTGTGTGTCTGAGCGCGTGTGTGTGTCTGAGCGCGTGTGTGTGTGTCTGAGCGCGTGTGTGTCTGAGCGCGTGTGTCTGAGCGCGTGTGTGTCTGAGCGCGTGTGTGTACGCTCGTGTGTGTCCAGTTTACCCTCTGGGATTGCAGCAACTGCCAGAGCCACAGCGATCTTGAAGTAGTAAACAGCACCTCGGATCCAGGAGCCTCCATGGACCGGGTCGTTGAAATGTCCAATATTGATGAGCCACACAGCGATGCAGATTAGCGTAATGACCTTAAAAATCATAATAGCAAACAATTACGCATAACTCAAATACAAATGATACAGAAATAGAGGTTGTTTGAGAGAGTTCATAAATTACCTTGGATAGTTGCTGTCCGAACTCGTCCAGTTTCTGCTGCAGCGGCGTGCGCTCCTGCTCCGTTGCTGCCATCTCATCTCGGATTTTGCCGATCTCTGTGCTGCCCCCTGTGGCCACCACCACACCCACAGCCTTACCAGATGAAATGTTGGTGCCCTGTGGAGGAGGCGGCAGAAAACAAAACGTATTATTAAACGGAAAAGCTTCTGGGGGTAAAACTGGTCTGACTGCTAAGCCATGTGTCACAAAGACACAGCGAGGAGGTTCAGGGAGCAGCAAGTGTCAACATGTCGATACATTTCAATCTAAGTAACCGTGGGAGCTGCCATGGAAGTAAATGTTTCTTTTGTAGATGAATGCACACTGAAGCTGTTTGGACTGGCACCGTTATGTTGTCGCATGCAAGAGACTGAAAGCCACAATATAAAAGGGCTAATTCCGTATGTTCCAAAAAAGACAAGATTTTTTTTGGAATAGAAAAATGGATGTGAAGAGGGATACAAAAAAAGCTTTCAAGAGGATGAGTAGGAGGATGACAGCAGGACATTGTTCCTTTTTATAGGTGTAGTTAAGATAAAAACGGGTAACAATACTAAGCAGACTTAAATGGTCTTGTGGGTCACTCACAGAGAAGAGCATGTTCTTTTTGTCCTGGTTGACGGCACGCGGGTCTGGCACAGGGTCGGTGTGTTTGATCACAGACACAGACTCTCCTGCAGGAAGTGGAAACAGAGCATGTGAGTGAGGGGAGCGGAGAGAGGGGAAAGTGGAGGCTGTGATGCTTGGTTGACACATTGGGCAGATGTGTGTGGAAAAGGCGTTGCAGCTGACTGAGCAGGCCTGACAATCATCAAACGCTGCAACGCCACTGCCTTTCAAAGCCCATATGTGATGTGTGTAAATAACGGGGCTGCACTTTTCCTAATGCCGTAAGTAAGGAAGCATTTGACAAGCTGTAACGCCATGAATGGGGGAGGAAAGAGGGAGAAAATAGCTGCAACACTCAAATATCCCGTGGAATTTGCTACCAATTAAGGCAGCATAGGAAGAGGAGCCACTTAAGGACTCGATTCACATAAACCCTTTTCTCTCGTGCATTCTCCATCTCTCCCCTTCTAATCCTTTCCATCTGCACTGCTCTCTAATTAGCCATCTACAACTTCATTTATTTAATTTTCCTCTCATCCATATCACACTCCCTTCCTTTAGCTTCGTCACTGCCTGAGCAGCCATGACAACAGGGGGTAATGAGGCCATGCGCATCAAAAGGAAGAGGAAATGGCTTATTCTTGTTTAGTGTCTGGGTTGATCACAAGAGGCGAGACGGTGGCAGAGGGAGGCGGAGAAATGATACCAAGGAAATGCATGTTTTTGTATTTCAAGCTAGATGGGTCACATGTGAAATGTTTAAATACATGTATGTGTAAAATGGAGAATCACAGACGAAACAGATAAACAAAAAGGAAATGGTTTTACCTGTAAGAATTGATTGGTCTACCCTCAGTGTTGTTGACTTGATGGAGCAGAGCCTGATGTCTGCGGGCACTTTATCTCCAACTGTGGACAGAAACAAAGCAAACGAGACATTAAAGGACCTCTTTACAAGTTAAAGGGATCTGTAAATGCTATGACGACAGGTGGGTGGGTACTTTGTCAAATAGAGGCCATAAAAGCAGATGACTTGAGATTTGATCAAATACTGTATTCAGCCAGTTGAGTAAATGTTCTACATGTAAAAAGACACCTCCTAAATTAGACCATCTTCTCATGAAAGAGAAAACACTTTGAAATAAACCAAATGAACAAACAAAAGCCGCCCCACACAGACACTGAGGGAAAGTCATGCGTTCATAGAATTATTAATGTTCCACTTATCTCATGACACAAATAGATTGCTGCTCATTCTTTCCACTTACACATGGCTTTAGCAATCTCTAGTTAAAGGTGGGGTAGGTAATTTTGGAGAAACCAGCTCGAGCGAAAATACACACACAGCCGAGCCGGCTAAAATGATTGGTCGTGCTTTTTACAGTACCACGGCTTCCACAGATGACATTTTTTTATGGATTTTTTGTCAAAGCACTTAAGATATTCATTGCTATCGGGATGTTAAGAGCATTCCATGGAATATAACAAGTGTATCTTGAGCCGGTTTCTCAAACTTACCTACCCCACCTTTAAACCAATGTAAATATACAACAAAGTCCAAACAAGTGTTTCCTCTGCAGAAGGCAGATAAGTGCTTTTAAAGCCACCGAAGATGATTAGCTTTGCTTAAAACAGTATCAAACAGCTTTAATTATTCTGTCTCATTTCACATGTGGTTTGGGTCTGAACCGGCAGATACAAAGTGTTGATAATGAACTTCAAGGCTTTGATTGTAGAAACAAATATTTAAAATGTTTGCCATTCGGATACTTATCTGCTTTCAAGGGATAGTTTAAGATTTAAAGCCTTCTATGGGATGGGGATGGAAATATCAACAAGCAATGTATTATCTCTTGATAGGTCAGATCTATGATGAAGAAGAAACAATATAACCTGAGAAGATTATCCTAGAAGTACATTAAAGTGTCAGAACTATTATGTTCCTGTATATAACTGTGCTATTATACTAACTATGGGCCAAGCAAGGTGGCAGTCACGCCAAATCAAGCGGTCCAAGATTTCCCGCAAGTTTGTGGGGACGGTGTGTCTGACGTCATGCTGTGAACTTTGTTGCACAAAAAAGTTTTACATCAGATCGTTTTTATGATCTCATTGGATGAATTGAACTACATTTATTTCACAGCAGCCAGACAAGAACATATGTTGGGACTGTGCCTTGGGCTGGAGCTTGTTTCAGAAAAAACCAAATCAAATTCCCCATGAATTGGTCCAATGAGCGTCAATGTCACCAGCTCTTACACAGAGCGAGGGGTAAGTGCTTGCGTTTAGTTTGTACCACTTTCTTAAACTAAACAGTTTTTTCTGGCACTTTCCGAGAAAGTAGTCCGACTTAAAGGTAGGGTAGGTAATTCACTTCAGAAACACTTTGTTATATTCCATGGAATGCATCCAGATGAATGAATCAATTAATGTAAATTAAATGCTTTGAAAACATATATATACAAATATTTCATCTGTGGAAGCTGTGGCGCTGTAAAAAGCACGACCAGTTATCTGCCTCGGCCCGTGGCAGATAACTGGATGGCCTACCTGCCTGTCAGCCTTCCATCTCGTGCACAAACTTATCTCGTGCCCTCATTGGTCATGTTCGTGTGTGTTGGAGGAGGGGCTCTGTAAGGAAGTCTGAAGGAAGGGACAGGTTTTTTTCAGTTGTGTACTTTCAAATTCTAGCGCACTAGCTGGATTCTCCATTCTTACCTACCCTACCTTTAAGTAATTTTTTTTTCAGGAGCCTGCTGCGGCATATTCATCACACCGCCTGACTTGGCTTGCATGATGCTGCAGAAGGGTCCCCATGGCACGTTTTATTAAAATCCAAAAATCACATTGAAAAATGCCACTGCTGCACCAAGGTTAAATCTGGAACAGCTCGACAGGGTGAAACGGTAAGAGCAATACAAAAACAAATAACCCAGAGGCTCTTAAGGGACCTCTGTGTGGACAGTCGAGAGCGGTGACAGACATGTAAACCAACCCTCGGGCCTCTGCAGTGCCCTTCTGAGTGGAGAGGAGAAGAGGGGGGAAGGAGGAGAGAATGGGAAGGGGGATTAGATGAGTCCTGCAAAACGCACGTCCAAAAATGGGAAAACTATTTTGATCAGTTTGCAAACATGTGCTGCTGGATCTGGGGGAGGGGAAATTATAAAAACTTCAGCTTTAAGCAAGGAGAACCCGCTCCCCGTCACACAACTTTAAAAAGAAACAGTGTTATGGTTGCTTTCTAACAAACTGTTCATTCACAACACACCACACTCATGAGTTCGGGACAGATTAAAGTAACTAAGCATAATACAGAGACTACAAGGAGGCAATAACTAAGTTACCAATAAAACAAACATGTTTACATTATACCAATTACCAATGTTATTGCAGTAGATGCACTATAACAGAGGTTATAATGCTCCTGTACTGTACCAGCTGCACTACCAAATTTGGTCCTTCACTTGACAGGAGGCTCGAAGACTTCACCTACTCTTCTTCAAACTAGACCCCCCCCCTCCCAAACAGACCGGAGATAGTAAAAGTGTAGCATGAGGAAGGACAGAAAGGAGACGAGGACCTGTACTCACTGGAGACATTTAAGACTCAAAGTCCAGTGGGAAGCTTCCTAGAAAAAGTCACTAATTAGAAAAACCTCCTACGCCAAAGTAAAGTTGTGTGTACCACTCATTGGTGTTCACCGCTGAGAATACAGTCTCAGCAAAGAAACACATCTACTTTCAGTGGCAGCAAGAAGACATAAGACCTAGTTATTATTGTTTTGTATTTAAAACCGTATCATTATCAAACATATGTTTATAATCTGTTTCACATGATTATGCGTTCTGACTTCATCGTCATAAAAAGCTAATTTCTCCTCGGAAGAATAACCCAATTACATTTCAATGTAAACTCTGTATTGATACAGTTATAAGTGTTTCTATGTATGTTACACTTTAATAATGTGGCTATGATTTATACGTTACCATAAGTTCAGAAATATGCTGTATTTTCCCCAAAAACTTGCAGCTGTCTCAAATTGGGAGGGATCCTTCCTTTCATCTTACATCCCATGCTCTCTTTTGCTGGGAAAGAGTGGAAAGCCTCTGGGAAAGAGAGAGCTTTTTTTCTCCCTTGTGAACAAAAGATTTTATCATATTTTCCCTAGAGTGAGGGACAAATGTCAGTCTGCATATACAAACACACAAGTTTGTCGTCTTTGTCCCCACCTTTCCTCCCTTAAACCAACAGTGGTCCTACTCCAATCAAACTCATATAAATAGAAGTGTGGATTTACTCCACAGCACATCATGTGGGGTCCAGTGAAACTTTATAGCCCTTAAGGGGGTTGTATATTGTTTTTCTCACTGTGCCTCGGTTCCCTGATGAGCTATCACGTAGTTTGCAGCTTTCTAAGACCTTTCATGAGTTCATCGAGCCCTCAAGGGACTCCTCAACGTCTCATGAATGGAAACATTGAGATCAAACCTTAAAAAAAAAACACAAACACATGACTGTGTATTCCATATCATGGCTTTGTCGAATAAGAGAGCAATAACATTGGCAAGGATAGCACAGAGCGTGGACATGTGGAAGAGACAGTGAAGGACGGGCAGAGACTAATAGCGTTGGTGATGACAATAGACAGACTATCCTACACTCTAAAACACAGGAGAGGTAATCTGGCCATGTGGCCATCTGGAGCACAAATTATTTATCAAATTGAGTCTGTACCCTTTCTAAATGTTACATCCTGTTGTGCTGTCTTCTCCCCCCTCATCGCAGGAACACATTAATGGTGAACACTGCCCACAGACTGGTTTAGAAAGAGGACAGGGGTGGCCAGTCTCGCATAATACACATTCAAGTTACATACAGCCAGAAAGAATGAATGCGGGGAAGAGAAATAAAGTGCGAGGGAAAGGGCACTCTTATTTCCTCTGCACAGGATGTGGTTGCTACAAGGGTCAAGGCCATCACTTCGGCGACAGATTAAGACACTCTTGTCGAATAAGGAATTGCACGGTGAAAGAAAAGCAAGCAAAAAGAAGCAAAGAATACCAACTGTTGCATCAGTGAAGCGCCGACGGAAATAAAAACAAGGGGACTTGTGATTTGTAATGAAGCCTTGCCGTACTCTGGAGACAAAACAATGTTTGAATGGCTGAAGCCAAAAATAAAATCTTTGTCCTGCCTGTCCAGTTACGTAAAGCAACCCTTTGTGACATTCAGGGCTCAGAAACGTTTGAAACTAAAATAGCGCTGCTGCTCAGCACTATTTGTGCTCAATGGCTGCCAATAAAAGTGTATTTGTGTTAACAAGGCAACCCTTAATTCAGCAGTAGCCAACTTCCACTATATGAAGATAAAGGAAACACAACACTGGCAGTCCGTAGCCTGTGCTCACTCAACACAAAATCTTTATCAGCAGGAATCTTAGCTATAATAGACAGCTGATTTGTTAATAGAGCTAGCTATAGCTGAACAATAGCTACAATTAAAGCAACATGACATCAAATGTTCATAGATAATACAATTAGAATGCACCAAAAACCACCTTATATCAATGGGCCAATGAAATTGCTTGTTTAAGTCGGCCAATCAGATGGTTGTTTCAGTTGCCCAATACGATAGCTCTTTTCAAACACCGGATCTGATTCCTTGTTATAATTGACCAATCCGAAATGGCTTGTCTCAATCGGCCAATCAAATGGCCCAATGGTGTTTCTTCCAGTTTTGCCTCTAACTTTAATTTAGGTAAAACTAAAAGAAAATTAAATACAAAAATACATTGCGAGTAAGTCCTTTTAAATGTCCACTACTTGTGCAGCAGCTGCAGTTAAAGGCCAGAGTCACTAGAAGCCATGTTGGGTAATAAGATAAATGCAGTGTATGAATACAAAACAATACAGTGACGCAAAAATGTGTCAAAAAAACACACGTGGCCTTAATCAAGTTAAAGTTAGCCAAGAAAATAAAATGTTATGGAACAGTTTGGACCCCTGCTCTGTATTGCATAACTGCTTTACTAACTCAGCACTACCATTATTTCAGAAACCGTCAAAGGGGATGAACAAGATCAGGGATCAGCTGTGTGTGTGTTTAAATCTGTGCAAAGTGTACGTCATAACACTGGTGATAATGTTTACAGAACTGATGAACAATGTTCTCCATACATTTCCCGCAGTCACTAAAAGCATCCGAGTGTTGAGAGACAGCCACGTATTCATCCTTCTTTATAGTTTACATGAAAAGCATGTCGGCGACTTATCAGAGGAAATAAATGGGAAAAAAAGTAAATAATAAAAACTTGAAAAGAATGTTAAGCTGCAAAAGCTTGCACGCTCAATGCAATAGGCGTAATGTTACTTGCATGCACGCACTTGGAAGACTGCCTTGGGAATAAACAAAGCTAAATGCTTTTAACCTTACCTGCCACCTCCACGATGTCCCCGGGCATAATGTCCCTGGCTTTGATTCTCTGGACACTTTTTCTGTCCTGACGGTACACCTTCCCCATCTCTGGCTCATACTCCTTAAGGGCTTCAATGGCATTTTCTGCATTTCGCTCCTGAAGAGTAGAAATAAGAGGGAACAAAAGTTAACAAGTTCATTTCACACAGACACCAAGCATTTCCCGGGAACTGGATGAAAGGGGAGTTAGAGACCAAGTGACGTCTCAGACATGCTGTTTCAGTTAGAGCAGCATTATTCAAATTGAGAATAATGTAAACACTGGTACTACATGTTGTAAAAGGCTGAAGACGAAGAAAACAAACAAGAAAGCTTTTGCCTTGGTCACATGGTTATCTTTTCAAATGTGACAATACATTTTAGAGTAACCCATTCAATGGCGATGTTCCAAACCCAAAATGTACTGTATATAGTGCCCGAAGACTACAGTGACATCTTGCCTCTGTTTTGTCGTAATGCTCTCTTATTGCCTATTCAGTTCGTTCTTGATCATTCTTCACTTGCACTTTTGTGTTAGTGCTGACTTCACGGTGTCTGACAGCTCGCTCTGAGAGTGGACAGCTTTAGTGGCAGCTCCCAGCCACGCTGGCAGGAAGGCAAGCAGCACTCAACGAGACACGGCAAGACAAGCACACAACCTCGGGACATTAAGGTTTTTTTTAACTGAATAGCAACAGGGACACGCAGTTACTAAGATGGCTACTGGTAAAGGTTAATGCTACAAGGTTAAAAAGAAGCTTAGAAAAGAAATGGAATCACAAAACATCAACTGCTTTGAATAGGTAGAGCCATATGAATAACAGCAGGAGCAGAGCTCGCCTCCTCCACTTCTACGTCATTTACAAATGCTTTGCTTTACATAAACAAAGTCAAACAACCAGCCACCTACTGCAACAGCTTGCCATTTACTAAAGCCTCAGCAGGACTAATTAGTGAATAATATGATAATAACTGATCTGTTCAGTTAAGAATGTAGGATATATCCTGAAGACGTCTAAAAGATATTGCCTTACGGGTGGAAAAAAATGCTAGGTGAAAAAGAAATGGCTACTAAAGAGATATCATTTAATAATTGTTATAATTAGCTTGACTAATTAATGCCTGATTAAAAAGCATGTCAATTAAATATATCCTTAACTGTTTTTAGGCTGCATTCAAAGGCATTCGGTGTGTGTATCCATCATAACTGACTTCGGGGAAATATGACAGATTCTGGGCAATTCTGACTTTGATTGAAAAGGTGTCATGAAAAAGAAAGGATAATTGATTTGCTTTCTGCGTGTTGTGATGAATGCCTATATACAAAGCTGATGCTGGGTTTGCTTCCTGCCTATAATTAAGGTGCATTTTAAAAGATCAATAATGCTTCTCATCGAAACAGACACCGTAAATCCTGGGGGAAAGCTAAGACTGTGCAGGCACGTAATAAACAGAGGCATTAAAATAACCACTTACAAGCACAAAGGAAAAACAATTGCATTTGTTGTCTTGATTCACTCTCAACATAATGTGACCCTGCATAGTCAAAGGGCGTGAGATACGGTTTGCCTAAAAGGATAGGTTAATGAATGTGGACGAGAATATACCAAGTGAGGAGGAAGTGGAGCAGGCCAGGTTTCACGTGTGACTGAGACAAGAAGAGGTGTTTCAGATTAGAGTGTTCTTACACGGAGGGGATGTGCGCTGTATCCTTGGCCTGAATGGGAAATGTTACATGTCCAATGTCTTTATTAAAACCTCATTATAGACTTTCCAAAAAACATAGTTTGTGTCCCATATTTTGAGGCATACATTTCTGAGTATTCATAAAAATAAATAAACATTTTATTCTAGAAGTGATGCTTTGAAAGACCCCGAATGACGTAATCCCTGATCTCACGGAAAATTGTAAGTGGCTACTGCCTGAGATCGAATGCTGTGGTTTTATTAAATGTGCCAACTGCTAGGACTGTCTTAGGGAAGACAGCTTTTAGATGCGCAGCTCCTCTGTCTTGGAATAGTCTGCAAATTAAATGGAAACTGAACAATCTGGTGCCACTAAATGTTTTTAAAGCTCGGTTGGATGCTAGTCAATTGGAAGCTATTGGTACCCGTTTATGTGGATAATTATGTAAATGATGCTGTATGATGTCCTTTTGTTGTTCTATTTATGTTTTTATGTTTCATGTGGAACTACTTGAGCAGGTCTCCCTTGGAAAAGAGATCAATGATCTCAATGGGATTTATCTGTATAAATAAAGGTTTGAAATTAAATGAAATGTAACATGTTTACCTGCCAGACTCCTACGATGGCGTTTGCTATGAGAATGAGCAGGATAACAAAAGGCTCCACGAAGGCTGTAACGGTTGATTCTCCCTCTTCGAACCAAGCCAGCACCTACACACAGAAGAGAGAAAAATGAATGGACATTGTCGGCATACATTCAATAAGTAATAATAGTCAAGTGTGAGATACTGAGCCCATTGAAATCAGGATGGGATACGATTAGCTGCACCCCAAAGAACACAAATAACTAAACACTCATTCTGGAACTTCCACTTAATGTCTTTTTCATGCACCTTCCTAGTAATTAAAGTTGTACCAGGACCAACATTTGACTTTAAAAGATTAAGGATAATTATTTTTAAGCATCAAAAAATCATTTAATAATTCATAGTAAATACAAAGCCAGTATCTTCCAGAATTGTAGGAACTGGGCCAAGTGTGTTACAAAGTCATTGGAGAGAAAGTGAGTGTAGTAACCACTTTGTCCTCTTTTAGAATCTGTGCCAGGAAGTGAAGTGTGTCAAACGAAATGCCAATGCCCCCCGTTTCCTGCTTCAAGCTATTTAAGCATGGCCAATCAAATGTCCAATTAATACAAAGGAAAAAAAGAAAGGTGCACATCTTTGTATATTTCTCTGTTGTCTACATTCTGTCATGCTGATAGAAATGTCTGCGGGCTGTGTGCTGGTGTGATTGAACGCTACTACAGCAGCTGGTGATTTATGAGCGTTGCTGGCTGTCATTACCATGGCTTTGTGAGTGATGTTCTTAGCCGATACGCAAGCAATACATCCTAGGAGAAACAGGACCACGGGATAGTATACCGTGTCACACATAAACAACAGTAGGGATTGCTTATCACTAGTGACATCAAAATAAGACTCAAAAGTGATGTATGGTTTAAGAAATGTATTCACAATAAGAATATAGAAAATGGACATCAAAATGTCAGGTGTTTGCCACTTGTACTCTTTAACAGCATGCTGCTATTCCCAACAATGTGACACATAATAAAGTGAAATAGCCATTAGTTGCCAGATTAACAACATGTCAGCATTTATTTTTAACTTTAGACCACTTGGCTATTGAGGTTTTAACATAATCTGTTTGAAAGCAAGACTCAAAGAGAATCTAATGACTTGTGATTTTATTTGAGACCAAAAGCAGAGCTAACATACTGTATCATTCTAGAAGACGGAATCATGAAAATAAATGGTCATCTGGGTTGTGTCCCTAGACAGATTCTGGGCGCCTTGGAGAGGAGAAAGGCGCTACACTGAATCAGAGAAGGTCTATGTGCACACTTTGTAGGATGATAGAGCTGTGCTAAGAAGAAAAAGCACTGAACTCATCACTAAAAAGAGTAAATGGAAGGAATGTGGTGGAGATGAACACAGACAATGTTTTACTTGTTCATTTTCTCTCCTAAACACAAACTAGTCTGTGTTTTGAAGGAAAGGAGCATGCATATATATATATATATATATATATATATATATATATATATATGAAGATTTGAGAATGGATTATTAAGTCACTACTCTAGTACCCAACATCTTTATCGACAACTGTATCTCAAGTTGAGTGGATGACGCATCTCTTTACAACGAGTGACACAATCTGATCACAGCCTTTTATTACTACGTATCTAGATACTAAACAAGGCAGATCACCTGGCTATGCAAAAATTAAATGGGAGTTTCATAAAGACAGATCCATCAGGTCCAGACTGGTTTAATGAACTCCACAAACCACCTCTACAAATAACAAAACAAGTGTGTTATACTTACAAATGATATGCAAGCGGCGAGTAAAAGGATCCTCACAAGCAAATCTTCAAACTGTTCAACCACTAGTTCCCAAAGGGATTTACCTAGAAGACAAACATTTAATTTAATAACTGGAATTTAAATGAACGTTTCCATTTAATTGAAATATTATATGAATGATGGATTGTAAACATATACAGGCGGCTTCCACTTACCCTCCTCCGCTGGCAATTCTGCATATCATCCCATTCAGACCGCAGGCAAAAGAGATGGACAATGGGTTATTTAAATTAATAATAATTTAAAACAATAGCAGTAATACACAGTCAATATAATAAAGGACGATGAATTGTTTACTAAGACACATCACTGATGCTCGCCGGTATTACAACATAGAGTGCATGACGTCGACAACCTTCCGTTCGGTTCACCGTTACAAATCGGGCCATCATGACACCGGCATAACACAAAAAGCTAACGTTACTTGTTTTTAAAAAAAAAAATGTGTTCCTTACCGTTTGGTCCATAACGTTCCCGTTGTTTCCTAACTTGCTCTAAACTCAGACCTGTGCTTTCATTCACGTTAAAAAAGCTGTAAACTTCTTCAACTGTCTTTGTGTGTGTGTTGTCCATGGTGAACGACCACTTGAGGACACGGCTTGTATTGCCCTGCTGGTCCCAGCCTCAACCTGTCACGGTTCTCTCCTCCTTTAGTGTGACCTCGGGACTTAAAACAAAAAAAATACTTGATGAAAATAGGAGCTAGGATCCCACGGTGTTGACCGTAACGGAATAATTAGCTTCAGCGAGGGACAGCTTGGCGTGCAGGTGTCTGGCGAGTTGACGAGATAGCGGCTTCTGAGCTAACGGATAGCTAACAGGCTAAAGCTAGCTAATGTTAACCGTTCGGCTCCGCTTGAATTCGCCGGCTGTAGTCCGCTATGTTTCCTGCGAGACCTTAAGTGAACAATTCATAGTACACGTCACAGCCTCAATTGGATATTTAAATATATTACTCTTCTTCTGAAACAGCAAATACCGGTACAATTTGGTCCAAATAGACGGCTTAAACATGTGGCTCTGTTGCAGCTCGCTTTGCCTGTGTTGCGGAATCACCGACGTCGCTATCGGCACCAATCGGGATTGTCCGCTGCAGCTCTCGCGTTTGTCGAATGCGGTGTTCGGTGTCCGCATGTGGAATCAGCTGATTGGTTGGACACACCGGAAGTCCTTCTCTCTCTCTCTCTCTCTCTCTCTCTCTCTCTCTCTCTCTCTCTCTCTCTCTCTCTCTCTCTCTCTCTCTCTCTCTCTCAACGACGGCTGTGCTTTTTTTTATTAAAGGGCATTTTCGCCTAGACTAGAGGACACTGAAACTCATTCCAACCTTTTTCATTAGATTGATCCAGTTGCAGAATTCCTGATGTATTAGTTAGTATGGGGTAAAAATTATATATAAATGTTGCAGGGAGGGAAATAGTTACAACAATGTATTTTAGTAAAATAGAAAGAACAATTTTGAGGAAAATATCCTGTTTTACACGTGTGTAATGTATCTCATGTCTTGAGTAAGGAATACACCCACTTTTCTATGCTAAAATGTCCTGCTATCTAAGTGAGCTTATTATTTTTATCCGTTTCCCTACTGTAAAACACTCATCAATCTTATGTTCTGTTTTAATTGAGAGTGGTGGGTAAATAAGGATAAGGTTGGTTTAAGTGATACATGATTTCCCCTTAGAAATGCTTCCAGCACCAACCCTGATAATATACATCAGTTTGGTTATCTCATATTTGTCAGAGTTGACTGAGAAGACTCCCATTATTTGACAGGCTGACAGAGCAGCAGTGTCAGTGATATAACACAGTAGACTATCAATTGGTATGTGGACATTTATCATGTCAGAAAGAATGTATCTTTTAAAGCCATCGTAAAAATGGTCAGTGACACGTCTAACCTTTTGCATGGGACATTTCTATGGTTTTGACATAATAGACAACCTATACATTGAAATCCATAGCCATTAGTTGGATATCCTCATAGAGGACAAACAAAGAGAATCCTTTCACAGATAAAATCCCCTAAAGAAAATGAGATAACTCCTGTGTGAGATGGTGTCTTTCTTTTGCAGCCTATCTGCTTTCTCAGGAAGACAAGTTATTTTAAGACACTGTGATTAATGTGTGATGTCACAATCAGACTTCTGCTCAATGACAAGGAAAGACTGAATCTGTGCAGCTATGGTGACAGTTGGGCTAGCCTGATAAAAACAAAACATCTCTGCAACCATTCAGACACATAAAGCCTGTGATGAAAATAAAAAAGGACACATTCAGATCCAGTCTGTGATAGATTGTTCAGTTAACATTACTTCTGTCTTCCAATAAATAATGACTTACTCAAAAACAAATGCTGTCTTAGAAGCCCATTTCCAGATTTGTTTTTGTAACTACCTTAATCAGTTATGCTTTGATAACAAGAACCGTGCTCAGTAGGAAAGTTAAAGATGATGAAACGATGTTTTATGATTTTCTTTCCAACCCTGAAATGATCAAATATAACCAAAAAAGCCGGTCAGATAAATGCATATTTCATATCTCAACGCCTTGATATCTTTTTGGAAGCGCACAACTAAAATGTATATATCTAACATTCTGCTAAATGTTAAACAGGACAGTTATTCCTCGGACTCCAATATCTAATTTCTAGTTTGTTGCCTTATTACAATTAAAAAACAAGAACAACACACATGCCACTTTTGAGCCTGAATACAAAATCATTCAGCAGAGATGTAGCTTGAGTCAAAACTAATCAGCTCTAGTTGAAATTAAAAATAAATGTCAACAGGGATTTATTTTCTCCCTATACGACTTGATACATATGCAGCATATTCTATTATTTGCTCATCTGCAAATAAAATCACACCATTCCCTTTCCACATTTGGCAAATACATTTTTGTTTTGTTCCACAGCTTATATAACTCAGCGAACAGAGCAACGGCATCAGCAGCTGTGGATTTCTTAGCTGACAGTGAGGATGTTTTTTAATTCATTATTTTGTGTTATATGTGTGGGCAGTGCAGAGAGAGTGAGTTGCAGTCCAATCTGATAAAGGTTCTGCTGTGGATGTTTATGTGCTAGCAAAGTCTGTGGCCAAAAGGTTGTGCGGGAAGGTTCAGGTTTGTTTGGACAGCTTGTTTAGTTGCTCACTGTGAAGCCAGTTCATTCTCTTTGGAGATCGGATGATTTCTCTGCAAGTCATACTTCTTTCTTTTCAACGTCAAAGGAGAAATGTCAGGACACAGAGGTTAAAAACAACACAGGCGTTGTTTATGACTAGCTCCAGGGGGTAGATGCACATTTCTGCTAGTTTGATAAGACACCACTGACCTTTCACCCAAGGTTTTCTAGGTCATCAACAAAATATATGGTTATTTACTGAAAAGAAAATGTTTGTTTATCCACCACGTTGAGATACTCTTTTAATTGTAACCTTACACATGTGGGTTAATTAAGGACATTTAAGGGTATAACATACATTTACAATTACCATTGCCAACTGAAAGAGATTCTTGCTTCGCTCAATTATTTCATGGCTTCTAATTTTGGGCACTTATTATCCATGCCACTGTTTGCTACTGTCATGGTAGGCTATGTAAAGCGATGCTAATTTCACAAAAATACTCTGAGCTGTTTTTATCCTGGAAAACTATATCTTCTGAATTACAAGTCTTCACCAAATGTCATATCCCGTGTGGCAACCGGAGCCCTTTTCCATCTCATGCCTATGTTTGGCTTTTCAGCACAAAATTACTCGATCACCTTATAAGGTGCCCTAAAAGTGCATGTGCACATCCCAGAATTAAATGATTAAACGTTTAGTCTCTTGGTACCCAGCATCCCTTGTTGTTGTGTCCTTGAGAAATAAATAAATGCCTCTTTGCTCTGGAAGTGCGGTACCTCTACTTGCCACTGTAGACTTTGACTTTGGTGTTTGCTCACATGCACTAAGGTTACATGAGTCACAGCACACCATGATGAGTGGCTACTGTAAATTATATAGTAAGGCTTTTCGTGGACTAAAATCGATGAAGAAAGGCTTATGTTGTTTATCTTGTAGTATTCATCATGACATATGCTTGTTTGAATTGTATGAAGATCCAGTGGATGTCTTGAATAAGGTCATTGTTGAGCAAAGTATAGAGGAGAAGTCTTTGTAAGCGTCCAGAAACAGGCAGTCAGGCTATTCAACAACACATTTAGTACAACAACACATTTAGTATAACCTTAAATACCATAAATGGTTTACCTTTTACAAAAGATTATTAATTATAACGCTCAGTGGCTATTTAGTAGTCCTTGAAACCCACCTGAGGAGAAATCTCATTCAGTCTTTGACATATGACTATGACATTCAGATTAGATTGCAAACCATTACCGAAAACACGTTTACCGAAAACATGTTTAGTAACCTACCATTACCGTTTGAAGATATTCCAAAGCAGCTGGATGAATCCTCTATTCATGTGAATTTGCCGCACTCAAGTGGTCAGTTATAGTATTACATATTTTGCAATCCATACATTCTCTGTTAAGTGTTTTTGATGAAAATCTAGTGAATGTGGTGTAGGGCTATGTAGTCATTTATGTTATGTGTCTACTCAATGTAAACACATGAGAACATCAGTCATTTAGTATCAGGCTAAACTTACTTCAAATAGCAGTTTTGTGAGAGTTGGCTTTATGCTGAGTTTAAAATAAAAATACACAAGGACCAGACTGCAATCAAAGTGGATGCATGTTTTCCTTTTTTCCACAGAGAGGCTGCATCAAGGATGTATTATGACTTATTTTCATTGGTTTTACAAGTACTACTATGACGTATGCAAAAGTGAGAACAGGAGGAGTCTCGCGATAGTTACACGAGGGGTCAAAGTTGACATTGGCCATGTGTGTAATGTTGCCGCATCTACTAGAGGACTGTTAGATACAGCTACACTTCATGAGTAAATATTTATGATAATAGGCATAACAGTTATAGTTAGACGGCTTATTTACGTTTTAGGAGAAAGTATTGTTCGTTAGCGGAAGTTATATCCGAACATTTTGTCCATGCTGATCGGTAACTTCCGTAATCCGGCTGTGATGCCAGTTTGCATCAGGTTTGCATCCTTTAGCTGCTTTAGAGTTTAGCAGGACATGTTTAAAACCCGACAACTGTTAAGGGCCTTATTCAATCACAGACTGACGCTAGAGAGAAACGGTGAGTTAACTTAACAAAGACAATGTGAGTGAATGTGTTGTGCCTGCAGTCATAGTTCACGTGGTGTTTTTAAATGCCCCTTTTGTTCGCAATAGTAACCCTTTTGCAAATTCATCGTCCGTCACTTACATAAGCTAACAAGACTTCATCTAATTTAACTGAATGTGCTTTTACTGAAGTGGTGTTATTGCTACACTTAATCATGTAATATATCGTGCTTTCCTCACAGGTGGCCTTTGTAAGTTATTTTGCATGATGAGTGAAGCAGCCATAGATGAGCAGCAGACAGCCAAGCCGCTGAAAAGAGCCCATGAAGAAAATGAAGACTCTGCTGAGAAGCTGCAGGCTACAAAAAAATTAAAAGCGGAAGATGAAAAGAAATATCCCAAAAAGAAAGTTGTCCTCCTCCTGGCATACTCCGGGAAGGGATACTATGGCATGCAGGTACATACAGTAGCTTGTGCTTGTATATCTTGTTCTATTTACTTTTTAATTGCCATAACTTCCACTATAGCTACTCGGCATATGACAATAAAGCGTTTGAATCTTGTTTTGATCTCTATTCTCCAAGTAAAATCCTATTAACTTTTGCCAAATATGAATTGTTTTTTGTGTTTCAGAGAAATCCTACAGCTACTCAGTTTAGGACCATTGAAGATGAGCTGGTCACCTCACTTGTTAAATCAGGTTGCATTCCTGAAAACCATGGCGATGACATGAAGAAGATGTCTTTCCAAAGATGTGCCAGAACAGATAAGGTAGATATCATGGCAGGAGTTAATGTAATTAACTAGGCCAAAAAGGCACATTTTACAAAAACATTTAAGATATCCACTGTATTGTTCTCCCTCTCATTGTTGTCAGGTATGTTGTTTTTAAATCTGCAAAAAATGCCAACTATTTTGTTTTGTTTTTTCAACCGTTAAAATGTCGAAATGTCTTGCTTTTCTCAGTTTTATACTATATTTGATAAAGCAAATAATCAGTACAATCATACATTACTGGTCTTTTATTATGAAACCTGAGCTGAGTTGTTTATTTTAATCTGTTTAGGGCGTGTCTGCAGCTGGCCAAGCGGTGTCTCTTAAGGTGAGATTGATGGAAGACATCATTGAAAAAATCAATGAGCATCTGCCACCGCAGATCAGAGTGCTCGGTGAGTCGTTGGTTCTTATAACTTTTGGTTTTATTTATTGAAGCTAAAAGGAGGTGTTCCAACGTTTTTTTAAATATTTGTTCTAACAGGACTCAAACGGGTGACCCAGGGTTTCAACTCCAAGAACAACTGTGATGCTCGTACATACTGCTACATGCTTCCAACTCTGGCCTTTTCCCCAAAAGACAATGACATTGGCAGCATAGCAGCGTTTCGGCTTGAGCCAGAGACACTTGAGAGGGTGAACCGTCTGTTTGCTTCCTACAAAGGCACCCATAACTTCCACAACTTCACGTCTCAGAAGGCTGCAAGTGACCCCAGTGCTCGTCGGTACATCATAGAGATGTCGTGCGGAGAGCCTTTTATCAACAACAATACTCAGTTTGCAGTGATCACTGTCAAAGGCCAGAGCTTCATGCTGCACCAAATCCGAAAGATGATCGGCCTGGTGATTGCAGTGATAAAGGGTTATGCGAAGGAGGATGTGATTGAGCGGAGCTGGGGACAGGATAAGGTGGATGTGCCCAAAGCTCCAGGGCTGGGGTTGGTCCTGGAAAAGGTTCACTTTGACCGGTACAACAAACGCTTTGGAGAGGACGGGCTGCACGAGCGTCTGGAGTGGGACCAAGAGGAGGAGGCGGTCAAGGCCTTTAAGGAGGCTCACATCTACCCCAGCATTGTTGAAACGGAGCGTGATGAGGGCTCCATGGTCAGCTGGATGTCAACACTTCATATCCATGACTTTGAGGCTTCAGCCAAAGCTACTGACACTAAAAACAAGGACCAGAAACAGGTATATGCAAAAAATAACAGAGTAGCTTCATTTATTTCAAACCCTCGTTTTTGACATTAAAAGTTTGTTTGTTGCATGTTTAATATTCATTTTGCTCTCTTTCCCCAGGACAATGCAGAAGAAGGGAATGCCTCGGATTAGGTACCCCAGTCTGCGGAAAGAAGAGTTTTTCTCAACAAAACATTCTCATTTGTTTGGAATAAGTTTTTGATTGACTATTTTTGTTGGATTTAATTCTGCTTCTCTTTTACATATGTTATTAAACAAACAACACAATAAAGCCTCTGTATTCTTGATTGTACCCTGATACTTTTCCTGATAATTCCTACCTTTAAAAAATGCAGATGCCCTGCCAACCTGTGTCTCAGCCCCATTAGTGAAAGAATGTATTTTAAAGTAAAGCGGAAGCACTCTGTGGTTAGTTAGGCACATCATAGGCCTTTTGTATGCCCTTTTGTTTAATATGTTGATATTGGTAGCAAAATATTCATGCCCTTTGTCTTCCAATTTGTAAAGCATCTTAATGTGTGAGTTCATTGTGCTGGTTATTTGAATTATTTTTCTTTTTGTAAATGAAATGATAAACTTTTAAGTGAACCTTAAATGTTCAGTCCATTTTACTGCCATATACAGTATTAAAATCAGGAACGTGAGCATCACTATTAAAATACATAATCTATTCTTATAATATCAACAGTAGTTTATTACTTTTATCAGAGGTTTTTACCAGAAAGTATTGTGTTGCAGCTGAGGCACTTGATGTACATTTGAAAGCTGTGCCCTAGCGGTGATTATGTATCATGGATGATATGTAGAACTTTACCCTCCAGACACTAGGAGGCAACACCACATTTGAGTGCTTGGGATTAATGTTGCATTCAAGAACCTGTGGGTTTACAGTTAAGAAGACCTACTCAACTGCCGATCTTTATCAAACGCCCGTAAAACATAACATTATAAAACATGTATTTTGTAACGCATAATACGGCAGTGTTTAATGTACTCTTACTATCATTTGTTAAAATCTTTCATCAACAACATTTATAGGATGTTCTTTAATGCTCGTAAAAAAGAATGTCCCATTCCTCAAATGTTACATGAATGTAGCATCTCCAACTAATCATGGCGCCGGCCAAAAGACGCAACGTGAGTTTGGCAGAAACAGCAGAGAAGAGTGTTAAAAAAGCCAAAACTGACCTCAATGCCAAAGTTGAAATTATACTTGAGAGCAGAAAAAATGCCAACGACGTTTTTGACATCCTTGAGGCCCTTGAGGTAAATATAATCAGCTATATCACACAGAGCACCCCGACTGGATACATGCTGGTTTAGCTAGCTGTGTTTTTAACAAGCAGGATGCTACTTCTCTAGGTTACTAAAACAATACTCTGAATATGTGTATTCCCCTGTATTTGCAGTCTGAAAAAGAGAAGGATGTTGGCAGTGCTGTCGATGCCTGCAGCAAATTGTTTTGCACCTTGTTGGAGAAGAAAGAGCTGTTTTTGGGAAAACTGCCTGGAGAAGAGGAGGCAGTGAGTGGTGAGTACAGGCTGAAATGCATCATTATTAACGCCAAAGCTACTAATGATGTGGATATAAGCATGTTTCACTGTGTAGCTGCTGATCTGGATATGTACATATGAAATAACACAATTACAGACTCCCATTACAGTTTCAAATAATTGTGTCTGTCTGTTTGCTTCCTGGTTCAGGAGAGAGTAGTGCTGAAGAGAAGTACCAAATGTTCATGCGACACCGTTACAACAGCTGTGTGGAGCTGCTGCTGGAGCACCTTAGCCATGATCTCCACGGAGTCCAGGTGAGTTGGAAATGGTGCCCACACAGACTTGACAAATACTTGTGCTGCTTTAAATAAAAAAATTAGTTGGCCAGACACTGCAGTAGGGGTCCCTATTTTTGTTAATTATTTTAGTCACATATTTACTCAAGACTAACGCATAAGAGAGGGATCAGATTGAAGTGAAAAGCACAATGAGATGTGTGTAAGAATGTTTCTTCTTACAGCCCCCATGGTTATTTTTCTTATATTTATCAGAAAAAGTACAGGTGGGTATTCTGCATAGGGTTTGACTTGAATATTAGGTACAGTGATATTACTAAAATAAGCCGGAGTAAACATCCTCATGGCATAGGGCAGGCTAAGGCTGCAATGCCAATAAACATTGAGTTCAGAAAAAACGCTTTAACAATCATGCAGCACTTTCAAACCATGGAAAGAAATCAAGTGTTCTGTTTTTTATTCTCTGAATACAGGAGACTGCCCTGTGCTGCCTGATGAAGTTTGCTGCAGCAGAAGGAAAGCATCCTCTTGAGGACTTGGACTGGACTGAGCACTACAGCTTCCCAAGAGAACTTCTCCAGGTAAAATATTGTGACAAAAAATATAGGTGGTGGAATACTATTATCCATTATCTGTTCTTCCATGTAATTTGCATAGAAAATAAATAAAGCTGTTTTTTCAAAATGCTTTAAAAAACATCATCCTTTTCGTCATAAGCCTTCTGATATTTGTGTTATCCTTTCAGTCAGTGGTGGACAGACTGCTGTCCAAAACTACAGACAACTCCCTGCTGATCTCCAGATTCCAGGAGTTCCTGGAGATGGAGGATGTGCGCTATTATGTCATGAGCTCCATCCGCGAGAATGTGGGAAAAGTCATGGACAAAAACAAAGGGGTAAGAAAAATGTTTCAGTACTAACTAGCCAATCTGCTGTAGACGTGCTTGATTTTGCTTTCATTGTGACACTTTTTACTATGTTATCATTACTTGGTATGTTAAATGCTGTTGTCTCGTTCCTCTCAGGCATTGTTGCCCATATTTCAGAACAATGTGTTCACGCTCATGTCCAACATCAGTATACCAAGCCAGGAGTCGGAGCTCACTAACTTTATGGTCCAACAAGAAGGTGAGAAATGGCAATGCCGTAGAAAGAGATTATTCTTTGTTGATGATCCACTGTTTGTTTTGAATGTGAGGTTTTTTGTAAGTCATTAAACAGATGTTTTTTTTTCAGATAAGCATGAGGACTGGAAAGCAGCTAAACTGAATGTAAGTAAAATAACTTGATCCAGACAGTCACATAACTAACCCAAATTATTTTTTAAATATCACTTTAAATGTTCTACTTCATTGCAGGAACACAAGCGTGTCTTTGAGAGGATGTGGCTGGGCTTTCTCACGTATAAGGTATTGTAAAACTCTTGCACAGTCATGCATTTTATTTTATTATCAAAATGTATTCTTCCATGTACACATCTCTGACACAGCCATCTCATCTCTCTGTTGTAGTTACCAAGTAACATGTATAAAAAGATCTTGGTGATCCTCCATGACTCAATTTTGCCCCACATGAGTAAACCCACACTGATGATTGACTTCTTGACTGCTGCCTATGAAGTCGGTAAGTTGTCAATGTGGAGACTATAACTACTTTAATTTAACTAAAATTGCATTTTTACGTCTTGATACTTGACTTGAAGTTTATATAACGTTTTGATGGTAATAACTATATAATATTTTTGTTTTTAACAGGTGGGGCTATCAGCCTGCTGGCCCTCAATGGCCTCTTTGTCCTCATACATCAACACAACCTGTGAGTATTGAATGAAATGGTATAGGATTTGGCAAATTCACATTAATCAGAGTAATGTAGAAGAAGTGTGGTGTTTTTGAATTACATTAATAAAGTAGTATATACGCTGTGTGTGTGCTTTTTCTTTTGCAGAGATTACCCAGATTTCTACAAGAAGTTGTATAATCTGCTTGAGCCTTCTGTTTTCCACGTGAAGTACAGAGCGCGCTTTTTCCACCTAGCTAACCTCTTCCTTAGCTCCAGGTAAGATCAGTTATCCATAACTGAACATTTAGTTGTTTTACCCTCATTTTAACAAGCTATAGTTGTTTGTTTTGTGATTATAACGGTAGCTGGGATATTTAAACTGGTAAAACTAATACTGTGCTACACCGCGTTTTAGATTAGCACCATAAAAACTAAAAAAAGTACATATGGCATTAGTAACATTTATGTGTTTGTGATTTCCTCCAGTCACTTGCCAGTGTACCTAGTGGCTGCGTTCGCCAAACGCTTGGCTCGTCTGGCTCTCACAGCTCCGCCCACAGCACTCCTCATCGTGCTGCCCTTCATCTACAACCTAATCCGCCGCCACCCATCCTGCAGAGTCCTGATTCACAAGCCCACCACGGAAGGCGGTGAGTGTCACTCAATCTCAAGCCTGTGGTTGGAATTTCATTTGTTTCTAACCAGATAAACCAAAATGTCAGGGGTTTCAGATTTGCAGTCCAGTTCCTTATATTTAATACCAATTGAAATAATTTTGTTGTGACATTTAATGTTCTTCTACAATATGAGGACATAACTGATGTATGCTTCCATTCATAATAACAGAGGTTTTAGAAGACCCCTACCTGATGGATGAAGAGGACCCGGTTCAGTGTCGTGCCTTAGAGAGCAGCTTGTGGGAGATTAAGGTGTGTTCAGCAAGTAATGATTTTGGATTCACTAATGAATATTGCATGACCCTGACTACCACTGAGCTATGACTAGTGTCAGCCAAGGTTCTTGTCATGTTGATTTAAAGGAGATAAATATCATATTCAGAAAGCTAATAAAAGCTGACTTAATTCAAATTGTAAGTTTACATTATTTCCCTCTCTTTCTCTACAGACACTGCAGAAGCATTACCATCCAGATGTGGCCAAAGCTGCTATGGCGATCAACACACCTCTGTCAGGAAAAGAGGACGACATCGACGAGGTGCTGGAAATAACAACACACGAGGTGACTTATTCCAAATTTAAGGATAACAATGACATCATCTTGATAAGTGCAACTCAATGGAAGTTAACTATGTTGCTAACACTCATCGTATACTTATGGTTATCTGAATAGCATGAATAATGTGTCCCATGTTCTCTTCCTCAGCTGATGGAAAGAGACCTGAAGAAGTCTCAGATCAAGAACATCCCACTGGAGTTTGAAATTGCCACAGAGTTGCTAAAAGGAGGGGGAAATGTGTTAGGACAGCACTTCTGTCTGGATTGAAACGCATTTGATACAAGGAGCTGCATTCAGAGGATGATATTCATTTCTGGGACCAGGAAGCATGAACAAGACTCCACGAGACCATTTGCAGCAGCTGCACCAAGAAGAACAACATAAATACATTTTATCTGGGGTTTTGTCCATGATCGTTGATGTGTAACTTTTGTACACCATTAAAACAATCTCAAAGCTCATGGTAAATAAATCCTTTTTTTTAAAGAAATCTCTTGGATATGTATTTAATGACTTTTATATTACATATATGATCTGGTTGTAATCATATTTCTGTGTTGTTTGGCCAATGTGGTCATTGATAATGTGGGTGGGTGGGGTCTGGTTTTCTTATTATCTTATTGAATCAAGAGTCAATGGACAAAATATGTCTTAAACTGAAGAGATAATAAAGCCTCTTGAGGTAAATTTGGGGCATTCTGCTTTATAGATATAATTGACTTGATTCTAACCATCCAACTGTGCAGCTCTTTGGTGCTTGGTAACCTGTTCAAGATGCACTGTATAGTACTTTCACTGCTGATGTCCATTTTTTCTTTGCTATAACACCAGTAAGCAATTCAGCCTAATATCGGATTTCTACATATTAGGTGGCCAGAAACAATACATAATATGAATATTTGTTGCCCACCTGTTTAACCTTATCTAAAGAAAAGTGGCTAAATGTAGCTTTAAAGGCCCTGCACAACTACAAAGGTGTTTTCAATTATCCAGGTCGATTGCTTAGCCTTTAGGATTAGGTAGGCGAGCCATGCTTGGAGTGGCAGCACGTGGTGTTTATTAGGCAAAGTGAGAGCACCTGTGCGGATTGACCACGAAGATAAAATATACTTTATTGTTCCCAGGTTGGGACATTTTTATTGTTGTGAACGTGTGTGTTTAGTAGCTTTCAATTTTACAAATATTTCTCTAGCTAATCGATAAGTGTATGCTAACGTTAAGCAGACCGCAACATAAGGCCTCAACGTTCGTACAGGTAAGAGGTTAGCTTTATTTGCTCTTTTCCCTCTCCTGTCCATGTTCCACCCTCTTGTGAAGTGTGCCATATGGACACACAGTAGGTAGCCTCTGGGACAAGAACATTGTGAGAGGAAACTGAATCATAACTGTTTGAAAAAAGCAACTCATATCAGGGAACGGCTGTCCAAAGCACGCACCCGTTGGGATGCTAAGGAGGAAACACTTTTCATTGTTAATTTAGTGCAGTGAGAGCTGCACTCCTGTAGGTTTCCGTTTAAGTGTTGGAGTCTTTATCTATGTTTTTATTTTCTTCGAAGGAGTATTGTTATAGAGGAATAAAAGGCAAATAAATGGCATTAAACTCTTCCAAAACCGGGAAACTGGTTTGAAAAAGCAGAACAGAAGGTCACTGTGAAGAGGATGAGAGAAACCGACGAGCGTCACTTGAATGGGTAACAACCTTTTAAAGTAATTTGCAATAATTGACGTGTCCTGCACTCACCAAAAACTATCCCAATGTATGCAATGTGTATACATATCTTTTCTAAACATGTAGGGTTGATTTTCAGGAGTCTCATCATATCCCTAGATTTACCTTTTGTCATTTTTAACTGATGTATACTGCTGTTATTCTCCATTTGCTGATACTTCTCTACTGCAGACAAAGTGCATTCAACTTGGAGCACAGATCCCAAACAATATTTTAAGCTACATTTCTATATGGCCTATATGGTAAGCTATAACTACATGATGTTACAAAAGTCTTTCTTTCTTTAGATATAAGACATATTAAGAACAACAGAGATATCAGGAACTCAATCATCGTAATGGGCTGAAGGAATAATTAATAGGAAACTGGCAAATGAAAAACCCCATCAGGCCGGATAATGACGTACGCACTGCACCTTCCTCTCAACTTGATACATCTGTTCAAGAGATGCTTACTACTGCAGGTTCATAGATGGTTTGCCAGGATGGGACATTTCTGCATACATCTACAGCACTCCTGAGCTTTGTGCTGTTGATTTTGGTTGTGTCTGTCCTCCTCCTCCTGTCCCCTGCGAGGAAATAAAAGCTGTCCAAGGTGAGTCAGCACGGAAAGCTGTTTGAGCAATTGGCTGGAGCTCTGAGAGAGACAGGGGAAGATGGATGCATTTGTTTTTGTATGCTGCTGTATGAAAACAAACAACTTGTATTTCTTGGTGCATTAGTTATTGACACTTTGTTGATAGTATCGAGGTACAAAATTGTGTTTTGTCTGATCTTGTTTTGAAGTTCCTTTTTATTCCAGTGCACTAGTCTGAAAGAGGACCACAGATTACTCATATCAGTGGTTTGAGTGTTTTATTATGATGCAGCAGACTGATAAGTCAAATCTCCTGAGGTACGAGCAGCATTAACCTTCTGGTGTTAACTGCAGATAGAAGATGTGACAACATGCGTAGAAGGGGATTTATCAGTGACTGATCAAATCTGATGCTTTTTCCACGCTCCCCCCTGTGATTGTGTTGCTGTGATACAGTAATCCTCATGTAACTGAGAGGCGCTCTCTTTCTCTCACTGAACACTCGTACTCATGGACACAGACATGTATTTATCAATCACCAGGCAGTACCTACTAATGCATGGGGCAGCAATGTTGGATTGGAAAATATTGTTGTCAGGAATTAGTTGTATACTTACACTAACAAATAGTTCATGTCATTTAATGAAAGAAGTGCCAAAAAAGTCAATATTCAATGTCTCTTTTCTTTTTCTTTCAAATAAATGTTTTGTTTGTCCAGTCGATTTGTTTAATTTTTCTAGAGTTCCTGCTTGGAATAGTATTAAAGAACATTTTTTTTTTCTAGAATTATTCTGTGAATGATAAACTTTGCCTTTGTTATAAATAATGTTTTTTCTTATATTTAGTTTGAGATGCTACATTTTTGCTCGATGGATTTATATATTGTTTTGATGGTAGCCTACCGAAATAAAAGGGCAGAAGATTGTGGGGGAAAAAAATCTAAATCCCATTGAAAAATGTCAAATGCATGATAAAACTGATGTTTTTGATGTCAAGTAATAAATACTTTAATTGGCTATTGTAATGAAGTACATTTTAAGGAAAAAAGTATAGCTATAAGTGAAAAAGTACAACAAATATGTGCAGAAGTCCAGTTGTTTTACAAAAGTAAAAGTATGAATCTGAAACACTCATTAAGCAATTAAGATGGACTGTGTGTAAAATGGTTCTGTTTTGGTTTTGGTGTGTGTGGCTTCAGGATGTCATCTCTGGTTGTGTGTGTTTGGCAGGTGATAATGCGGGATCACACGTCCGGTGCGAACGTGGAGGAGCGGCTGAGGCGGTCTCAGATGGAGTTGCAGTGGATCCAGAGACAGCTGGCTATCATCGGTGCCAGAAACAAACACAATCATCACCTACTGGCCAAGTGCAAGGTACTGTGCTACCACACTCTGCAGGCCCGTGTTACTACGACACGGAAAAACTTCAGGAGGGGAAATGTGCCCTCTAATGATGATCTTGTCTATAAGAGTTTATTTTCTTGCCATGATAAAATAGTCCTGTTAATGTAACATAAACCACGGTTATTGGTCCACTTCCGAGGAGAAGATCTTGGAATAAAGTATCACATTAATAGACTGTCTTTAGAAAAAAGGAACATCTGCTCACCCTAATCATAAAGATAATCAAAATGCGTCATTGTGGATACACATGATTTATTTAAACGGTCTTAAGATTGGTTTAAGCAAAGATAGAGAACGGATAGCTGAGTCATGCATTACACATTTTCCCAATTGAGAAAGATATCTACAATTATAAATGCTTTTATACAAATAAACAATTATGGAGTTCTGCATTTGACGTACATTTTTTTACTTCCCACTTCATTGCCACTTAGTGTAGCAAGCTTATCAAAATAATAAAAAATGTTATGAAAGCTAAGCCTGATTTGAATATCTTATAACTGGAATGAGTTTTTTTTTTTTTTAAATCATGCAATTATAATGCATCAAAATGATGTTTTCAAACATGATCATCATTGTTATTACTGAATGTTACTTAATCTTAAATCCATCTCCTCCCGTCTTTACATTTGTATAGTAGACAGTTTTTTTTTTTTTGACCACAAATCCGTTTTCAGTCATCTTTCACCTCATCCGACCCTAACAAATGCACACCTGTCCCCTGTTGTGTGTTTTAAATCGTTCTGTATTATGTTTTGGTCGTCTTGTTGGCAACTGGCATGGCATTTTAGGATTCAGGTCTGCAGCCCAAAAGCAACGACTGTCACATGCTTTCTATACTTTACTGCAACCATTCTAATTAGAGATGTACACACAACAGTACAATAGCAATACAACTCCGAATTATTATTTTTTCTTTGAAACTGTATTTTTGTAATGTTGCTGGAAAATGTGATTGTGTAAAACGTGCCATAAAAAAGTGTTTATCAAAAAACAATCCCAGGATTTTTTCCCCCCTTTGCATTTATTTCATATGGCCAAAAGAGAACAGCATACTTCTCAAATTGACGCGACATCAGTATATTCACCAAGTCAATAAAGAACCCTAGCTGTGTTAGAGGTGGCAGCCTGTTTTATTAGTAAAATAACACATTCATCAGTTATTTGCATATTTTAAGGGATCATTTCTGCCTCATCCAGTTTCCATCCATGCACAAACCCTGGTTTCACATGGCTCCATGTCATGCTCGAAAACCAATTCACTACGAGAGTAATGAGTCTACAGTAAGCATGGGAACAGCAAGTGTTGCTAGGCAACAGAGTGGGACAAGAGCGTACGTTGTGCTTTCTCTCCTCACTCACGCACACTTGGTGTCTCTTTCTTTCTGTCCTGTTCACTGTCCTGTGCCCCCGTCCACAGTGTTACACGCATATCCACTGAGTACATTGAGTGCTTGATGCTGATGCTACCCCACTCAAACACCACACTGATTCAATTTGAGTCCTCTGACCAGGGATGTAGGAGAGGTGAAGAGAGAAAAGAGATGGGTGTATCTGAAGGTCTCTCCAGGAGCATGATAGTAAACATTTGACTGATGCTAGAGGAAAGTTATCGGTATCAATAACAAGGAATGCCTTAAACATAGTGAAAATATGAGACCGTATAATACGATATGTGTATAAATGTAGGATGGAGCGAGGTATGCATTGTTGCTTCTATCAGTAAAAACAGAACACTATTATCTTCTGTAAGATGCAGAGGAGATAAGTGGATGCTGAACTATGATCTGCTTAAGTAGTAAATGTTATCAGAGAAAAGAAACTCTGATGTAATGACATCACTGCTCAACAGATTTCCACAATCCATTCAAAGGAAAGCTTCCCTGCATGTATTTTATTTTTTGCACGTGACGTTTTGGGTCAGTTGGACAGGGCGTGCACATGTCTGAGCATAAGCGAGAAGCAGCGAAAAAGAAATGAGCGGAATGTTAAAGCCCGACTGAAGCAAGGAGCAGACGGCGCAAGAGGAAGCGTTAACACATTCAGGGTGGGACTCGGGGACTGTTTTCTCTGAGGGTGCCGAGCTACTGTAGCTCTTCTTGCCATCACTGTAAGGGAGAGACTTCCAGCCTGCTACAGTGCCATACAGGCCGCAGAGCTGTTAAAGCTGCAGATCAGAAACGCTCATTGCAACTCCAGGCACTCCTGCACCGGCATACACGTGCATACGCATGGATGCAGCACCTCCGCCTTCACTGCCAGTTTGGGATGTGACCGGAGGGGAAGAGATTCATTTTTGGACAAAAAGGGTATTGCCTTTAAGGTAGGGGCATTGTCTCTATTTCTGTCAGCAAAAACATACCTGTTTCGACACACTGCTGTCTACGTCAATATGCATGCTGCTGTGTTTCTTAGAGATGTAATGCATTGTAAAACAGCAGAGATTACATGTATTCTTTATGAGGAGTAGAATGATAGGCAATCATTTTTCTCCTATGTGGTTGACTCTAGATTAGTTACAATCTGTCTAAATCCACTAAAGAGTACCACATTTGTAACGTCACTAATGTTGAACAGGAGTAGTTTGATGGGCTTGAACTGATTTTCTTTTTAAATCTGTTTATTAACAGGTCAATAGCTGTACATACATGGCTGACTGCTGCACTGATGCAAGTAATTCACTTGCACACCAGATGGCGGTATGGCAATCTATTTAAATCACGCCTAGTCAAAAATAAGATTACCTTGGGACTTGGGTCGGTTGGCTGTGCACATGCCATTTAACCACAATGCCATTGGGTCAAAGCCAGCCACCACATGCTGCTATCACCGTCCTTTCGCCTGTGGCCCTCCACCATAAGTCATCCAACAAAGCAGAAATACCATACAAATCTCAGGAAATTATGAAGTGAATCATTGCATAATACACATGTGTTTATTGGTGTCCATGATGAATAAAAATAAATAAAAGAGAAGTTGCTTTTATTTACATCAAAAGTGGAAGAAGCCTAACTGTACACAGCATAAAGTGCTAAAAAGCCCCTATTGCATAAGTATACATGTCACATCTTAATAACCACCCAAATGATCTAACTGCTTAATAAAGTAAGCCCCACCTCCAAATCATCAGTTTTAAATGGATAATCTATTCAGTGTACGCAACATGGTGTTGTCATCAGTGGTATGCAAGTCATTGGGCAATACGTGGGAAAATGTACAACATTGTAGACTTCCTCTGAGCGCTGGAATTATAAATGATGGGATTGGAGAGACTAAACACAGTGACTAGAGGTTATATCAAGAAAGAAAAAAATCACAACGCTTTTGGTAGTCGAGATTGCTTCAGAGCAGGTTTGCAAGTCAGTTAGGCATTTCTGCTGTTTCAACCATCCGTTTCAAAAAAACTAAACAAAAAACACCTTTATGGCTCATTTAATGTTTTCCCTGTAACTCACCCCTTGACATGTACAAGCTTTACTCGATTAGATTAAAACACATTGAAAGGAAATCCAGTGCTTGGCTTGGATAAGAGCAGTTTGTGAAATGGACAAAACCCCCCAAAAATGTAACGAGTAAGTTTGTCCATGAAACCCAAGAAGAAAACGCAGCCTGCTAACACCATAAACCAGGCGAACGGGAAGCCTCTTTACTGTTATGAAATGGAAGAGTATTTGGTATCGTATGGTCAACACCAGTGATATAATAGTTTGAAACTTTCTTATGTGATGCAGTGTGCTTCTTGTTCATCCACACTGGATTGAAAAGACTGGTACTCAGAAAGTGTTTGTATGACAACACACCTTTGGGAGTGGATCAGTATATGTCCCTTTGAATTCCTCCCCTCCCGGCTCACATTTAGCAGAAGATGTTGTCAGTACTTCCTGTGGCCCCAGAGCACATGAGTGCGTCATGATTCCCCACTCTGAAAGAACTCCTGTCGGAGCAGCTTCAGCAGCTCCCTCGTTACAGGGATGATGTCTCCCAAGTGGACGTCACAATTGGACGCTGCCCGAAGTGCTACTGGTCACAGCTTCTGCCTGAGTGACTGATTTGGGGCTCAACTTATCATGTCACCATTAGATATCTCAACCTGGCATTGCTAAGCATGGATGTGTACCATTACCTGCTCCAGAGTCCTACAAGTCATTTTTGTAATTTTCTAATAACCACATGTTGTCAGGTTACCATAGTGATAACCATTCATGCTTTGCCCTAGTGGTTTTCTGGTCTAAATGACTCGAATCACTTCACATGGATGTCCATATGGCCTAATATCTCACTCTAAATAGACTGACTGAATGTGTTAGTCTGCCTGTTTGTTTGGAAAACACACAGTCCTGGTTGGCAGGTCTATCTATCTCTCTGTCTGTTCTTGGAGAGTCCACAACATCACACTGGTGGCTCTATCTGCATGCTTGTGTGCTTGGCAGGTCTGCTGCATTAGCAGGTGTATCTGGCTGTCTTTCTGTCTGCCTGGCAGCTCCATCATACTGGCTTTGGAGCCTTTGGCTGTCTGTTATCAGACATATTGCTTGCAACTTTGTTTTTTTGATTTGTTTGTGGTGTATGAAAGTCTGGCCTGCAGTCAGGGGATCTGGTTGTTATTTATGTGTGTGTAAGTGCTTTTGTGTGCCTGACAAGATACCAAACACTCTGCTAACATGCTAATTGATATATCAGAGTAATATAAACTGATATTAGAACCATCTGTTGTTTGGTCTGTTATGGGGTCCCAACAAAGCTCAAAATGAACAATGCGATGATATTGGTACCCTTTTTTATTCTCCTAATGGGAAATATGTAATTTGAATTTTAGAGGGATAGAGAAATCATCTTTAGTTGGTGGTAATGTATTCCCTTTTTATAGCTTTGGTAATATTGGAGTGGCTAGTCTGGCTAAGTGTGGTTTTTCAGGAGGCAAATGGGAGGACTACACCCCATTTGGGATTTCAGATGGTTGCTCTCCAAAATATTCCCATTTCATACATTTGTATTACTAAAAGCAGAGTTTTTGGAGCAGAACATCGAATCAAATGTTTAGTTAAATTCATAGAAAAGAATACGGACCAAATGAAAGCAGTACATCCTTGGAGGGTGTTTAATTTCAGGAGCCACAGGCAGAGTTTACACAGATTTATCCTAAATCACCTTCCCCCTTGCCTCAGCAAAACAGCTGCTCAGTTCCTCTACTATCTGCAGCCCCTCTGGTGGCCTCAAAGTGATTGGAATATTTTTTTTGAATACAAGATTGACAGCAGAGCAGTTATTTTCCAAAACAAGACAATTGTAAGCTAAACGAAGTTCCATCAAATTGTACAAATATTTGCCCTGCTAGGGAAACCTGACAAACTGTTCACAGACCCCAATAGAAGCTTCCAGACTGCCTATTACAGATATGCAGTTTATTTCCATGGAGGGTTCAAGCGTCAGAGTGAAAATTCACTTTCAAAGGCCATTCTAACCTATCAAGAAAACTTCTAAGGAGAAAAACACTGACTGGCAAATCCTGCTGAGCCTCAAAACCTGTTGCAGTAGCAGCTTCATTTTCAGGCTTGGTAATCCTTTTCCTGTGACTGACCCCACGGGATGGAACTAAAGCCCGTGCACATCACTGTAAGCAAGATTGACAGCCAACCTATGTCCTCTTTCATAACTTGTATTAATCGTGTGCTCCTTTGCTCCTGATGTTACATTGTTGACTGTGTGTTCGTCTTCTGAACCATCTTTGGTGTGGACTAAATTACCTCAACATCTATTGGATGGATTGCCTAGTGATTTTGGTACAGATATATATGGAGCCCTGATAAGTGATACTAAGTATTTTAGATAGCCTGTGGCTTTTTCCACAAGCTAGTTTTTTATTTATCCAGTCAAATATAGCCACGTGTTATTGAGAGGTTGCCCTATAAATTATGTATAATCCTAGTTTTAAAATGTAGGTTCACATTTATGGGTTTGAATGAAATTGTTTGCCATAAAAACTGGTCTTACTTTTGTTTCACTAAGGATGAATGAAAAATGAATTATACATTTAATTATCGGGTTTTTTTTTTTTTAAACCCAGCAGTTATTTGATGTTATGCTTTTTGGCAAATGTATAATGCTTACCTGCAAATCTACCATAGTGAGTATGATAAGTGCTAAGTTTAGCATCAGCATGTATGAATTGTCATTATGCATGGTTGTATGATGTGTTAAGGCACAGCAGAGCTAAGCTTAATGCTTGGAACAGTATTATACCCAAACATTCAAATATCAGTAATTTATCATCTTTTTCTCTTGCAGAGTAGATATGAAGTTTCCTCCCTGCAAGCTACGGGACACTTGGTCCACAATGTGAGCCGTTTTCGACTGCTGGAGGAGAGAAACAGAGCTCTCAGGCTTGAGGTTGCCACGCTACGCCAAGAGAAACAGCAGTATAGGAAACTGGTAAACTTTCCACTCCCACCACCACACTTTTGTCTTTTTCTCTCTGAAGAACACAATCTAGTCTCTCACCCTCTTTTACTATAACCATTTTAAATTACATGTATTTTTGCCTGCACATGGGTATATACTGTACATATAAATCTCCTTTTGAATTGAAAACATCGAGACGTGATTATCGTGACAGTATGTATGTAAGGAGTTCAGTGATTCACTTTATTCAAGTCCCTGTTGCAGCTTTTATTCTTCAAGGACGCAGAGGTAGCGGTGTGACTCACATGGCCCTGTGTACATATACTCCCTCTGATTGGTCTTTGTTCTGCAGACATGTGGGCATGTGTAATGTGGTGTAAGATGCTTAGGTGTGTTTAGTGCATGGGAGTGTTGTGTGCGTGTGTGGGGCCATGTGTGTTTTCCTTGCACTATGTATGTTCATGCATGCATTTGTGTGGTTAGTCCTTTGGAGGCCTCCCCCAGGTGGTCTCTGATGGCAAGGTGTGCGAGTCGTTGTCTTGGCAACACGCCCATTTGCAGGAGTGTGGACAGACTGGCAAAGGGGAACTGACATAACATAATGGCTGCTTCTGTTATAATCCTCCATGGCTTGACATTAGTTTTAGTAAAGAGAACCTGCATGCTATAGCAGTCGGCATTTTCAAACGGTTTAAAGACAGTTCTTTTTAGTTCAGTGTAGCTCTCAGGCTTAAACAGTCTGTCATTTGGTCTGTGAATGGGTGCAGTCGCCTTATGCTCATTCATTTGGTATAGAAGCATACCCGAGTTCATATCTGAGAAACCAGTGTGGACCGAAACAACAACAATTATTTGATAAAGTTATTTATCATTATTTTGCCTCCATAAGTCAATATATGATAACTACGCAAAAATGAATAAGCCATATAGAAACAACATTAAAACCTTTCCCAGTAACCACTGGGCACTCTCCTTTCACTACATGACATGAAATCGCTTAAAACACAGTACAATGTTTTACATTTTAGAATTTTCTCTCTTTTTATCTGATAACGTTAACACCTTTCTGTTTATGGAGGAATTTATGACAACCTGCACAGTGGGTTATTTTGTCCATCTTCACAGCCAAGATCCTTGGCACAAACCTCGTCTGTCACCAAAGCTAACATGCTGTAGTCAGCAACATAACTCAATAATGTTATGTAATTATGTATGTGTGTGTGTGCGTGTTTGTGTGTTTTTCGTATACGAGGATATACTGTTGGAGATGGTCCAGCTGGATGCCTTGCAGTCTTTCTGCTGTCACTGCTGACAGCCACACTATCACAGACTGCATTATGGTCATTCATGCAAAGACAGACTCAGCTATGGCTCAGTTAGACTCAGAGAAGCTCAGTCATGAGAGTGGGCTTGCTCATGCAGATATACTCCATCCATACACCTATTGAAAGAAACAAAGCACATGTCCCTGAATCGCATCTATACATTTTGACTGAACTGCTAAATTAGTTTTTTCCGTTCAGTTTAATTAGGTAAAGGAAAATGTTGTAAAAATAAATCTGTAATTATAAACAGCTCTTGATGCTTATCAAATGTACAGTCTGGCTGAATGTAGTGTTCAAAAGAAGCTTTGTAAAACCTGGAATAAAACACTCATTAGAAGGAAGATATAAGATTAAGAGAGATTCTGTTAAAACACACACACCAGATGGCTGATTAGCCAGCTATTTAGTTCTGGTTGTAATGGAAGGCTTCCAGGCGCTGACTGCACAATATATACGTTTTCATTATAAAACACATCACATATCTAGTCACTTATCAGCAGCATGCTATGGCTATCCTCAGTTTTTTTTAAATAACATCTTCAAACATTACTTGTATAAAAGCAGTTATAATCAGGGTTTTTTCACCAGGTTGCCATTAGAGACATAAAATGAAAGCTTATCTTGCTCCGTATGTTGGATGTGTAAATAGACGTCTGTTCACCATGTCACTAACAAGAGGTGCTGAAATGTCAGTGAAGTTTCCACACCCAGATCAATGAAACTGCAGCTCCTTTTTCATGTTGTTCCTCTGTACTTGTGCTTGGTTTTGCTGTAGGCAATAGTAAATGCCTAAAATCTACCACTCAGTGCTCTATAATTTAATCCTTGTTGTATCATTGCGAATGAATTGCATGGGGCTAGATTCTCTTGTCTCTGTGTGTTTTTCCAATTCACTTGTTGTTTTGCTCCCGAAATGGCAAGAACAAATACTGAGAGGGTGGACGGCTTCCTAGAAAAACAAACAAACAAAAAGCCTTAGACCGGTTGCCTGGAAACAATCTGTGACGGACAGTCGGCGAAGGGTACCTTAGGTGAAGAATGACCTTCTGTGTGTTGTGCGGCTGCTGCTAAAAGGCCACAGCTGTCTCCCTGGACACCATCCCCATGGCAACGTTTGTGTACTGCTTGCAGCTGGCCCACTCAGATGATAGTCCTCATGATGATATGGGCTGTCCAACTGCGACAAGAACAACAACTAATCAATAATCCCTAATAGCCGGGTTGTCTCAGCTGACCCTGTAATCTCATTTTTAACTCCCTCTAATCAAGGACGCACCAAAAAAACCGGGGTTAATAGTAGTCTAGTGTAATGTAACACAAATCAGCTGGAATAATTCCTCCACCGCCCACAGGATATTCAGAAAATTCACATTGTTTTGACTCACAGGGCTGTTTTAACAACTGGTATTAGACAGGGTGTGTTTAAACTGTGTTTTCTATTATTTTCTTAATTAAGTTTATCTTAAACAGTGTTATCAGAGTTGTCTCTATACAACTACATTATACATCTACAATTAGCTTTACCCTTTAGAAAATCGGTCAGAAAATATATTTAAGGTTTTTTCTTACTGTATCACTTAGGCTACTGTGCGTAACGTGAACAAAGCGATGAAACCAATGGGTCAAGGTCTGTAGATTTTCCCGTTAAGAGAGAATCTCAAAGGGCTGCTATGACCTGCAGGGTGACAGATCAGTTAGATCCTTTGTTTGTGCTAAAATGTGTCGATTGTGCCTTTTTTGAAAATAATAATAATAATAACAACCATACCCAAGTCACTGTATTCTATTAGATAACAGCCTAATAGTTCATTCAGAAAGCAGTGAAAACGTGCTAGCAGATTAGCATGCTAGTTGTAGTCTTTGCTTTGTTAGCGGGATCCTCAAATTGCAAGTTGTAGTAGCATCCCATCTGTGAGCCTCTTTGTTTTTACATTTATCTCTGCTCTTTTCCGTCTCTCACTTCTCAATTATCTCGCTTTGTACCCCATAACTTCCACGTCTTTCCCTTCTCTCGACTCTGCTAATACATTTGTCCTCTCTGTCGTCTCGATCGTTCCCACCCTCCCTCTTACTTCCTGTCCTAACCTCCTTAGTGTGTCCACCCACTGATCTGGCCTGTGCAGCGTCATGTCTGCAGTCATTTAAGCTGATTAGATGTATATCAGAGAGGCCATGCCAGCATGTTATCACATTTCTGACCTTTTCAGAGAAATTAGTTATACTTTCTTTTTGATAGTGAGTGAATAATATATCGTGATAAAACCAATTTCATGTTAGTTTTCCTATGATCATTATAAACTTAAAACCCAGAGACACAATGTAATGCTGCCACAGTCTGATCACTCCTGGTTTCCTTACTGTTCCAGAAAGGACTACACCATTCACTATTATAACGGAACTACTCATAATGACCGTATAAAGTTATTTACAATATATATATATATATATATATATTATTCTTCAGAGTTATTATGACTCATAATCAGCATAACCACAACTATAATTTTCCTCACAGAGCTGCTTCCTTGGCAACTGCAGCTTACGTCCTTCTTTGACTTGGAGCTGCCTATAGAAATCACAGTTAAACACATTTTACCAATAATGGTTACAGAGATGCGTAGTTACATAAATGTCCAGCATTGGCTTGCTTTCAGAGCATGCACTGACGCGAAAACAAATTTGCCGTCCATCCTGTGAGAGCACTGAATCATATTGGCTTTAAAACTGCAGAGGAAAATAAATTCTGTTGCATCAGAAGGAAAATGTGCTAAAAATATCGCACTGTCAAAATGTAGGGCCCTCCTGGATTAATTGAAAATCCCCTTAACCGGATTAAATAATTTTTTAGGGGCTAACTGTTGTATACCCACACTCGCACATACACACGCATGGACACACATGAACCCCCCCCCACACATAAGCTGATGTCAATACGATATAATTACTCATTGTGACAGGGAAGTGTAGGCAGTGTGATAGCAAGTGTGTTCTGTGTTGTAGTTAAAGGCTAAAAGCTGTGAATCTGTGAGGATTACAGTTGGAAGTTGGAACTGAGCGAAAATGGAATAATGACTTGCATGGGGATCGAATTGAACCTCACAATTATTGCATGTAGAATTTTAAGTTTGGGTTGCGTTGTCATAAAACGTTATATCAAAGCAGTATCTGAGCCGGTGTGGAGTAAATGAACAGAAATTATGCTGGTAATTTCACCCCCTGTAGCTTTCAAAGGTTGCGACGGTTGCTGTTAAATGAAGAAGCAAGCCTGTGGTTACAATAGATTTATTTCAGCCATTCATTGCTCAATTGGTTGGTAGAGGTCCACCAGATCTCAACCTGCTTTCCATTCAATTAGGTTGTAATGTATTACTCCTTCATGATTTGTAACAACATTGCTTAAAGGGGACCTATCATGCAAAATGCACTTTTGTACGTCTTTTATACATGAATATGTGTCCCCGGTGTGTCAGGGAACTCACCAAGTGTCAGAAAACACAACCCTCTCTCTTTTCCTCCATACCCAAATCTCTAAAAACGGGGCTGCAACGGAGCTGATACAGACTGATACAGATTTGAATTTTTCTGACATCAGAAAAGGGGTCCCCCGCCTATATGGGCAACTCTCATATGCAGAGGTGGGGACTCGAGTCACATGACTTGACTTGAGACTTGCTTGACTAACATTGATGTAGAAGTGCATCATTTCTTGATTTATTATAAAATGAATCGGAACTTTTTGATCTGTTATGATGATAAACTGAAGCAATTTCTAAATTAACCCAATTAAGTGAGTTTTAAATCGTCCTACTTAAGGAAATTATGAAGAGGAACAAATTAAATGATTTGGAAATGATATCTATGTGGTGCTGACGCTGTTGGCGGTTCTTGTGTTAACAGAAATTTAAATTAAATATGTGTAATGGCAAATGCCATATATGATTTTCTTACCTGGAATTCTGCCTTTTTGAACAGACTTTTTGATTGAGTCCTAGCTATATTGTCCAACCCGGTATCACGGCAAGACGTGAACATGTGACTATTTACCATGCTGGGAGACGTGAAGATGTCACGCTTTCGTCCCTTCTAACGTGACGGCCACACGGTATTGTTAAAGGGAAATGGAAACACTTTTCAAACTGCTTTCCATGCGACAATATTCCCATTAGGAAATGTATTTATCTAGTCTATTTCCAATGTAAACGATCGAGATACGCACATTTATTTTTTGAAATACGCACCTAATGACCTTGGGCGCTTCCATCGATCCGGGACTTTCCCAGTGACGTCACTGTGGATACGGCTTCCTGGGCCAAAGCTCAATACAGCTGCAAACAACATGGCGTGCAATGCACCAGTGGTTTCCAACAAAAGAAAACGGTTGTCGTCAGGAGCGTATTGTATTGCCCCAGGCTGCACAAATGGTTTTTATACAAAGAAGGAAGAAGTACATTTCCATAGGCTGCCACTAAAGGATGAGAAGCTGCTCAAAGCATGGGTTATTTCCATGAAACGGTCCGATCCGCCGCTGAATCAGTACGCACGTGTGTGCAGCGAACACTTTACAAATGACGATTATGTCCACAAAATGAGGTTTGATGAGTCGGGATGCCTGGTTCAATACAAAACATCGGATTTGAAGCCAGGATCTGTTCCCACAATATTCGATTTCTCATCGTATGCAGTCGGGAACACCGACCGTCCCAGCACGTCGGCCGCACAAGACAATGACAACAGTCTCAACAAACGTGAAGTTCGAGCCACCAAACGAGCTGCTTCAGCTGCCGAGAGAGAGGTAAATATTGCAGCACTACCAGATTACTAGCTCACACATGTATTTACTGACACAGTGTGACCTTATTAATTTATGTATATATATTATGTAATAATGTACTGGAACTGGTGGTATCCCACTCGGCGAGTTCAGAACCGTCGGTACTTTCGGCGGATTCCGGATCATATGCCACTCTAGTATTAGACCGAATCGGATGCCTGGTAACTGTAGATGCTTCCACATCAATGTCATCTCCCGACGAATAGTCAAATTCATCGTTCAAAACGTCGATCTCATTGCAAAATTCCTCCATCGCTGCCATATCTGCCACGTTGTGTTGACTTCCGGTATGGATACCCGGAGCGAGGACCCACACAGTGACGTCACCATTTAGACTCCCCTAATGGCAGCGGCCTGGTCCCGGAATTCCCCACCCGGCCAGCGGATAATTAATTTTCTTTTGGCGAGTAATATCATATACAATAAATATTACGATCAATATCCATTGTAAAATGAATAAACTACCGGAATATATTATAGCTGTAATGGTGTTTCCTTTCCCCTTTAACCCATGTTAACCAGTGGAGAAATAACCGGAAATACCAAGCAAATGCTACCCCGACGTAATGATTTATTTTGTAATAGCCACACTCGATTACGCCGATTTTCTTGTTGCCCCAGCTGGTCGACACCTCTTTTAGCAGAAACAAAGGCTACATTAATGTATTAAATCGATGTTAATCCATGCGTGTGTGGATGTGCAATTAACGGACGTGACGTCGGTTCATGTTAATTTACTAACTCTTCAACTACAACCGTAGTTATATTTAAAAACATGTTAGAAGGCCTCACGAAATACTTTAATGCCAATTAAAATGTAAATGTGAAGGAATGTGTGTGTGTGTGTATAACAAAATACATCGGTCATAAACGAAACCGGAAACAGACGTAGGCAAGATCCTCAGCTCGATGATTGGATGGTTTATGCGTGCTGGGATTTGGTGTTTATGTGATGTGAAATCTGAAAACGTTTTTTAAAAATAAAATAATACTTTATTCCGAGTGTGCTTGCTTTTCTCTTTGAAAGTCATCACATAACGGCATTGTAATACACGGTTCGGCTGCATTAAATATTACATATCTGCCGTAATTCTCTATTTATAGAGCCCTGCTGAGAAGACTTCTCGACAAACAGGAGAACTGTTGCCAAAACTGAAGATGTGACGTGGATCATGAATATATAAGCAATTAAACAACATCTTCCATTTCTTTTCACACAATACGTCTCCTTGCAGTATTAACACTAATTCGGCTGACTTTTATATTTGAACCAATTGGTAGATAGGCTGTATTTACACCATAACGGTGCAGAGCTGATAGAAAGGGACACCTGGTGGTTAAAGCACGTTATTGAATTGTATTATTTTATTATTAGATATTAATAGGATCCCTATAAAGTATATTCATTACTCGTTATTCTCTACTAATAGTTAATTAAAGACTGTATATAATGACTAGTTTGCACATCCCTTTCAAGATTTCCTTGAAAGCGAAGAAGACTTCTCACAGAATCAGCCCTTGCAAAAACAGGGCTGGAAAATAGCAAATAGAGCGAAATGAGGCATGGCTAAAATGCATGATCTGTTTGGTATTTTGAAAAAAAAACTTCACTGACATGTTTTATATAGGTATGACCCTACAGTATATTATTCAAATATAGCATGATAGGTCCACTTTAACTTATCATTCAGCACCACTATAGGTTAACAATATTATTTTGCAGCACTCTGCAAAAGAACAAGAACAGGTCCTTTTTGTAATCTCCACCCAGCTGCCCAGATATTTTACATCACATTGAGCAACTGGGAGGGGACTCCTGAAATAAATCCCAACATGAAGAACTGCCATCATGAAATGGAACTTGTGAGACAAAGCCACAGCAATGCAAAGATGGAGACAAAAAGGCCCGACTACCGATTACCCCTGTGCATACGGCACCAAAGTATGTGGTTTTCCATCTTAAGACACACAACTTAAACGACCCATCCTCAATAGTCACACTTGCCTCGAATAACAGTCATTTAAATTTGTTTTTAAAAATGATATTCAGACAAGGTAAAAAAACTGTTTTTAAATAGTGGGACTTCCAATAAAAAGTTACACGACGGAACACAAATAATGTTAACCCATTTAATTTTGACTACTGCAGTGCAACAAATATACATTTGAATGCCCCTACATGGAATAGAAAATAACATATGCTTTATTTATATATATATATATATATATATATATACATACTTGACATATACTCAATGTATGAGGACATGTACCTTGTTATATTGAATTTAAAATAAATGAAGGGACTGAGGACAACTTTAAAGCATCAAATTACAGTAAAATACACTTTCATCATTTTTACTTTTCAACATTTTACCTTTCTATGATCTGTCATCAAACCATTTGAACAGTGGCTTGCCTAAAGCTAAACTAAACTAAAGCTTTAATTTATTTATGAATACCATCAACATCATTGTTTAATGTGTGTATGTTAGTAAATCAATAAAGACCCTGTTCAATTAGTGTCATGGGCTAAGACGGGCTCCAGAGAAGAGGAGGGAGGGTCTGTCCGGCAGCAGCCAGCATCATGCAGGCTGTCATTTCAGTCAATTTGGCAGACAAGCAGGAAGTATCCAGACTGTGGCTGTACAGGGAAGCTTTCCAAAAAAATCATCCCTATTCGTATCCCAGACTCCAAGATGTCTGTTTCCGGTTGCCAGCGATACCTCTCCTCCCAACAGTAGCTCGTGATGTAGCTGATGGTTGTTGCAGTGGAGCTGGCTGATTAATTCAACAGAGGATTTCTGCAGATCGCTGCACACGCGTACAGCTCGCAAGAGAAAGAGAGAGAGAGAGAGAGGAGGGGGAAATTGAGCAAAGGATAGCGTAAGAGAAAAGGAGAAAATGATGGAGGAAGGGTGTTAAGGAGGAGGGTCTTCGGGGGTGGGGAGGATAGGATAGAGAGAGTATGTGGAGAGGGGGCGGAGGAAAGAGGAAGAGAGAGAGAGAGAGAGAGAGGGAGAGACACGCAGGCCCCGGAGCTGCTACTGATGCTGCTGATGCTGCTGCAGCCGTTTGACAATTCCCCACCCAGAGAGAGCAGGGAAGAAGGGAGGAGATCAGAGCAAGAAGGAGTAAGCGACACCTCAGTCAAGATGCTCCTGTGCTAGCCAACACGCACGGTAATTACCAATCCTTTATCACCACTGTGCTTCCTCTTTACAGCTGCTGTATTTCTCCGCATCATTGACTCGGTTGAGTTTGTGTTTGATTTAGCTCTGTTGAGTCCTATATATAGTGCACAGGGATAGCATAGCCAAGCAGCTGGGGAAAAGCTGTCTGTGCAGTTGCTGCAGGAGGAGACAGAAATCCACACAGAGGTGGGAAGCAGAGAAGGATTTGTACATTTTGTGTCTTCCAGGACATAATGAGGATAAGGCGACCTCCGGATCTCTGTTTCTTGACTGTAGCAGGGCCACCTGTTTGGAGATGTGTGGGTGTGTGCCGTGTGTGTCGAAGGGTGGGGGTGGGGGTGGGGTTACGGCAAATGGTTCTAATGAGGCGTTTGTAGCTTGGAAAGGTTAGTATGTGCATGTGAAAATGTGTGTGCACATGGATTATTGAGTAAGGTGTAAGAATGCACTGCCTTTTGACTGCTGTCAAAAGATGAATGTAATCTTAATGCAGTACGCGGGCACATGCTAGCGGTATATGTTAAACAGTGTATGTAGACACATGTTCACATGGGCGCTTAGACACACTGGGAGAGAGACAAATGTGTGGTGCTTTGTCAAACAAATTGATTTGGTGTGTGTGCTTTGACGTGGTCGGCCCCTGTAACCTGAGCTTTTCCTGGTTCCTGCCTGCTCAGGGGTTGCCAGGTGTTGGTGATGAATATTAACCCACTCATGGCTGATTGACACTCTAGACATTTAACATCATGAGGCAGTTGCCATATATTTTTGTGTTTATGTGCATGGCAAGCTGGTCTATTCTATAAACTTATTTGCTGTATATTACGTTGCTAAAAGTCATGCAGTACATTACAACCACACTTTAATTCTGCAACACAAACTACATCCTGTATCCCGTTATGACAGAGGACAGAAATGGCAGTGATTTGAAGCCATGACAATATGGTGTGAACTGTAAGCAATCAACAACCATTGTACTGAGGTAAGAAGTGTCTAATATGTTTGGATTCTTCCATCATGTTGCTGCCCATTAAGTACCTGTTGTCTTTTTGTTGTCTCCTCGCTTAAAACAAAAATGTTGCTTCTGTAGAACATAAAACTTCCTATGTGTTTTGTTGGAACAAGGTGTGTGAAGCAGGTGCCTGGAGCTTTACAAGCTTTACTACTGATATCAATAACCATTTATATTGGTGAAAAGTTTGAAAAGACATAGATGGCAAGTAAAACACTGGGCAAAGTTTGGTGGCAGTTCAGTATAAAACACTTCACTGAAGTTTCTTATAATGTCATCCTTTCATGATGGTAAAGTCCTAAGTTTCAAGCAAGTTTTGAGAATTAGTAGAATGTAAGTTGGTTTTATCAGGTCAAAGTAGTTGAAACGGGAGAAATGGTCAGAGAAATGAGAAACTACTTCTTCTGTTGCATTGGGTCGTGTTAAAACAAGTGTGTGTGTGTGTGTGTGTGTGAAGGTTGGAATATACAGAGTGTATATGCTCATGTTTGAGTGAATGGATGGATGTCTGGATGGGTGAGACCAAAGGGGAAATATGGAGGAGAGAGACATAATTGGTGCTTATTATCTTATGCATCATCTTGCTTTGTCAGTGCGGTGTTACTTTCCATCTGTGATCTAATTTCTCTCCTTTTCCTGGTTTTACCAAAGGTACACATGTATTAGGATTTATAAGGAGCATTTTACACACTCCCCTAATCGTGCTCCTCTTGCTCAATCCTCCCATTTCTTCTTCTTCCACTTTTTCCTCTCCATGCGGCAGACTGGTTGCAGTGCCAGCTGTTGTTCAGTTGGATGCCAGAGGGTGAGAAGGAGAGAGGGGAGGAAAAAAAGATGGAAATGAAACTTGTGTTTTCAGTCTCATGGCTGATTTCCTTGCAGCTCTCCTGAGATTATCAGTGACAAAAGAGCAGTCAAAAGACTCCCTCCTTGACTAATCAAAAATGTTTCTTGAGACATGCAGGCACTGCAATAATCCCCGTACAGAAGCAGCCTTTCTGGGTGTGGCAGCACATAATAAACACATATGTACACATGTGCTAACTTATGGAGAAAAGACGGTTACAGATCAGCATACCTACCATGTGCGTTACACACAGACAATGGCACGTTTACTCTTTACTCTCTATTACATGCCTCCACACACACAACTCCACATTCACTGTATTATTAACAGAGTGTATCCATGCATGCACTGTACTCTACTACACATCCACCTCGTATGGAGTGGATTCCAAAATGTGACTTGATTTGTACAGTCTTATTGGTGTACTGACTGTTCATTCATCCTGCAGGTTTAAATAACACATTGCAGGACCTGTATTCTGGCTTGCATTTAGATAATTCAAAGGGCATCAGATATGCTGCATGCGATACTTCATTGCTACTTTTTTTTTTTTTATCATCCTGACACTCCATACCTGAAAGAGAACAGTTTCTATAGCAACCCCGTCATCCCCTCCCCTCACACCCCACCCCTGTTGTGTGCCTGTGTGTGTGTGATTCTGTGTCTGTGTGCGCACGCAACATGTATAGTCCCCAATGGGAGCGCATGCCTGAATATGAGTGAGTGCTGTATTGATTGCTAGCATGCATGCCATAGGTGTTGATGTCATTTAGCCAGCGGGGAAGCAGAGAGGGAAACAATAAAGGAACATTTCCTCCGCACATTTCCTGGGAGCTTTTCAAGATACACAGAAGTTATATTAGAGAAAAGACACAGAACACTGCAGAGGGGAAACGCAAAAAGAGGAGGGTGGGGCACAGAAGGAAGGTGGAACAGAGGAAGTGTCGGTAGTAAATGGATGTCTGATTAAATATTAAAATACAGTTTAATATAACATATTTCAACAGATTGTTCATATTTTAGCACTTTCTTACCGGGTTGATTTGTTGTCATATTGATCTAATGTATAACAGATTCCAAGGCTTAACCACATGTATTTCTTCTTTTGCATCGTCATCACTAAACCATTGAGTATCAATTAAGGACAAGTGTCCTCTGGATGACGTTACCAAAATCTATCGATTAGATTTATGATTCTAAAAGTAGGGTAGACATGTGGAGATTATCCGACTGAACAAAACGTGATCCGTCTCTTAAATGTGTGTCAACCACAGACCTTATTTCCAGCTATTTCCCCAAATCCTATGGGGAGATTGCATTGCTTTTTGTCGAAGGAACCCATGCGCAGCTTACTTCCGGGTTTTAGGACGCGTCACTGTGGCACTCTATATGACCCTGAACCAAGTTGTCCAATGTTAATAGTTTCGGGACGTGTAGGATAATAAAGGGCGGTGGTGGCGAAGTCGATAGGGACTTGGCTTGGCAACTGGAAGGTCACCAGTTCAAGTCCCGGCAAGACCAAGTGCTACCGAGGTGTCCCTGAGCAAGGCACCGTTCCCCACACAGCTCCCCGGGCGCCGTTCAAAATGGCAGCACACTGCTCCTAACACAGGATGGGTCAAATGCAGAGAAACAATTTCCCAACGAGGGATTAATAAAAGTCCATCTTAATCTTAATCTTAAAGCAGACCAATGTGCACTTAAAAAATGCACAATTGTAGTGTTCAGTTTGGTTTTGTACCGCTACATACTTTCCGCATGGCACTGCCAGGCGAGGTGAGCCCTTTAGCAAAGGAGCATGCCTAAAAAAAGGACTTTAATTCTGAAGCACTTATTGTCTCCCACTGTCTCCTGTACCTTTTTTCTTCTTCCTTTTCAACTCCTTTCTGTCAAAATCACGGTGGACTGAACACCAAGGGCAACTAGATGGAGGGAGACAGGAGGGAGACAGGAGGGAGGTCAGGGGAGAGTACACAATGTCACACAGACCAGCCTGTTCGGATACAGATGACATGACAGTACCTGTGCTCCTGTAACTGTCACCTATCGCTCTGCGCCACTGAGTCCTGCTCACTTGAGACCTCAAACTCGGTCACATGCTTCCTGTTACAGGAGCCATTGTAGAATTCAAACCACTAAGTCCTGACCAGATATTCAAGTAGAAAAGTAAAGGACAATCACTTTTGGTTTTAGTCAAACCTTTTTAGCGTCTAGATGATGAGTTTCAGTTTAAATCCCAAAGTTTCATCGTCCAATTTTTGTTGTTGAAACCAAAGTCGCTAAAAGATTATCTCATGGAGCTTTGCATGTTTTGTTCAAAGGCTAGCGATAAAGTCATGGCAGCAGATTCATCGCTTTTGTACATGTTGCACGGCAGCTGCATTGCTGCTCTGCTCACAGGAGGAACCATTTCATAGCTTGTGCAATGTATGTGAAACAAATGGTTGTCAAATACGTAAAGCTAGCCGTGGTTTATTTATGTAAACCTTTTCAAATCAAATGTTATTAATCGCTTTGAGTGGAAAAAGTAAAACGGGAAGCAAAAAAGTAATAACAGCAACTGAAGAGCAATATATCCGTTGTATAGGAGTGACGAATACTCATGATCTAATTAAAGGAACAGTACAGTAGCCATTGGTTTTCTGACCTGAGTCAATTAAGAAATGTGCTCAGGGACTTGAATGTGTAGTACCTGATAGATATGAACTAAAATATTATAATGAATTCTAAAATCTACTTGCAGTCATGACATCAAACGAGACCAATACTTACATAACCCACTGCAAGGGTTTTGTCTTTGTTAGAGGACGGTGTTCAGCAAGAATCTGCTGATTAGAATCAAATACAAGTTTTATGCTGTTACCACTGCATTCACCATTTAGTTTCCCCTTTTGTTTGGATGAGATATTCATACAAAATATGCTATTTAATGTATTTGTATAAATATAGATCTTGAATGTAAACCCTCATAGAAAGCAGTGGTGATGAAACCTCTGCTGAGGCTCTGTCAGTGAATTTCTAGCATACTGTACATTTGAGCAACTGTGCAATGGGGTCAGATGTAAATTATTGAGTAGCTTGTGCAGTGTGTTTTGCTGCAGATTGGGGTCACGTGAATGTGTATTTGTGGGAATTGTGCGAATGTGTATGCACAGAATCATGTGGGGAATGTGTGTGCGTCCCTGACCCGGGTGGCGTTCGTGTGTGTGTCTTTTTATGGATTTGCTTGTGCTTGAGTGTTTATATACAGGCATGCGTGTGTGTGTGTGTGTGCGTGTGCGTGTGTGTGTGTGTGTGTGCACTTGTATTCTGAGCATTAAGTTCCATCCAAGCATTATGTGAGCACGAAGGTCCATCGAAGCACATGTAATCCCGAACCAGCTCTTGGGCTCCTCATTAGCATTGCTCTGATCTTCCTACAAACTTATTTCCCAGCCCTCTGATATTCTCTGTGTGGCCTGAGGGAACAATAGGTCCTGTTCACATCAAATGTGTTATGTCATCAATGTGACTGGAAGCTTTGCTGCCCACGTCATGGGAGCCCTGCTTCACTCTCCCTGCCTGCTCCCTCAGTATGTACATACAGTGCACACACACGCACTCTTCAATTTGCACATTCACATGCCCTAATATTCCCCGTGGGGCATGTGTATTCTCCGGAGAGGCCAGTGTCCCCCCCGAGGGCCCTCTTTATAAAGTACAGCTGGAGCACCTCTACATATCAGTCAAAGTGAATATGCTCACATGGGCTCTGTTTTCCTCCCTGGCCTTGTTAGGAGCACTTTCAGATTGGATTTACATCCAGATAGGAGAGATTGCAGTTTTTCTGGCAACAAATGTAGCTTCAATTTTAAATGATGTCCCCTGAAAGTTGATAATCATGAAAGTACAATATCCGGATGTCATTGAAATGGCGATCTTAGATAATAATGCAAATTGCAATTGCTAAGAAAACTTGAAAACATAGCTACTTTCCCGCGATGTGGGACTGCATCTTGACTTTATTTGACATACCTATATGTTAACATGCATCCCTGACCACCTATGGAGACACACAAGCAAACACTCTATAAACTCTATATATATATATACACACAGGCAGGAACATTACAGAACCCAGGCAGTGCTCGCATGAGTAACAGGAGAAGAGACAGAGGAGGTTGAAGAGTGAGGTGAATGAGGATGTGTGTTACGTGGAGGAGAAGTTAATCTCTCCTGGCGGTAGCGCCGGCCTCTCCCTGCCTCTCCTCGGTCTTCTCTCCTCCATAAAACTCTGGTTTGTCTCCTGCTCTGTGAGAGGCTGGCAGTGCAGTACGCACACACACACACACACACACACACACACACACACACACACACACACACACACACACACACACACACACACACACACACACACACACACACACACACACACACACACACACACACACACACACACACACACACACACACACACACACCACACACACACACACACACACACACACACACACACACACACACACACACACACACACACACACACACACACACACACACACACACACAGCAGGATGTAGAGAAACCAGGGCGCTTCACTACTACATATCACTGAATTTGTGCACAGTCTTTGAACACATCATTCTTAGCAAACATTGAGTGTGTGGTTTCCCTTAGCACAGGAGACTGACTGTACACTGAGTTTTGAAGAAGATCCTGACTGTGCCAAACAATTCTGCTGCCACATTGACCTGACATTCAATCTTTTGGACTGGAGATATTGTTCAAATTAAACGTCTTTGACTGCGTAGGCTGGGTTTCCATTCAGTCTCTAGTTTATCCAAATTCATTTAATCTGTCTGTGAGTCACATATTTTATATTCGGATATTTCTTAAGACCTCTATTTACATATCCATCAACAGCACGGGGTTTCCTACATTTTTTTAAAGGTGTCATTTGTCGTGAGAACTTGCAGTTTTAACTTAATAGAGTGTGTATGTGTGTTTGTATGCGAGTACTTCTTGCCACATGAATACTTTTAAGAGATTTTGAATCTTTAGGATTCAGATGGGGAGTCTGGAACATTGTGGATGCACAAGAGCTTAAGGCGGGTGTATGCCTGGAGATGCTAGTTATGCAACTCATTCATGCTTGCATGCACACAAACACACACTCACACACACACACACACACTCCAACTCACACACTTCAACTCACGCTTCACTATATCGATGTTACTCACTGCCACCTGGGTCCACAGTTTATACTTATTCGACATTGCCTTCTAGGTTTGTTGGGTGTGACATATATGTGTGTGTGTGTTTTTCTCACTCACACACAAAAGCAAGATTAGCCACACATTTATGTTTAATGAATGAGGCACCTGTGGAGACGCATTATATTCATAGGTTGAGAGGAACACATAGGGGAATATTTTTGATGAATAATCTATTAGTGACATTATAGTAACACTCACTGTGAACTGCCCTTCATTAAAAGCACAAAGAAAGATAAGCGATACAAACAGTTGCAGTCTAAATCTGGCCCACCTGAACGCCACATGTCTTAAAGGTGAAAGGGAATGGCTGTTTGGGAATGTTCTGTGCCGCTCTTGTAAAGTAGCTGCCCAGGTGTCATGCACTTGTTGTAAACCAGAGGTAATGCACAGTCTTAACAGCATTATAACAATTGATCTCAAAATGCTCTTGAGACTTGAACATGTGCCAAAGAAACTGATGTTTGGCAGAACATTAAGTGGGAGAGAAGTCACACATTCTCTTATGAAAAGGCAAACACCTAGTGAGCCCTTCAGAGGACACACTGCTACACATCACCTTTCTGCTGCAGTGAAGACCTGGCTAGAGCTACTCGACACATCTCTAAAATGGATCTCATTTTCATAACCAATTCCTTAAGTGGGGATGTACAATGTTCAACTACCTTACAGGCAACCTCGAAAGCGTGTCCCCATTTGGATACAATCTGGTGTTAACTGATTTTCAATCTACATGTTCATGGTGCTTTTATATGTTGTACAGTAGTCCATCAGTAACATTTTCATACTTCTCAAACTTCAAACCTTTTTCTTGAAACTGTCTTGATATGATAGATGTTGTCCCCCTCCAGCCAGTTATTGCTTTCTTTTCATTTCAGTTTGGCATGGGGGTTGAATTATTCTTTAGGTAGGTGATCCATCATCGTGAAAATGAACTTGTGCTACTCCAGCAATAAGGTACTACAATTGCAGTCATTTTGAAAATGTTCCTTGAGTCAGCTTTTGTAAAAGGCAACTGTTCCAGCTCAAAACTTCCTTACATCATAAAAATATAACGAAACGATGCCCCATTGTCACCAAAATCAATATGTGTGTCCCTCGAACTAGATATTTTGTGAATATTTTAAATAGTTTAAATCTGTTTTTCATGATTCAGGTCTTCTTCTTTGCAACCTTTGCTTGCCTTTTGCTATGCTTTTCGGAAATGAGCACAACCAAATGTTGATTAAAACAAACGTGGAACTGGTGGCAAGGCTGTAACCCATATTTGAAATGAGTTGTTGGATCCTATAAAGGCTTTAAATAGGTTAACATGTATAAATGATACTCCTACCCCAGCGTTTGATATGCAGTGCTTTAATGTGATGCAATACGCAAAAGAAAAGGTGTGGCATTGCGCAGTAAGGAAGATTCTACATACAGGTTTTTGTCACCATCTTCCCTCCTTTTTAAAAATGCTGAGGAGCTGTCCATGGCCCTGATTGCTCCTGACCAGCTGATGTTGCCGCAGCTATAAGTGGTTGGACATCATTGATGACTGACTCCATTTGCCCATTGTCTTTCCACAGAAGTGCATACCAATCTCTCACACAGAAACACACACATACTCACAGGTGTGTCTCTGCACATACACATGACCTGTAGTCCTACTAAACCACTCTGCACACATTTTAGTAGTTAGCCGTGAAATATGTTACCTGTTTGATGTATCAGAGTATTTCTAATATTCGGATACAGTAGCACGCAGCCTACTCTGTTCTTAATATAACTTACAAAGAAAATCGAGAGGAGATTATGCTTATCTGTGGGTTGAGTGAGGTCTAATAAGATCTCTTCTCCAAACTTACCTTCACAATGGAAGTGCTATTGGAAGGAAGGAAACACTTTATTATAAAGTATAATCAAATGCAGCAAACCTCAGAATGCAGCATATATATTTCCATATATTTGACATGAAGGTCATATCTTCACTTGTTACATTGGATGGACACATGGCACACCTCTGCTTGTCTTTAACTCCACGTGCTCCCACTAAAGACAGCAGATTTCGTTGGTGTCTTTCCACCCACAGTTAAGTGGAACAAAGTGTTTCGCTGTGACATCTGATTAATGACAATCCCGCTGGGAGTTGAGGGAAAGCAGGAGCAATCCTCTACCCACCAAAAAAATTAGGATCAGCAGAAGCGAATGTAGAAATCTCCTAATGCACCAATTATTTCTTCCTTTATCTATCCTGCGTTATCACCGGCTTACTCAATTACTCTTCTGCAATAAATAACATTGCGAGTGTGATCCATATATTTCTAAATTAAGATAATCCAACATCTTGTCCATGTCATTTTCTGTTGGTTTACATAAGGCAAGATTTAAACGTTGCAATTAATTCCCATTTAATGTTTGTTGGATTATTAAGTGGCACATCTATAATTCCAAATAATTAATACTTCCTTAAATACGCATAAATCCTTCGTCAAGATTTGTTGTCATGATTTAAAGCCTTAAGTGCTTAAACGGCTATGACGACTGAAGTAAATAAAGTCCTTGTAATGAAGAAGGGACTATCTTAAAAGGATTTCATATACAGCCCAATTGTTATCATGAATACTTGTCAGGTGATCAGGTGGGTCAATTATATTCAATCGTTTTCAATTACTGTCTGTACAATTCTTTAATATCAGGTAATGAGTACCCAGTGGGAAATACGTGAACATTTAATATAAAATGACATCTTTCTGCAAAGATCAAAGTAACTTCCTATTCTGGTTTGGACCGGATCAAACAGTTCATTTTATATAAAGCATTACGCTGCAGATTTGTTTTTTTGCAGTGACGCATGATATTACAATAACCAGAAGCACTGCCTAAATCTAATATGTTGTAATTGTGTTATGTATGATACAGCTCGACCCCTTTTATCTACAACATGGCCGGGGCAGAACATTGATTGAAGATTATCTGAACTGCAGCGATGCTCCACCCAACATGTATTTCTCTTGTATCAAACATTCGGGTTAATTTAAAAACGTTAGAGGGTCTATAAAAGCCTTTTTTCCCACAGTTGTGATGGATTCACAGCAACCGTGATAATCTGATGAGCAGGTTCTGCTGTTGCTGCTCTTCTCTTCTCCAGGAGAACTGCTCTGCTTTGTCAGCTGATCTGAGCAAATCCTTGTTTGTTTAGGCACCTCATCGAGTGCCTAGGTTTGCCCTCTAAGGCAACTTGATCAATGAGCTGATACAGTAAGCCCACCCTGCATACCTTTTTTCATCTTGATAATCAAACATGCTCTATGTATAAAATAGAAATATGTTTGAAGCGCCAGCTACAGTACGAGGCATTATGTAGGAATCGGAGGAAATCAATTCCCTGTTCAAACACAACAAAATCGACCTGTCATCGCCTCAAAAACTCAATGTATTACATGATGTCTAAAATCTGAATGATTGATCGTACTTCTTACCTGGTTTGGATGGTACCCGGGTGTCTCAACATACTAGCTATTTCTGCCTGTTTCCAGTCGTAATGCTAAGCTAAGCTACCCATCTATGGCTGTAGCTTTGAGTGCCAGTGGTATCAACTCTGCATAAGAAGTCTCGATAGTATTCAACATTTAAAGCTTTTCAACTTTAGATCGATGACGAAAAGTTACCAATCTTTTTTTATACCTTTCTTACCATATTTGAAAAAGCTATTGTTTGAGGGTATTGAATTGATCCCACAGAAAACAGAATAAACGTTAACCTCTGGTTGAAACTGAGGTATGGGATCGGCTTGAGGCACAGTATATTCTGGACTTCAGCGAGAGGCCACAGTGAGCGGAGCAGATTTAGGATCAGCAGCTAAATGAGTGGGTTTGGGGATTGAATGATAAGCATGGGGGTGACGGAAGGGAAAGTGCGTGTGTGTGTGTGTTTGTGTGTGTGTGTGTTTGTGTGTGCAGGGGGGAGACAGAGATAGATGGAGAGAAAAGGCAGATAAGGGAGGAAGAAAGAAGTTGTCAGTGAATTAGTCATTAGTGGTGTTGAGGTCTCTTCTGCAACCCTGTCCATTTCTTTTCTGCATGCACATATGAATCTCCGCACGCACGCACGCACATACACATACACACACACATATTGAAGGTTACAATTGGCACAGAAATGTGTGTGCATGTCCCTTTTGCAGTATAGCAGTGTGTTTACAAAATGTTACGACGTGTTAGGCAGAGCTGTGAATGTGTGATTCACTGGAAGTGGGAGGAAGTGGAGATGCAGACATCATTCCCGAGGCCCTTAAAAAGAAACCTTTAAAAGGTCATTCTTTATTTCTTTTGTTATCATGCAGTCACAACCAAACCCTCTACTCCCTTTTCACTCAACCTTCAAGTTATCTTTACCTTCCTTTTTGAACGCAGCTGCACTTCCTTATGGCAAGGTAAGACACCTTTATTTATATTGCACCTTTCAACACAAGGCAATTCAAAGTGCTTTACAAAAAATGAAAGACATTAAGAACATGGCATTACATTAAGGAAATGACGTCTCCTCCACGAGCTGCTCAGATCTGCTTTAGGACACAGGTACTGACCTGACGAGCTGTGATTGCATCCCTGGTCAAACCATACAGTCCAGCATGTGCACTTTGCTCTGCATCTGCAAATCAGACGCTACTCCCTCACTGCCACTTAGACCCAAGTAACCCTCAACAAAAAAGCGCTCGTCTGATTCCTTGGCTCAAAACTGAGAAATGAGCTACCCATCGTTATCAGGACAGCAGATCTTCCACTGGAAACTGTTTCAACTGCACGCATAATCTCACTTCTGTCCGTAGCATTTAAAAGGTTTGGCTTGGTCTCTGCAGTAGCACTAACAATAGTTTGGCTAAAGCTAATGCACTTGTAGTAGTCTTGCTTTTTTTTCCTCTCTATTGTGTCTTCAGGGTTAAGTTACTTTGGATAAAAACGTCAGCTTAATGACATGTAATGTAATGTCAGCTACAAGGCCATGTCCTGGGGTGTCAGCGCAGAGGACCACTAGAGCTGCCACCTCATGACGTGCCGTGTCCCCGTAATGACCAGCGAAAGGCAGGAGAACAGAATCCTGTGTGGATGCTACTGTAGCTAGGTGTGGTTTAGTGCACGAGCTGCTCTGTGGTCTGCAGTGATGTGATGCGGCGGCAGCGTTACACAATAAGAGCAGCCAGTGAACTCACTCGCCAGTCTCTGTGTCTTCCCGTCCTTGTCTGTTCTCTATCTGTGTCTCCGTGTGATTGTGTCTACCTCCGACAGCCCTGCAAGCACACAAAGAGATGGATGAACCAGGCTGGCCCCTCACGTTGTCTGTTTCTCTCTCCTCTCCTCTCAGCTCGGGTTTATTGAGTTCACTCGATTTGCACTGATACATTTGATCATAAGCCTCTGAGCCGCACTTCTCCTGTGCAGATGCTGACATACAATGCTTGAACTCCCCTTCTGCTCGAGTATATCATAGTAATCAGGAACATATTGCATGTACTGTATGTGTGGTGCATCGCAGTGTTTACATCAAGCGTGTAGAGAAAGAACACCGCTGTGCTTTATGGAGCTGGAATGTATGTAAGATTGGGTTTTTCACCAGTTTATAAACGCATATTTATAGGGCAATTAGATTAAATACTTTCAAGGAGACTATAAATCTAGTTATTTTTATTTAGGGGCAATATTTTCTGATCAATGAGACATGTTGAAACAAACCCCACTTATCCTAAAGCCTTACATTTGATCCTGCTTTTACGTTCTGCAATTATAAAAACTGTGATTATCTCCGGTTGCTTTTTATTCAAACAAAAAGGCCCAACTGCTATTATAAATGACTGATACACATATTATAGTTCTTATTCTGAGGATCACAATCAGCAATTTGAGCTTAGTGCACTAGCATGAAGTGGTATTATGAGCCAGGATATGACCAGTCGCAGTGAAATCTCTCTTGAATGCTCGGAGCTGTGATAGGAGGAGAGCGTTGCCCTAGTTTGAGTCTGGCGTAATTATGTAACGCTTGAGTACCTGCAGCACCAGCGGCATGACAACTTCAGAACCTGGGTCTGGGCAGTGGCGAGTCAGTCAGGAAGTGCACACCTCTTTTCAATCCTTTTTACGTGTAATGGAACTTAATCTCATATTGAGATGCAGGAGACAATGTGCACTTGTTAGCTTATTTAGCATTCAACTGACTCTCCCTTATTCCATCCTTCAAATTCCTCGGGTTGTTACTTTTTCCTGAATATTTCTCCCTCAAACCTTTTCCCAATTCCTCTTCCACACCATCCCTCCATCCATCTCTCTCTTGTCTCTCTCTTCCTGTGTGCCCCTCTTCGTTCAGCTCTTCCCCCTCCACTCCTAATGCCACATACCAAATGGAGGGTGACAGTATGCAGCTGTGGGTTTTGTCCTCCAGACAGCGTCTTGGAGAAAAGCTTAGACACACACACACACACACACACACACACACACACACACACACACACACACACACACACACACACACACACACACACACACACACACACACACACACACACACACACACACACACACACACACACACACACACACACACACATACACACACACACACACACACACACACACACACACACACACACACACACACACACACACACACACACACACACACACACACTAACCTGGCCCTTTCATCTGTCACTTATATAATAGTTGTAAGATGGAGTTGCAGTGTGTGGCTTGCATACATGATGCAGTCAGACAGGAACGTCTTTGCAATGAGGAAGATAATGTTTCGTAATGTAACAACACACTTAACTCTCTTCTGTTTCTCTTGTACCTTCTTCAGAGAGCAAAGCTCCATGCTGCCTTGCAGGAGAAAAATCGTCTGAACCTTGAGCTGATCACACACCACCTGAAGACGTCCAAGTATGACCAGGTACGGCTCTGACACATGTGAAAGCAAGGAAACACACACACTGATGATCAATGGCCATGCTATGATCAATGGTAACATATATTGCATAAGGCACTACTAATCATAGGGGCTACATACCACATGCACACGTCTTATAAATATCTGTAACATCAGTCATACGTTGCCGGCTGTGATTCATCTCTGTAGATCAATACACCTGCAGCCTGGTTACCATCGTTATGTGTTATCATGTGTTGCCTCTTCACGCCAACGATGTATACATGTGCTATTGATGTCATGTTTTCCGTCTCATACACACACATCATTGCTGCGTTTCTTTTCCCGTAATCGGCCTTCATCCCCACTTCACACATGCATACATAAACACACAGACCCAGACGGTAGGCGATTAGCTTCTCTGCTGCTAATGGTGACTTTCACAATGGGGGCACATATGACACGTGTCCAGGGACTCAGCTCGGAGATTTTGCTCCACCATGCCACACAAGAAGATGCCATCTGTGCACCGCCAAGGTGGGCACAGAGATGAAAAAGCGAGTCGAGTCTCATATGAATGAGAGTGACGGGCTGCAAATAGTGGAAGATGCATAGAGAGAAAATTAAGGAATGGAAAAAGGAAGAGAAATAGGAAGGTGGTGATGGCATGTCACATGGTTATCACAGAAACGGATAATACATCTTCCGGAGACAGTTTAGAGTTAAAAGAGAATACAAAAAGTTTGACTCAAAATCATAGTATGTATTGTTAGTCTTATATTGGACTCCATAAAGTGATTCAATGATTTAAAATTGGAATTTCAGTACCAGCCGCCCTTTACTGAATAATACAGAATATGTATCGAACATATATTGGATTGTATTATATACGGAAGGTATAGACTAAAATGCTAACTATTGGTTTAATTCCCAGATCATAGTTTTTAAGGTTATATTTGATGTCTTAAATTATAGATTGGTTTTTGAGGTTCTTTTTGCTCATAAATTAAGTGTATTATAAATGATTTTTTAAAGCATGTTTGAATGTGTAACAATGATAATTTAGCTGCTTGTCCAACGGGACGTAGCTTAGATGCTACTTGAGCACTTGTCCTACATTTCCCGATATGAATAAACTCATTGCCTTTGCAACAGTCAGAGAGTAAGCACTTTGAGTGAGCTTATCTTTTTGTCTGCTCATCTCTTTTGCTCGTTAATGAGACGATTGGTGTATGGCTGAGGGATGGTTCTGCTTGATCCTGAGAGGCCACCTTTAGAGGAACCAGCTTAGCTCAAGGCCTCTGACTGATGAAGGAACGAGACGCAGAACGCTCAAGTCAGCAGCTCTTTCTCATCAAGCCTAAATTGAAATGTGCTGATTAATTTCTCCTCCGACTATGAACTCCAATCAACCCTCCAGCTAAAAAAGAAAAGAAATGCCTCTATTCATGAATATAAACAGTAGGTCTACTGCAAGGACAAACCTGGTAGAAGTTACCAAATGTCTTTTCCCCTTAAAGTATGTAAGGGTAAGCATATCCTCTTACGTTGTAATGTTTTTCCTGGTGCCTGTGTCTACCTTTGTATATTGTTTATAATCCTCTTAACCTCCTTGCTCTTTTTTTATCTTGTTCTCCTCCCTCCCTCCCTCAACACGGGACTTGTTTCCTGTTCACTTAGGTGCGATCAGACTGTGACCAGCTGAGACAGACCTTAGCGGTCGTGAGCCAGGAGAGAGACGTGGCCCAGCAGCAGAAGAGCCACCTCCAAGGCAGAGTGGAGAACCTGGAGCAGGTGCTGAAGGTGAGCTGTTGCTAATGTTGCTATATCCCATCATCTCATTCACATGATCCCATAAACACTCTAATGTTAACACCGCTTACATGCTTCTGTGCAATCATCATTTAATCCATGCATTTTATATTTTGTATACAAACAATGTGATACGTTTTTGGTTAATTTCCAATCATAGCATCCTTCGCATTAGCACCCTTTTACCTATCACTTAAATATGTTGCACATTTTACATTTTATTACTCGATGTTATACTGTCTGTCTGAATGTACCTGTATTTATTACCCTCTGATGTAAAAGCCTAATTTTTGAGCCTGTCTCTTTAAGGTCCCCGACCTAAATCAAAGAGACCTGGGGTGTTTCTCAATCTCGAGTGCGCTTGCTTGGTAGCACATGTCTTCCGAGCGTCTTGCTTCAGAAGCGAGGCAAGAATACTTCCTGGCATTCGGAAAACAAAGAGTGGAACAGGCGAGCAAGTGTGCAGGTGTGCGTCATATGAGAGGCCCCGCCTCACTTTTTCCGCCACAGATTTGGGGAAATTGGTCCGTGCGCAAAGCATTGTGGGGATTTTAAGACCAGAGTCTACACATTTGCAGCCTCGACATTTCTCCAAACGAAGTACGCCGGGCTCGGTAGAATTCCAAGTATGCTGGACATTGGAACAGTACTTCGGCGGCACTCGATGACGTAGTATGCTTGAAATAGTGGCTCTGGAGCAGCTTTACTCGCGATTGAGAAACACCCCTAGAGACTTGCAAGAAAAATAACTTTTGCAAAAGTAGTCGAGCTGTAAAAAACTCTGATGAGCCTGAATGGGACATAGAAAGTGGAGCCAAATCTGAATGGCTTGTGGGATACGATGGTTTATGACTTGTTTTGTCCTATTTCCCAGTCTGTCTGTAGGCAGGCACTCGACAGTAGATACCGCACAAGCAAACATAACGTTTTTTCATATCCCCTTAAACCTTTAACATTTTGGCAAATCATGTACTTGATTTCTAACTATGACAACTTTGAGTTCTGAGTCATTTCCACTGCTTTGTGGTATTAGTTTTAGTTTAAAAAAGTCCATGTGATCCACACCAGATAAATACACCAAGTATTTTGAGTATTGTGGTAAAGCTGTCGGTGAGAGATTTTTTCTGAAAAACACATTATTATTCCTCAAAGGATTCCAATGTGCCATTGTTCATATAGTCCTTTCTTTGCTCACATTTAATGATCTGCAGTTATGGATTAGAATATGTAAATTAATCAAACTTTAGTTCAGACTTCAATAAGATGAATGTGAAATTGTTTCTTCTTCATCTCTCCCGTCATTTGTTGTAGAAATCCACCGAGCTATATGTCTCAGAGACCCTACACGTATCTTTCTGCTGAGTCGGCAAAGCAAAAGAATCTAAACCCTTTATCACCACTGATTCTATCTGTCCGCTCTTTCTCGGACATACTGTATATCTCACTACATTTCTCCAGCTTTCCAATCTGCACTCATTCATCCCTCGCTCACTACGGTGGTTCTGTTCTCCTCGCACAATTCATCAGAACTGGAGGATTTTCAGACCCCGATTTTTTGCTGTTTCTTTTGGGGAAAACCTCCATCTCCCAGGTGTTGGTTTTCTGCAAAAACTTTAGAAGAAGGTATGGCAACTCATGAGGTGAAGTGTCATTGCATTCATGGAGAGGCTCTTTTTTTCCACCCTGTTATGGTCTGCCAATAGTAATCAGACACAGTCTCAGTGCGCCGTGAGAGGCACTTTCATTACAAATCCTCGCCGCCCTGCATCTCCTATTGATTGCCTGTATGTCAGGATATTTGAGAGAGAAATGTACCCATCTGAGAAAAACTGACCCGCACCCTAATACAGCAAAGAAAGGTTTGTCACTTTCTTATTGTGTATTGATTATGAAGACAAAGAGACATTTAGAGAACATTACACGGGGCGAAGTGGGGAGGAGAGAGCAAGATGGAGGAGATGCAACATGAAGAAAAAAAGACAGACTTTTTCTTGAGTCAAAGCTAATGAGATACAGAACTGTCAATGTTGACTTTAAAGTTATATAATCTGGTAACAAAGGGAGTTATTGTCAGATGTACAGGAGGGGAGAGAATACTGCGTGGCAGGCTTATACCTGCAGTCTTCATCCCGTGAGTCACACTACATATACAGTAGTACCCAGGATCTGTAAATAGTCGAGTCCAAATCTCAGGTGTCAGGTTTACAGCTCATCCAGGCCGTACATATCCCCCGTCTCAAGATATTTGTCTTTACAGTATTGTGTACACACACCCTCCTCATCTCTGTAGCTGCAGGCTTTGCAGGAAGCAGCAGGGTCTCAGTGTCTCTTGTTTGTTGTGATCCTCCTTTTGCATTTACTCTGTCATTTAACTATGGCTTTATTCTCCTTCATTCCAGTGGCAATCCTTCCATTTCTACTTGTAATGCTGTTTATGTAGCAGTGGTTCTAATAGCAATTAAACAATGTCTCAATCCTGATATTAAACCTTTTCCAACATTTTTAAAGAGATAAAGTTGCCCTCATATTGTTATTTTGATCTTATACTCAATGTCTGCAACAGTTTTTCACTTCCTACCAGACGTTACATTACACTTAAAGGTGGGGTAGGTAAGTTTGAGAAACCGGCTCGAGATACACTTTTTGTTATATTCCATGGAATGCTCTTAACATCCCGATAGCAATGAATATCTGAAGTGCTTTGATAAAAATCCATAAAAAAGTGTCATCTGTGGAAGCCGTGGTACTGTAAAAAGCACGACCAATCATCTGAGCCGGCCCGGCTAAAGTAACTGGACGGCCTACCTGCCTGTCAGCCTTCCATCTGTGCACAAACTTATCTCGTGCCCTCATTGGTCATGTGCGCCTTCGTGTGTGTTGGAGGAGGGGCTCTGTAAGGAAGTGGCAGATTTCTTCCGGCTGTATTTTAAATTCCTAGCGCACTCGAGCTGGTTTCTCCAAAATGACCTACCCCACCTTTAATACTTTCTGAATATGCACAGCCCATGTGTTGGAGCCAATTTGAATGAGTATATCTAAAAGCTATCTTTTGAGTTATGGCCTAAAGTATGATTAGGAAGTCTGTTTTAACATGACATCACAGGCTGTTTGCTGAAAATGTAGGTTAGTTCATCAAGCCTTCCCTAAATATCCATGAGTTTAAAAAAGAAAGAAGAGAAAGTGTTCACTAAGGCTGCAGTGACAGCCTCTCAGCCAGCCCAGTGCTCTGCAGCTTAAAACTTCTTCCTGATTATGCAAAGCAGCGGCTGCCTGCTCAGGACACCTCGAAGCCACTCCGGGAGGTAAAGAGGCTTTTCTTTCCTTTTTTCAAGGCAGAGAGAACACAGAGAGAAAATGATGAATGTCAGAGCCTTTTAAGCTGTCTTTTCTTCCTAAGCCCTCTGAAACATCTTATGGCCTTAACTCTGTTCCTGCTAGATGCGACAGCTGGTCGTGACTCCGGAAAGATAGTGTATAGTCATGACTCGGCTAATTTGGGAAAGGGTAGATTGAGGAGCAGCGTGGGTGACCAGGCGTTACAGCTTCGTCTGAGTCACTTCGGAGTAGGCTGCATCTGATAGATATACATTACAAATGGGATAAACATCCCATACTGTATCATTCTTTCACAGTGAAATCAATTTAGATTTAAAGGAAGAAAAATGTTTGGTTTCTCTTTCCCTGAAGTGGGTTACTGTCAAATATACTGTGTAAATAACATCCTTCAACAAAGCCACATCCTCTCTGTTTCTCCTGCAGCATACGCAAGAGGCTGTGGAGCTGAAGCAGCAGCTGCAGACGGAGCATGAGCAAGCCTTGGTGGCCCTTCACACCAAGCAGAAGGAGATCAATCAACTGCAAAAGGTACGGCCATACGGATACAGGCAAACATTTGAAACTGGTTATTGAAATCTTATTTGTTATCATTATGACATCCTGAAAATCCTCAATCGGCTCGGAAGAAAATCAAGAGTTTTGACCGAGAAATGGAAACTGGAGTTACTTTCTTCTCACAAATCCATTGGATCAATTCATTATCCCTTTCACAGGCCTGTTTCTTTGCATTCATGGGGAAACACACTTTTCAACAGGTATACAAAACTGCTGTGTAGGTTAAAGCAAACCAAGCTCTTTTCTGCTTTTTGTGAAATGTCTTTCAGTCTGACAAACGCACATTATTTGTGTTTCTGTTCATTTCCTTCTTCTTTAATGTTATATATTTGTTGTATCTGTACCTTTTTAATTTGTCTTCTTTCTTTACTTTTTTTCTGTCTCCCTCCTTGTTGTCAGTATTTGATGTGTCAGTGACCAGTTTCTGCTGAATCACTGTCATTGAATATCTGATACTGCATCAGAAAGATGAAAAGACCTCAAAGCTTTCAAAAAATCTGCAGATTTCTTGAGAAAATGCAGCAACACCTTTTCATATTGTTAGATAGTGTGACAAAGATCTCTCCGCCTAAAGTGTTGCCTTTCTTGCTGTTGATACATTTAAACTCCTTGTGAAGTTCTAAGGCTTTTGAAATGTCTAAAATGCTAATTATATGCCTTTCTGTTTACCAAGTCTGGCCCAAATGCGTGGCACTAATCTATGCAAGAATATTGTAATTAAGGAGTTTGGGGATGTTTTCCTCTTCAAGTCTGTCATTCATAATTCACCCTGATTTACTTTTTCAATCCTACATTTTTAATTGTTAAATGAACAAATATTTACTTTTAAACATTGTATTTCTTGTCCTGTTGCAGTGTCATTTCCTGTTAATTATTTACACACCATAAATAGATCAGACAAAAAGTGAAAAAAAAAAAAGCTTATTCAAATGACTGATATGTTAATATGCTCATTCCCACTGGACTACACCACACAGGCTTTGATAAAGGGCTGAACAGTGACTGAAGCTTTAGTAGTCTGTGAGGTCTTCGTGCTTGTTGTCTCCATGTACCTGCTTAATGTCCTGTATGTGCATTGGTGTCTGTTCAAACCAAACAAACACACAAACAAATATCTAGGCCAAGTGTACAACTAAACAAAAGATGTTTCACGATGCCTGGAGCCACTTCTTAGACACTAACAGACCCCAAAATAAATCCTACTGCTCACCAGAACCGTGCCATCAGGAGTAGCATCTAGAATCTATTCATGTACCAGTGCTGTGATCAACCACTGAGTCTCTGCCAGGATATTGTGTTGACAGTATGTCAGCGGTGTGCTGTCATCTTCACCTCATGCACTGTGATCACAGTGTCAGGTGCCACTGTGTGTTTCTGTTTGCTCTCTGCAAGCTCAGGTCCAAGCTGACCAAGAGCATGAAGCAGCGCTCCACCTGTGAGAGGTTAGGTAACATGAACACACAAAGATCTTTTACTCAGTGTCACTTTTTTCTTGGATAAATAACACGGTAGGGACAAACTACGCAGTGGTCGGTCTTGTTGTGAAGGAGGTTTTTTTAGTTCAATTGCTAAGATGTAATTGGTCAGCTGTCCCACGACAGCAGGTACAAGAACACTAACAGGAGATAGAGGGTGACACACACTACATCCCAAATCTGGTTACTTTATTTACTTTCTGACATTATAGTTTTACATTTCTGAAGTATGCTCGATGAAGTGCCTTAAAAATCCCCACACAATAGAATGAAAGAAAGTACTGCCCATGACTCTTTCTCCGCAAACGCCCCCCCCCCTGAATTAAAACTCAATTTCTTTTCTCCGGCTTTACCAATTATTTAATACTTTTTACACTTGCTTTTAAACATTATTGTCTGCCTCTTATCTCTGTTGTCCCCTGTTCATGTCTTGTCGTAAAGCAATTTGTAGAACAATCGGTAAATGAAAGGAGTTTGTCATATGTATGCGCCAGTTCCTCTTTTACAAATCTCCAGGGTATGAACAGGTGGTTACATTTAATTCAAAAGTCAGTACGGTATTATTTGTGGACAAACACTGTAATACTGTGTCGGTTATCCAATACCGCACCTGTTTGTGAGCGATACATTTGAGATTTTAAAACAAACAGTGGCTCAGCTTCTGTGTTTTCTTTCGTATTCCTGCCTGTTCCTTCTTTACTGTTGTTTTGTGAAATATTCTTTCAAACTTAACAATATTTTCCTCTAATCTTGCAGTCAGGCTGACCTTGCATACCAGATTCCCCTCTGATCAAATCTCCGACCTGCTGTTTTCATCACAGATGCTTGTCACTGGATCATCGACTTAAATTATTTTCTCATTCCACTCTTAATCCTTTTTGTCAAGACAATAGGTTTCCGACTCCTCTGAATGTAGTTCGAGTGAGGTCGAGGTATTATCCATCTGAAGCACTTTAAAGCGGTTTTGCTGAACAAGCAGCCTTAGTTTGGCTCCGACGAGCTTGGACAGAGAAATGGAAACTCCACTAGAGTTACTTTCTCACCAATTCATCAAATCAATTCATTGTCCCTTTCACAGGCCTGTTACTTTACATTCATGTGAACACTCTTTTCTGCAGGTATACAAAACAAACCAACCTCTTGACTCTGCTTTCTGTGTACATTCCTTATTTTGTGCTTAAAAGGCTTCTTTCAGTCTGACAAACACACATATTTGTGTTTCTGTTCAGTTCCTTCTTCTTCAATTTTGCTTTTGTACATTTGTCTGTATTGATAAATATATTATTGTTTTGCATTTTATCTTTTCCTCCTTTGCAACGTTTTCATTTCTGTGTTGTGTTTTTTTCTTTCATTTTTTCTTCTTTCTTTACTTATTTCTGTCTCCCTCCATTTTGTCTGAGCAGAACAAAAAGGACAGAATGTTTCAGGTATTTATTTTCCCCCCTGAATAGTTTCATATGTGAATTTTTCCGCAAATCACTCAAGCTTTTTCCTGGGTATTTTGTGCAAATCGAGAATCCATATGTGCCTAGATTGAGTACTATTATATTCACCATACATCCCATCCATCTTCCTTGACTTCCTGTGATATGAGATCTATGATATGGCATCTTTAATTCCTATACTGTGAGTCTAATAATCCTCTTAAATCTTTCCAGTACTCAGGCTTTGTTATCAGAGTCATACCGGGTTGTTTGTGAGCAGCTGCAGCAGTGCAGATGACTCCACACATCCTTTGATTAGACTGCAGTGGTTTCAAAATAACATGCTACTATATAATGAAACAGCCTCTGTAGGGATCCTCTTCTAATTGGTTCTGTGTTTGATCAGCATTAATAGATGAATCGTTGGCTGTTCTTCAGAGAATTAACATCTGAACATTACATGTGATGAAGTGCCCTACATGCTTTGTGTGTTAAGTTCCCCTCATGAATCATTCTTTACCTTCCCCTCTCCTCCCCCCCCCCTCTCTTCTCTTCTTCTCTATCAAAGGTCAAGGTTTGTGACCTGGAGCAGAGATGCAGGTCACAGAGTGAACACTTCCATCAGCTGTCCAACGAGCTGCTGAATTTCCGTTTGCAATCAGACACTGCGTGCATCCCTAAAAGAAATCCCGACTCCAGATCCCAGTTCCCTCTGTCATCAGAGCAAAGACGTTCACAAGTCAGCCTTGGATTTGAAGCCCACACAAAGACAGGTGGGTCTCAGCTCTGGACAAACTTCATATATATATCCAATTATCTGCCTTTCAGATTTGATATGTTTACTACAATGATAATGTAAGTATAACTTGTGCTTGAAAGAACTGCACCAATCTCACAGATGTCTTTGTGAAATGACCATGATTGGACTACTCCAGTGTTTAGTGGGCTTTACAATCGGCCCGACACCTCCAAATGATGAACATGACTCATCATTTTGCATAAGATTAGGATGGTTGAGGACGTTTGGCGCATCTGAAGTTGACTTATTGTTGTTCACAGAAACCAATAAGGAAAAAAAACAACGTATAAAAAGTAAAACGTGACTGACAAAGCTTTTAAAATGCAATGCTAAATCTCAATCGAGTACTTTTCATAGGAATACGTCACATTCACTATCAGGGTAAAGGGTTTCCGTAGTGTTGTCCACACGTTATTCAAAATAATGAATGCACTGACTCTACACAATAGATAAAAGCATCCACCAAATCACATGTGATCAAAGGGCCTGTGATCAGAATGAAATGAGTGATCTGATCCGCAGACAGCTCGCATCACAGCTGCATCAGCTCACTCCTGACCAGAGGTGGATACTGCTTATTCATGATCAATATCTATCGTAACTGATCACAGGCCTGATGTATGACATGAATGTGGTTTACCACATTAGCATTCAAACACACATTGTGCAACCTGCAGCGGCAGCAGATAGAGACGTATCAGCGATGTAGATTTATACAGTCTGGCACAGACCAGGGTCTTTGAAGTGCTGGAAATCCTGTTTTATCTTTTCCTTCACTTGAAACAGGGGGGGGGGATGCTTTTGTGCTAATGCATAATGTTACTCATTCACAAACCAGAAAAGCCACTGATACAGAGGAGCCATGTTGTTGACTTGCTTTAATATCCTCAAGGAATTTAGCTGTTCACACCCTGAGTCCTCAGTTTTCTATTTCCTGAGTTTTTCAAGTGTGTGTGTGTGTGTGTGTTTTCTTCCCCCGTGGACCTCAGTGGTATTTAAGGACAAACGCGTTGCAGATGTGAGGTGTTGATGGGGGTGGGAAAGCCTCTGCCATGAGGAGTGTTTGCTGTGCACTCGCTTCAACAGGAGATCAATAGCTGTACAATGAGCAGCAAATGGGTGCAGAAGGAATAACAGTTGCTCTTTATTTGCTATGGAAATCAATGTCTCCCAGGCAATGAGAGCGCCTCAGACCCGCCGCTCCTGATCTCCCGGTTCTTACCCCGCCAACCACAGACTGGAGACAGAGACAGACAGGACCTGCTGTCTGTCAAACACAACACCGTGACAACGGACCGCCCCGGCAGCCCCCGACAGCGGACCCCCTCCGAGGTGGGACTGTGTGACTGCATCATCTCATTAATGCTTGAGTCACTCATCATGCTAGTTTTCCATGTTCTCAACATTAACCCAGTTACAAAGTCATCTATTCCAACGTAATGGCTGTAATTGCTTGCTCTTAGGTTGAGTATTACCTATGAATAGTGTTTATATGTGTGAATAATATTCATCTTTGGATCTGGATCTGTAGATGGAGGATGAGGCCAGCCCCTCACCCAGGTCCAAGCCTCGTTACACAGGCCAGGTCCGCCTTTGCACTGCCCGATACAGGTGAATGACCTCAGCTTTCAGGAATAATTGTATTACATATAATCTTAACATAGTATAATAATAAAATCGTTAACTGACAAACTGCTTCTTTATTTGGAAATTATTTAAAAAAAGCTGATGATAAAACTCTGAAATTCTCCTTTCAGCTATAATCCTTACGATGGACCAAACGAGCATCCTGAAGCAGAACTCCCCCTTGTGGCTGGGAAGTATCTGTACGTGTACGGAAACATGGATGACGATGGTTTCTATCAAGGTGAGAAGAAAAACAATTCTCCGAGATGACGTGGAAAATATTGATCAGTTCTAACTGGAAAGTGAAGCCGAGACAGAAACGGCAAATGATGGCATCTTAAAGTTGAGAGATTACAGAAGAGCAAGAGGTGTCCTCTGTCTGCTGCTGCTGCTGAAGAGAATGCCTGACAGTCACAACAAGCGTGTGAATCAACACATTCATTATCCAACAATGAAAATGAATGCCAAGACCTTTGTTAGTTATTCCACAGTCAATTTGTTCTGTTTACAGATTTGCATTTATCGTCTAAATGCCCTCTGAACATCCTTTCTCAATGAGCAACACTTATACTGCACGCTTCATTGTTGCTATGGGTGATGAGGTTTTAACTTCTCTTAGAACAAGTGAGTTTTGCAGCTTGTGGAATTGATAAATAAATTAGAAAAGAAAATGGATTTAAAGAAAAGAAGAGTTTCAGATTCTTGGGCTAATCTCTTCAGAATGATGAAGGCCTCTCCATCAGAGGCAGTCCTAATCCCCCTGACTAGCATCGTGCAGACAGCGCGTCCCGCTACAGACACAGTCAGCTGCAGTGATTCATCCGCTGTGGGCAGAGAGATTGCATGGCATCGTGGAGGAGCCACGCAGGAGGGAGACTCGGGCTTCGGACCAAGCTGTCGTCAAGATGAGACCTTGGTCCCTTTTAGCTTGATGACTAATCCAGCGGGGCTCGGCTTAATCATCAGTGCACACAAACAACACACTCCCTCACTTGCACACAAATACACGCACATATGGGCTTAAGGTCTCACAGGCCACTGTGGAAAAAAGGATTGAAGACAAGATGATGGGGAGCTTTTTTAAACTTCTTCCCCTGGGGAAATACTACAAATCTAAAATGGTTTTTTCTGCATTGACCGCAGAATCCACATGCTCAGGGGTGTTCCTCGAAATGTTCAAAAGCGGCAAACTAAAGTTCAAGATCTTTGAAATGTTGTTTTCTCAGTTTTACTGGAGAGGGTGCAAAAGATCAGAGAAGCTGTGGTAAATGTTACATGTTAGAGAAAAGTACATAGAGAATACCTACTGTATGTTTACATATCTGCCACCTCTCACTCACTGACTCATTCCCGGCCCGCAAGGCAAACAGCTCTCACTGAGGATGAAGTGTATCCAAGTTCCAGCTTTGTTTTGCCTTTTGTCTTGTTATAAACTACGAGTGAATTCCTATTTTTTACTTTATCTTAAATCTATTCAGTATACAGTACAGATGGTCTTGATGGAACACATTTGAACTACATAATGTTTTATCGTATTTTATAATTTGATAGTATGCTTTACTTGTAGAATCTTATTCTAAAAAGCTTTTAGTGATATTTAGTACAATATTATTTCTGAAATGTGGAGAAGTAGAAGAATAAAGTAAGAATTAAAATATACTTTTTAAATTAGGTGCTTTACTGCAGAGTTAATGAACTTTGCACGAGGCATCACAGAGGGACTGTTAAGCTTTCCTAGCATTTCCAAGCAGTTGGCATTAGACCTTTTGTTAATTCATATGGACCAGAATAACAGGGAACAATGTTGAGTCATGTATCTCCTACACCTTCCTCTCTTTATCTTTCTGCATCACAGGGGAGCTGCTAGATGGCCAGCGAGGACTCGTTCCTTCCAACTTTGTGGAATTTGTCCAGGACAAGGAGAAACTAGCGATTCAGGCCGGCGATGGAGGGGAGGAGCGCGGCTCACGGGACCATATGTCCCTGGCCTTAGTGGCTTTTGATGGAGGTTTCTCCCAAGATGGCCCTCTGGGCTCATGTAACGCCTTGGTTCCCTATAGCAATGGGACAGGGGGGCCCCTGGACCCTGAGGACCTGGCGGAAGACGTTGTGCCTTATCCCCGAAAGATCAACCTGATCAAGCAGCTGGCACGGAGCGTCATTGTGGGCTGGGAGCCTTCACTCGTGCCTTTAGGCTGGGGGAACATCTCCGGCTACAACGTGTTGGTGGACGGGGAGCTCCGGGCCAGCGTGGCGTACGGCGGCCGCACCAAGAGTCTGCTGGAGAAGCTGGACCTGGACGACTGCGTGCACCGCGTGTCCGTGCAGAGCGCCACGGAGCGCGGGCTCTCAGACGAGCTGCGCTGCACCCTGCTGGTGGGGGCCAACGTGGTGGTGGCTCCCTGCGGCCTCCGGGTGGACGACATCCAGCGCGACACCGCCGAGCTCTCCTGGTTGCCGAGCAACAGTAACTATGGCCACACCGTGTTCTTGGACGGGGCGGAGCATGCGGTGGTAAAGCCGGGAAGGTACAGACTACGCTTCATCAATCTGAAGCCCCTGACAGTTTACAAAGTGTCGGTGGTGGCACAGCCGCACCAGGTGCCATGGCAACTGCCGCTGGAGCAGAGAGAGAGGAAAGAAGCCGGCGTGGAGTTCTGCACTCAGGCGGCAGGTCAGCTCTTTTCTACACATAGACACACTATCAATAATATATGCCTAAATCCATAGCAGATGATTGTCAGTCGTGTTTTATGTTTGTTTTTTACATGTTTTTAAATGATGATGAGACAGATGGAGATGACAGGCTGCTATTACTCTGTTTATTTCAGTTTACTGTAACACCAGCCTGAAATGGTAATGTCTCTGTGCTGTGGAAGAGCACAGTACAGCAATGCCTTACTCTGCTGCTGATGTGTATTGTATTTTGTCTAGGTCCAACACCATATTGCAGAACAGGTCAGAATCAAACATCAGTTCTGGGCTGGGTTTCCCAAATATCTGAGCACTAACAGATGTTCTCCCATTGCAAACTAATGGGAGTGGACATTAGTGCTAGGATACTTTTGGAAGACAGCTATGGTCATTATGCTGTGAATGCTTTTGACATATTGATCAATATGAGCAATCAATTAAGGGATCGTGGCAAAATCGCATATATACAGAAAGATTTTTTTATTTACGAACCGTGTTGCCAATAATGCATTTATTCAACATTTCAAAACACGTTCTGTTTTGAAACCAAATTCAAATGCAATTTTGCCTAAGTTTGCTTACTGCACTGAGCATATCAGTAATTAGAGAGCAGCCAGACATCCCACGATATGACCAGCTATTATTCTGATGAGTCATTTCCTCAGCCTATAGCCTAGCCTGTAGTAACCAGCGCTATATGAAGCAGTTCCCCCCCGCTGCTCACTGAAATGACCATTTTGTATGAGTGTGCATTTGCCACTGCTTGAATGCAGTTGTGCATGTTTTCTCCAGTGATCCAGGAGAGTGGAAGACAAAGAATGAGCTGTAGTAAGTCTCCCTGGATCGTGTCCTGCATGCGGAGAAGACAGTGATTCTCTCAGGAGAACCACAAGCACACATTGTTTCATTTTACCTTCATCTCTTTTACCGCATGAAGAGTAGTTTCCGGTACTATACTGTACAAGAGGTGTTCATATTTGATGTTGCACAATATGAAGATTTCCCTCCACTCCTCAGTTTAATAAAGCTGTATCTTCGGTTAGACAATGTTAGTGTATCGCTATCATACCAAATGATCAAATACTTTCAATGAAATGTAATAATCACAGCACAAAACAACTGTTTAATATCCCTCACTAGCAATGTCACATTATCACAAGTAAAGATAATGCGTTATGTAACTTCTTTCACAGATTTAAGAATGCAGGACAAATTATAAATGAACCCTGTTTGTTGTTTTGTGAATCCTCACCCCACCTCACCCCCCCGGCCCTCTCCCATGTTTGTGGCATGATTGTGTGTCCCACCTTGTGCATTTGGTGAATGCTTCACCTCGTTTATATATGTGCTGTGAAAACGGTAAACTATGATCTCAATCGTAACTGTCCTCTCACCTCCCAGGCCCCCCCCAGCCTCCCCTTGATGTGCAGGTGCTTTGTGGGCAGGCTCCAGGGGTCCTACAGGTACGCTGGAAGCCCCCCATCCTCTCCCCCACTGGCACATCTAATGGGGCCAATGTGGTGGGTTACGCAGTCTGCACTAAAGGACAGAGGGTGAGTTTGAAAGGGTTTGTATTGCCTACTTTGTGAGTGATTGTGAAAAGGGCAATACTGTGTACAGTCGCAGGCATTTGGGGAGGGATTGTTCAGACTTCCCAGGCATATGGGCTCCATATTTCAAAAGCCTATATGAGGTACACAGATATAGTATGTAATACACTCTGTAAGGTGTTTAGCCATATTAGATAATGTTGAAACATGAGAACATACATTGTAGATGAGGTGGTATTACCCTCTGTTGTTGAGTTTAGCATTATGTCATCAGAGCCCTCAATGCACACAGCAGTGCCCCCTACCTGTGAGTCATGATCAGTGCATGACTTTCAATCTGGGCCCTGCCAACGCCTTGGAAAGCTCTCCCACTCCCTCTGGTGACTGCCAAAGTTAATCATCACAGTCTGGTTACATTTTAAAGGCACACTTTGAACCTTATTATGTGCTTTACATAGAATGATAAATGATGAGGGGGTTTGCTAAAACACAGAGGAAACTAACCGTTGTTGTTCTTTGGAATGTAAGGGTTGAAAAACAAGTTTTGTTGAAAGAAAATATGGAGCTTCTGTTCATCTTGACATTTGATTTCCTCTATTTGAATGCAGATAGCTGAGGTGCTGTTCCCCATGGCAGACTACGTCACTGTGGAGCTGACGAGGATTCAGTGCCTGGAGGCGAGGGAAGTGATCGTCAGGACGCTGTCCGTGCAGGGGGAATCCCAGGACTCCCAAATCGCCGTCATTCCAAACAATCTCCTTGTGCCTGCACCTGCGATCCCCCTTCCCCCTCCAATGCACCCCCACGCAGGCCCCCCGCCCCACCCGCAACCCCAGCCTCAACCCCAGCCTCAACCCCACCCTCAACCCCATCCTCACCCCCAACCCCACCCTCAACCCCACCTCCCATCCCCTCACCATCCTCACGCACCACCCCAACTTCCTGGTCCACCCCAGGCGCAAGGACAACAACTCCAACCTCACCCTCAACCCCATCCCAGGCACCCCCACCCAGGCGGACCCCAGCAGCCCCACCCAGGCGGACCCCAGCAGCCCCAGCTTCGCCCCCCACATCCTCAGCCCCTGCACCTTCAGCCCCGCCTCCCCCACCAAGGTCCTAGGCCCCAGCACCAACTGCCTCTGCTACCCCACCCTCATCACCACCCTATACCTCAGAGACCAGTATGTGCCAGAGACCTGGATGCCAAAGAGCACGCGGCCCACCAAGGGGGGGCCTTCCCACCGGGCCAGCCTGGCTGGGACCCCTCTCGCTCGCCCTCCTCCCAGCCTCCTGGGCCCATGCAAGGCCACACTCTGGAGGCCCCTCCCTCTGCTAATCTACGCTCCCCCTCCCCCCAGAGGATTCTCCCTCAGCCCAGAGGCACGCTCATCCCGGACACCGTGGCCAAAGCCATCGCCCGGGAAGCAGCGCAGAGGGTGGCAGCAGAGAGTGGCAAGGTTTGATGAAAACAATACATCCATCACACAGATGATATGACACAGTCAACACAACTAAAACTCACAACACGACAATTACCATTGAATTCAATTTGTTATCATCACTGTACGTTTTATATAAGACAATATGTTTTTGCATTAAAAGTATACGTTTGTCATATTTGCTTACACTGACACTATATCCTGAGAGTAGTGCATGAGAAAGATAACCTGCAACAAGTAATGTTCCTCACCATCCTTCTAGTGTGTCTAATATCATTTGTATGGTTCCACTGCTCATAGCCTCTGTATTGAAGCAGCAGTGATTAAAGATGGTTCCATGATTCTGTTTCTTGCCTAAAATGTTTCAGGAAACAGATGGTATTGTTCTGTTTGCTGTTAAATGGAAACATCTTTCTCAGGTGGCGGTGATTTGTTTTGGCTCACTGTTGTATTTTTGCAAACTAGTGAAAATGTGGAGATACATTTGAAATGCAACAACATCCAACAATGAAGTACCACTGGTATCTGACTTACCTCACGTCTCATGCTTGTTTCCAGGGCGACAGGAGGCAGGTCAGATACGGAGAGCAGGGTCGTACGTTTCACCAGCATCACTCTGACGAGGAAGAGGAGGATGAAGAAGGGTTTGCACGCGGCCGCCGAAGAGGACCCTCAGTCGATGAGTTCCTCAGGGGCTCGGAGCTTGGGAGGCCGGTAAGAAGGACATGATAAGTGATGACTCTTCTCCCTCCTTTTGTCCCAGTGTGTGTTTCAATGGACAACCTCTTCCACGTGTGTTTGGACGTGTGTGTGTGTGCATGTCTGGGTGGTTGCATGCTTACACTCCTCTGCCTGTGTCTCTGTTTGTTCCTTTGTGTGTGTGTGTGTTTGTTCTTCCATGTGTGTTTGGTGTGTGCATGTATGTATGTTTGTATGTATGTGGACTTAAACAATTGCGTCTGTGTGTTTGTGTTTGTGTGTGCGACTGCCAAAAGCCTCACTATAGTCACAATGAAGAGTATCACAGCGAGAGCAGCCGGGGCTCTGACCTGTCTGACATCATGGAAGAGGATGAGGAGGAGCTGTACTCTGAGATGCAGCTGGAAGAGGGACGTCGACGCAACTCGCACAACACACCCAAGGTGCAGTTCTTTGCACTTATTCTAAACCCAAGAGTCATAAGCACCCAAATTTAATCTAGTGAACTGCACAGGCACAGATGCTTCAATTGAGACTGCTGCCTTGACATGCATTTAAAATGTGTTGTTAGTGTGTGTGCTGAGTTTAATTCAAATTTATAGGAAGAGAGCTAAAAGAAACCGAGTTTCAGCACCATGGAGAGAGACAGACTGGGTTTTAATCCTAAACTGTGTAAATCGCTGGGTGACGCGTCTCCCCTTCATCCCCCTGTACAGAAGTGATGCCAAAATATCCCAGATATGGGAGCTTCCATATTTAGCTCTTAACGTCATCGGTACCCAGACTCTTTGCAGTGGGAGGTTTGAGTCGTGGTATCGAGGTCCCGAAGCACGAGCAACCTACCTGCTACTTTAGCAACACAGCAGCTGATTGGCTAGAAAGACACAACTAACCAGTTAATCCTCATAAATATGAATGTTCTTTTACGCAGACCTGCGGTGGTTATGGAAAGCTAAAGTTACATCGCCTTCTCCCAGAGCCTTCGGCTCAGTGACTGCTTCACTCAGAGCAGCTGTCAATCACAGCTGTCAATCGTGACGCCTCACTCTTTTAAAGCATCACCCACTCACGAACACTCGAACATACATCAGCGTGGTAAGAACCAATTACAACTAGTGAAACTTTTTTCTTTTATTTGTACTTTTTGTTTTGACCCATGTCCCACACGAGATGTTTTGGCTTCACTTTTGAGGAGCTCTAATGATCATCTTACATACAGCCTGTGTTTATCATGCGTTTAGAAAGCATGATAAACGTATCCGTGAAGAGAAACAGTACTGCAGCACCATCTTCTGGGACGATCCCGTCTGAACCGATGTTTGGGATATTAGCCAAATGTGCTATATTCCTAAATTCTTCATTTAAGCTGTCGTCCCTTTTTATGGAATGAGATTATACTTGGTAGTAAGCAGCCTATGGTCTAGAATGATGGGAGGTAACGTTGAGCTGCTGCAGTGTTGCATCCGGCTGCCACACATTACAAATGAGAGCAGCTTATGAGATAGAAAGAATACGAGCTTGAACGTTTCAGCTCCATGGAAATAAAAGAAGATACTGTGGGCGTGAATGTGTTCAGCCCCCTGGACAGAGACTCCGGTTTGAGCAGTGTAGCGCTGTGGAGGGAGGCTACACAGTAACATACGGAAAACAGTGCCAACCCACATCTTTTTATTTTTTATTCAGTAGTATGTTATCAGTCATTTCTTAATTTTGTGATGTTGGTATTTCCCGTGGGCTTGTGTGTGTGTGTGTGTCTTTGCGTCTGTGTTTCAGTGTGCCTGCCTGTGAGTGCTGCATGATTTTGTTTACATACAGTTTGTGTAGAAGTATGTCCGACGTGCGTTTTTTCTCACACACTGCGAGTATGTCCGAGTGTGTGTGTGTGTGTGTGTGTGCGGGCAGCTCAAGAATGTTTAATGTTTGCGAATGTTGTCTGTGTTTATGTGCATTTCAGAGCAACACTCCTGGAGGCCGCCATGACCGAGAGGGGAGAAGAGTTCCTCACGGGGGGCCGCAGCCTCAGAGGCGGCCCCTGATGGTCCCCTCCATTGGTCAGTAAGGGTGGGAGCTACACAGAGCAGAGGGGAGCTTTCATTTACATTTTATAATTGTAATGTTTTCTGTGCCACAGAACAGAAGTGTTTGTTGTCCTGCTAAAACCATCCTGAGCTTCTCTGTGTCTCCAGATCACCTCTGTTTATAAACCATGCTCATGCCCTCCTCTCCCTCAACATTAGTTTTTGATCTTGCAGAAATAGTTTAGATGCTGACATCTACTCAGCGGACACAGTTTTTCATATAGTTTTTCTTCGTTTATAAGCTTTTTGTGTGTATTTGTTTAACCTAATGTCCAAGCAATAGCATGTGGCAACACAAATCTATGGAGCGTTGCACTGTAACCCCATCACCCTCTTAATTGGTGTTTCCTGTAGAGGTAACCTCTGAGAATAACAGTGAGGGAAACCCCGTCACCGAGGATGTTTATGGCAGAGTAGCTCGGCACAAGACGCGGTCGTCCCGCAGCCACACGGGCGGCACCAGGTCTCCCCAGGGTATGTGCTTGCAGTCCTGTTCTTTACCACCAAAAGCATGGCGACAAAAAGGCCACTAAGCAACTGGCAATACAGCGAGAAGTAGCTGTGGACACTTGCAAGTGCCTGTTTCTCTGTCTCAAATAATAATAGTTATTATTATGCTTACAGTTGAACAGCATGACTGCACTGCACTGAAATGGTGGACCCGTTGGAAAGCCAAACCTGGGGTCTGGGCTGAATGTCTCCACAGTTTAAGCTGATAAATGATTCATTGACTGCTGCTCAGAGAATGCCTCACTCACTGCACTGAACAGATGCCTGCTAAACCCCTCCCCTTTGCCGACACTTCTATACAGAGCATTTATGCATGGGTGAATACACTTGACCACACATTCACTGCTTTCTTGTTTCCTTTAGACAAGTTTAAGTTTGAAATATCAGTTGTTGGAAATGCAGTCGTCCCTTACATTTCTTAGTACCCCATGAATACAATAACCACACCTTTTGTAGGTTGGCATATCCCTGACTGGGAGCGATGCATTTCATTTCATGCTGTTTCCAAGGACCATAATAAAGCCTTGCCTCCACAGTATAACACTGAACAAGCGGTTGCATTTTCCATATTGCCGTGGCAAATTTAGATGACAGGCTTCCTCTGCTGTCGAACTCTTGCTGCTGCAAAGGGTTGGAAATGTGTGGGAAGATTCTGCTTTCAATCTCAGAATTTCACTTAGTGTTTTGCCTTCAAGTGAAGTGAAAATAGAGTTTTATCTTTAGGTGCATTTTGTTATTAGGCTTCTTTTAGCGTGCATGTCAGATTAGTGTGTGATGCTGGTGTTGTGTCATGTCCATGAATCACATTCTGTGCATTGCACCATGGTTTGTCTTGCTCCTCATTTGTCTCTCAATGCATATGCCAACATTAAGTCAGAAATGTAAAGATGCATTTATTGTGAGTGTTTGTGACTGGTTGCATGCGTGCTATGGTAAATGATTTTAAATGGTTGAGTGACCACAGGTTTCTTCCTGCATGCTGACAAGCACAGTTATATGGCTAGACAGGGAAATACAATCTGTTAACAATACAGCAAATCAATAAGATGTATTAAACAAAAAAAAGCTCTCATTGATTTTCTTTCACCGTAGCATGGCTGAGACTTTAATATGTAAACATACATCCTCATAGAGGTGGTATATGCTTACATTCAGAAATAGGTTTTGTCACCAACTGATTTTAGTTTTTTAGCTGAGCCCTTACATCTGCTCCATTTGTAACCAAACGCCACAACTTGAACACACAGATTAAAACTATGTTTGCTAGAAAAGTCATGTTTGGTGTCTTGGATCTCATTCATACTTTGCTCTTTCTGGTGAAGCAGGATGATGGAATGTGTTTGTCTTTGTGTGAAAGATGGATACAGGGATCGCCGCTCCCCCACGTACTACGATGAGTCGGAGCCGGAGGAGTCCTTCCGGATCTTCGTGGCCCTCTTTGACTACGACCCTCTGTCCATGTCCCCCAACCCAGACGCAGCCGACGAGGAGCTGCCCTTCAAAGAGGGGCAGATCATTAGGGTGGGAGATTACAGACGCTTTGATTAACTGCATCTGTCTCCTCTCCTTTTATTTTCTCTTAAAAGTGAATCCAAACTATGAAGAACTTGTTTGCTGCAGTTTGGCGTGCAACAAACCCTTCAATATTTAAATCTTGGGTACTAGTGGTTATTCTAGTGTGTAGTAACTTAACAAATGATATTCTATACAAACAGTTTTATACGGGTCTCTGAATCTGACTCCATCCCTCACAATTGTTTGCTTTTTAAGTTGCAACAGTATGGACAATCAAACCTTATGCACACATTTGCATCTTCTTTCATTCTTCAACTTTTGTCTTTAACAATACAACAAACGGAAAACATTTGTTAGCAACTGGCGAATGTAGGTCAGTGGTGCAGCAAAGTGCATAGAACCCTAAACGTCTTTTGTACAAGGTACTGTACCCCTATCTGAAAACTAAAGTATATTACTATACTGTAATGACATCCATCATTGCCTATGCTGATTTTGTATTCAACACGCCCTCACATTTTTTATATCGGGTAATGCTCACCTAAATTAGACCGGTTGGGACTTATCTTTGTCAGCAAATGTATACCCCTAGATAATGTTTATGTCCTTTCATGACGGGAGGGATTTTCAAAATCAGGCATTGGACAGAGTTAGGCTCAAACAGTTACATTTTAAATCACCTAATTATACATTTTTATAAACTCAGGGCTGTCATCCACTACCATAAAATAAGTTCTATGTGTGTTTAGGGATCTCTTAACCTCTCTCTTGTCGGACAGGTGTACGGTGATAAAGACACAGATGGGTTCTACAGGGCGGAGGTGAGGGGCCGGATGGGGCTGATCCCCTGCAACATGGTGTCAGAGATCAGAGCTGAGGACGAGGAGACCATGGACCAGCTCATCAAACAGGGCTTCCTGCCCCTCAGCACCCCCGTGGACAGATTAGGTACTACGCGGGGGTACTCCCTCAACACGTACACATCTGCTCCTGTTATGGAACTGAAGGGTTAAACTGTGTATGACAACATGATATGAACTATCATGCTGTTCGTTTTTGCTTCCAGAGCAACACAGAAGAGGCCTCCGTCGAGATCAGGCCCCCCGGAGGATGGTGGCTCTGTATGACTACGACCCCCGAGAGAGCTCCCCTAATGTTGATACGGAGGTATCACTCTCTGCCGCACGCACGCACGCACGCACGCACGCACGCACGCACGCACGCACGCACGCACGCACGCTTACAGATCCAAGGAAGTGCTGTACAAAATAACAAAAAAGATTAAGAATGATTTGACTTGACTCACCTTACTTTCTGTTTCTCTGTCTCCTGATAGGCCGAGCTGACCTTCTGTGCTGGTGACATCATGGCTGTGTTTGGAGATATTGATGAGGACGGATTTTATTATGTGAGTGCGACTTGGTCATGTTTTCTTGTCTTATCAACACTTTATATTTATTTTATTTTAATCTCTAAAAAAACCGAATTGTCATCATCCTTATTAAGGGCTGCTCCAGCTGTTTCCCCTGTTTCCAGTCACTATGTGAAGCTAAGCTAACTGGCTGCTTCCTATACTGTAGCTTTATATGTATACAGACATGAAGGAGGTTTAATTCTCTAATACTTTGCTATATTGATATATCAATGATTGATTGGAATTGTCTTGGTGAGCTTACTTAAACAAAGAGAGAGAAACGTAGAATATAAATCTTATTTTTTTAAGACAAAGGGTATCGAGTAATATCCATGCTCGTAAGAACTCATGAAAGCATAAAACCGATGGGTGAAATTAAATGAAGCAAATAGGAACACTACAGATAAACACGAGCACCTGTAGGGAAATGAACAGAAACTCAAAATGACCAAATAGATGCGTCAAATACCTTTTTAAATCATCCGCACCATTGCACAATTATTTAACCTGACTATTGGCTGCAGGATTATAATGTTACCTCAGGATATGGGTTGTTCTGGATCCTGGATGTTCTGGTTTTAAATCCTCTTAGTTTTATGTTACTTTCATTCTCAGTGTGAAATCTTCAACAGCCTTTTATCAGTTTTAAAAGTAATGTGGTTACTCCCAATGTGCACACATTGATTGATTACAGGTAGGGTTAATAATGTCCAGCAAACTTTTAATGACTTTAGTATGAAATGCCTGTGTCTCCTCATTTCCGTCCCCAGGGTGAGATCAACGGCCACCGCGGTCTGGTTCCCTCGAACTTCCTGGAAGAAGTGCCTGATGACGTGGAGGTGTATCTGACCGACACCCCGTCCCACCAGCCCCAGGAAGAGCCTGCCAACCGGCCCCCCCCCCAACCCTGCGGCCAGCGTCTCGGAGGGCAAACGGGTACACCATCATCGCCGCTCTCAGCGCTAGGCCCTGTGTTCATCCATCCTCCGTCCTCTCTCTTGATTTCCGTCTCTCGCTTCCTCCACTTGCCGTCTGTGTGCTGTTCATTGTGTGTGTTCGTCCATGTGGTGACAGTGGTGACTATACAAACTAACCCCCTCCTCCCCCCCCTCCTCCCCCCCCTCCTCCCCCCCCTCCTCCTCCTCCTCTCCTCCTCCTCCTCCTCCTCCTCCTCCTCCTCCTCCTCCTCCTCCTCCTCCTCCTCCTCCTCCTCCTCCTCCTCCTCCTCCTCCTCCTCCTCCTCCTCCTCCTCCTCCTTCTCCTCACCCTTTGGACGAAGGGGACAAAAACCCAGTGCTTACACCTTTCTGAGTCTCAGAGAAAGGAAGAAGCAAAGCCTGACATGGACAGAGGGAGGATAGACTGTGGGAGCTCTGCGCTGGGTGATTTATGCATGTAGCACCGGTTAAGGAGGACTTGAAAAAAGGCTCGACTCATTCCTTACAACAAAATAATTTGGTACCTCTTTGCACTGAAACACAAAATCAAATTGTGGTTATTGTGTACAATAATAAGTGCTTTATTAAACACATAACAATGGCTACCCAATGACACTGAAATAAACGATTTGAGGGAATACTTTAAAGATGACAAAAGACAGAAAAGCATGCCTTTTTCAAACTTGATACATTTTATAATACCTTTCTTGGCTCGATTGCTGTATTTCCTTAAAAGAGGCTTTGTTTCTTTATGTATATTGCACACACATCAAATCTATTTTTCAGCCGTGTTGACAGTGGATATGCCATGTTTGCTCTGATCTCGAGAGACAAAACTAATCGCAGCACTGATACATCCATACTGTATTGTTACAATGGAACAATAAAAGAAGAAATTGGATATTAAAAGCAATCTTTTTTGCGCTCTGTGTTCCTGTGTGGTGGTGGTGTTGTTGTTGTTTTCAGTTTTCATAGTGGTGTGGGTTTTAGCGACGGTGACTATGCTGCCATATCTGATTTCTTTTTTGTTTTTCCTCACCCGCTTGGCAAAACTAAACAAACAAACAGAAGAAGATTGTTCATTTCACACCATAAATGGCTCTGTCTGCCTTGTACAGTAAGTCGTCAACTTGAGATACCAAACTCAGGCTCTAATGCACACAGCTGGTGTATCGCACTAAGGCTTTAGAAATGCTACTTTACATTATGGAAGCACTCGTCAAGTGTTTCTGCATTGCATCTTTTTTTCCAGTGGCATGTCAAATCAGTAAAATGTGTAATTCATGCTGGTTTGAGTGTACATGAAATGTTGTAAAAATGGTTTTACATGTACACGTTTCCTCATAGCCTCACAATACAGAAAAGCATCACTTTGTCAGCAAAAGTGTTTTTTATCACCGACAATTTGGACCACATTTTGAGACATCTAGACTAAATCTGAATTTCTAAGATATCAAAATACAATCTTGTTAGCGCTGATGCTAACAGGGGCTAAGTGTGCAGCTGCTGCATTAGAGGAACAGCCTGGTATCTACAGTTGTGTCCCTGGGTGTTGTTCTGATTGTACTGTATGTTCCCTCTTGGCCTTCTGACGGTGCCCCCCCCCCCCGGCTCTGTGCTGATGTTGTGCTCAACGTTTGATGCCTCTTCCTCTTCCTCAGTGTTTCCTCTACTTCTACTTATGTTTGTGTGTGCGTTTGAATTGAATATCAACAATTGATTTATTGTGAAACTATGATTGATAGATTTACAACTCTCATCCCAAAGGGTAAATCACAGAAGTGACGCCAGCCAAATAAAACATAAAAATCACTAAAACTATAGACACTGAGGTAGATAATATAAACACAAATACCTACAATTTTAACTAGAAACTTAGCTTAAGCTAAAAAAAGAAAATCTAATTCTACATAACTATATTGCCTGTACATATTCTTACCACAAGTAGAAGGCTGTATAATCCTCTTCTTCTTGTGACGTCTACTTTTAGTAATAGAAAGTGTTAGTGGTGGACAGTCATGTGACACATCTGCCATTAAGAGAAATAACCTATCAAATTTAAAATAAATGACATTTGATAAATTCTGACAACCAACAAATGTGGCAAAACCGCTACGCTCATTGGCTAGTCTACTCAAAATAGTTTGATGAAAAACATAGACTGATAAATAGATAGACGTATGGATAGATATATAGTTACATAGATAGATGGAGAGATCTGCAGTGTGAACGTGTTGCTTCTCTTGTAAACGCCGCCCCATGCCTCCACCCATCACCTCTCTCCTCAGGTTGCCACAGAAACCACCGACACGGTCGACAACGTCGCCGCGCCTGTCCGAGCGCCGTCCCCCATCGCTCGGCCCCTCCTCCCAGGGACCATGAGACCCATCAGCCCTGCGAGTGGCCCCCGCCTCCCTCTGGAACCCCGGGACCCCCGGGACGAAGATATGGCAAACAAGAAGAAGAAAGGACTACTTTCCAAGGGGAAGAAGCTCCTGAAGAGACTCTCCCCTGTGAAATAAGAAGAGAGAGCGTACATATCGGGCTCTGTTTATTGCATCCATACAATCAACTCTGATCCAACAGCACATGACAGAGAGGATGGACTGTGAGAGCCTATTTTAATATAACAAGTGATACAATTATTCATGTACGGATACAAATCACGTAAATTATGTACAGTGCAGTGCCAAAATCAAGAGAGGTCGCCTGCAGACACAAAAACATATTACTGTGATGTATTTAAAATCAACGGATGACTTAAAAAAAAAAAAAAAACTAGGATTTTCATGACATGTTTTTTTCTTTATTGTAAAAACAATTCCTTTCAAGCAGGGTAGCTGTGAAAACAAAGCATCTCAGTTCCTTTCTTTTCAAAGCAAACAACAACATTTATGTGGAGTATTGATGTTGCCACTTCAAGGAAACAGAGACCATACTCCTCTAAGAAAATCTAAAAAAGACTACACTGTTATCGAGGCATTCTGTGAAGTAATGCCGGCTGCTAACACAAAGGCTTTATTCAGTGCAATATCATAGAGGCGGTAGCATCACAGGGGAGGAAAGGAGACATTTCTACTTACCTGTGATTTCAACAGAGGGGAGTTTTTCTAAAAAGTATATCAGATTGGCAACAGGGCATTACAGCTGTCTCAGTGGCCTTTATGAAAACAATATGAGCGTGACATTCCTCGTTTGATTCGCACCAGGGTTTCTTTGTTTCATGACTTGTCTTTTTCCCGAGAGTTAAACAAGAGCAGAAGTGTTTGTTGTCCTCGCTGTCAAACTGTCATGAAACGCCTAGTTCTAAAGACTACATTTTGTGTCTGTCTTCCTATTGCGCAAAGGTTGGTTTCGATTGGTTAAAGATGTTTGGTGTGCCTGAGTATGTGATGCGTTCATGTTTTGCACCGCTCATGTTTCTTGTTCACTTTTCATTTCTTTTCTGAAGGAGAGGCCATGCATTTATGGGTCCTGTGATTTAGTGATGTGCTGCTACCTCCATTGCCTGTGCACTGTTCCGTTTTGATGTCTCATGTTGATATAGCCGGCCAAGTTAAAGCCTCGTCGAATACAAACAGGTCCTGCTGGAGGTCTGTGAAGAGAAATCTGAAATGATTTAACATTTTGTATCCAGCCACATTTATTCTCGACATGACTCTTACTCACAGAAGGACTATATATAGTATACTTTATAGGGATTTGGGTAAAAAACACATTTTATTCCTATGATCTTGGATGATGTACCTATTTATGAAATAAGCACATGTACTCAAACTCTGGAGACTCTGAGGTTTATTTATTTAGAAACAAGCCAACCTATTTGCATAATGCCACAAGATTTTCACTCAGAAATGTCATCAGGTCAGACAAAACTACTCAATATTCTGTCACACTGACTCTCTACTAATTCTGTTTCTCATATATTGTCAGTTTAAAAAGCCCCAACATTTATCTTTATTGCAAGATAGATGACGCTGCATGAAGTGAGAACAATACTGACGTTCGAATTAAGGTTGATGACTGAAACGGAATGACAGCTTTTATTATTGAATTATGTTTTACTTGATTCAAAGTCATTTTTCCTCTCAATTTTCAGTTTAAGTTTACAGAGTTTCTCTTAGATTCAGCATGGTTTTTTGACTTCAACATTCTGTTGCCTGAATTTCTAACAACCTTAGTTATAACAGCTGTTTGCTGGTTTTCAGAAAATTGCAACGCCTGTAGTTTGGAGATCAAATAAAATGTTGATTCGGAGCTCTAAAATGCACCGAAAAACATTAACGAACTTTGATATCATTTAAGCTACAATGCTAACATGATGGACACTGATTGCATAAGTCACAGCAAATAATTCAAACATTTATCTGGTGACCTTGAACACAACCCAATTCCCTCAGTTGTGCTTGCTTTTGAGGGTTATTGTGTGTGTAAATTATACAAGATTATAGAAATAATATGTTGGAATAACTTGGATTACTAACACAATCCCAACGTTATTTGTGAGGGTGTCAAAAAGTGCTCTAACTGGAGAGATAGTATGTTTTATAGCTTTAATAAATTAAAAACGTCTATCTCTGCTTAGTTTTTTATAATCTATCAGATTTATCTTCCTCATGTCAAGTTGCTCTCGAGGGTACTGTGTCCTCATTATTTATTAAAATTATTAAATGCAATGACAAGTGAGGGTTTTGCCAAAATGGAATGTAAGGGAAGTTTGGCTGGATTTAGGTTTACATGATTTTTGTTCCAAAGCTTGTTGTGTATAGTTTCTCTTTCACAAAGTCACACATTCCTGCAACACGGTGTTCCAATACCAACATAATTCTCTCGTGAATGGGTGTAGTGTCTCTGAACGCTGTAGCTCTTTTGTACTTTTAATCCATTTGTAGATAATTTCTTAATGTTTCTACTTGATTTTACGACAGCCTTTTTGTTAGTGCACTGAGAGTTCCTCTCCCTGTAACAGACTGCATTCTCCATAGTGTCCTTTGAATCAGATGTATCGGTCCACCGTATGTGCTTGCTTTGTGAATCAAAGGTTCAAATAAGAAAAAAAAAAAGTCAAAGAGAAATCATTGGACAGTATTTATGGTGATTCATTATGTGTGGGTGTGCATGTGAAAAATACAACTTTTATAACCAAATTAAATTTGATATTTTTTAGAAATGCGTTGTCCACATTCATTTGTGTGTCTTCTTTTCAATGGAGGGGACAGGTCAGACGATGTTTGAGACGGTAGGAAATATTGTGCGTTTCTGACCCTTTGAAAACAAACACTAATATCCATGTTTTCTGGGGACACACTGGAGTAACACAACGGTCAAAAAGAGTATTTTTATGCACTGGATAATTCTGAAAATGAGAAGCAAACACTTTATTTTTCTAACTTTGTCTATTTTGATCTTTAGATATCTCCTTAGTGGACCAAAGTCTCATGAGATAATGCCTCACTCACATTTAAACAAAATCATTTCAGAAAACTTGCAATACAAAAATGAATCACCTTCATGTAAGTCATCAACTTACTATCTAATAGTTACATTTTCTACCCTATTCACAATTAAACACCAGAAAATCTTCCCTTCAGTCACACTTAAATACAGAAATATTTCCTCTTTTTCTTTTCTTTTTTTAATTCCATATTCTGGAGGTTTTTACAAAGTATTTTTTAATATTCACATAATATTCATAGCCTGGTTTTCAATAACATTTTATTCCTAAATAATATATGAACATTTTATTTTCTATGGCTGTTTACAGTATTACTGATTAAGAAAGTGAAACTATAAAAACCTTTGACTCTAATATGCCTTAATGACAATAGTTTAATTTGTTCACCATTTAAACGTTTTTTCTTGAAATTACACAAATTATCACATACTAAAATGATAAAATGAAGACTTAAACATAACATTTCAGAAAAGTTGTAATGTAAAATAAATAATTGTATTTATGTCTGTATCGACTGGGGAATTTCTTTGGTGATATATACAGTATTAGTGAGACCATACACTATGACATTATCAATACTGTTAAAAGCTTCATGAGTAATTCATAATGAATATTAAAAGTTGCAGAGAAAATATACATGACTGAATGATATCCTGGATTTTGGTGTAATGTTTAATCATTACAGTGTCACACAAACTAATGAAATCTGATGCATTCGAATATATTTAGGATGGTAGACATGTACTGTAGCAACTGATATAATAAATGGAGCTGATGTTACATCATCATATGTACATACTGTACATCCCTTGATGAGTATATTTTAGTAACCTGTGTTTTTATATTAGAATCAATGTCAGACACCATCGCCAAGGTTTCATCTTTTCCTAGCCGTGTGCACAACAGTATATCTTTTCTACAGCTCTTTTAGGTAACAGGCTTGTGAATAGTGTGCTAATGGATGCGGAGACAACGTATTCCAGAGCTTTATATGTGGATGTTCCAGTAATTACAGCACCTAGTACACTCAGAACAGCCCAAACATAGATCATATTTTCAGCAGCTTCACTTAGTATTGGTTTATAGGTGGCTTGATGGAGCAGCCACTATTTGTCATGACCCCATACTGTGGTCAGCTGCAACAAATGAAGTATGGAAACATACCTAAATCAGCTTTAAAAAAATCGTTCCTCATCCTCATTAACAGATGACAATAATGGATGATATTCTTTTGATGATAGGACATGGCAAATAATGTGATTTGATACTCATCTGTAGGGGCCAATTACATGTACACCATCTACTCGACAACATGTTTTTCTGAATGTAATATTGTTTCTACTACCTGTCTAGTGTTAGCCTGTCATTCACTAAATCAATCAAATCAAATCATGTCATTACATGCATGAGAAAAAGCTGAAATGCTGGTGCCAATGTTCAGTTCATTAACAACAACACTGACCGTCAGTAACAAATGGATTTGTTTTTAAGAATGCAATGGACAACAGCAAGAAATAAGGGTTGTAAAATGACATCTGACTTCAAACTCTTTCTGACTGAAAAGTGCCTGAAAAACTGTGAAATATTTTGACAACTAGAGTTTTCATAAAGCCCGACATCCAACAAAGATGCTTGGATTTCCTTCATGTCATTTTAGATCAGTCATGATACATCTGACATATCAATCATCAATTCTCTCACGACAGTGTGTCAATTTTTTCTCTCCATTTCACCAAACATCATGTCCACAAAATGTAATCAAAGGCAGTAAACACTTAAATCAAGGCAAACAGATTGTGGGTGCACAAAAACAAATAACCCTGATAAAGCCAGCCAAAATACAATATCATATATTTTAGTATTTGTATTCGCATCTGGCTGTTGGGCGCTGGTACCCCTCAGTCCTCTGGAGGGCAGCAGTGCTTCTCTGTCTGAGTCTCTGATCTGAACACTGCAGCTACACACAGGGGATGTGATACAGAAAGTGGCAAACCTAGTTCTCATCGATGTCTATAATTGCCTAATTTCAACATTTGCTGATGTCAACACAGGAACACAGACACAAAATCCACACAATAAAAAGTCTGTAGGGCTGTAAAGCACATCCTTAAAGCAGGTTTTGCCAGCTGTCAGCTGCATACTCTCAGTTCACAGCGTCATGTGGATCATGCTGTGAAGGATGGAGCAGATGGGAGGAGGCACTATAACTGAAGCCTCTTGGTGTCACTGCACACTATTCGTTTGGCAATAACGGATAAGCAAACACTCGTGCTAATTCCACCTCAGTCTTGGAACCCTGCATACGTTTATGGACAATTTGAGATATCTTCACTCTCGGTCCACAGTTCAAATAAAGTAGAGTAGAACTATTTCTGGGCTACATCAGGCCTTCGGGCCACATTTAATTTCTTAACACCACTGGTTAATGATGTTTCTGTTTTTTATATGTATCACTTTATCTGTCTTGACCTAAAATCACATAGACTCATTATAAAGAGGTACACTGAGCATTAGTGTGACTTCAAAGCCTGTCCTGAAATAGCATGGTGTCTTATTGCAGTGTGCCCTCCCACCAGGGAGACATAATATGAGCAGTTTGATATATTGGGTTTATGTAGTTTAAGCATGCGGTTCTGAACAGCGACATCGGGGTACATGTTCGTGCTGACATCAAATTTACAGTTTAAAAGTGTTTTACGAACTTGGTCGGACTAGTCTTCACTTCTCCACCCTCTAACATGCCCCTAAATACCTGTTCACTGAAACTAATTTGCTACTCTAGCAGAAAATGTTTGCCAACATAACCCACTTTTCCCACTGCCTCGATACCTGTTTTATTGCAAGATGGCACCAGTTCCAAGGTGCCAGCATGATGCATCATTGGCAAATAAACATTTCCTCTCCTGACAGCAGTGGCTGAAACAAATGTGTGCCTTCGAGAGACATTCAGGGAATCTCTAAATGCCAATAAAACTTTGTAGATCTAATGGTATTATTTCACTGTACACATTTCTGTAGTGTTTACAGTTAGTACTTGCATTGCATTTTGAAGCCTCTGAGCTTTCATTTGAGCGGTGTGTCTACAGTTTTGGCTGGATGAGATTATTAAAGCTGACAGTGGCAGAGGCCACCGACTATTGAGTCTGGGAACCCCTCCAGATCTCAGTTGTTGTTCCAGATTTGCAACCTGCTGCTGCTGCTGCTATTAGAGATGATGGAGAGGTGGTCCACTGCACCATGTGTGACTACAATACTCAACATAAAGCAGGCGGCATGTGGCTCAAAGATTTTTGGAGGTCATTATGTGTGTTGCAACATGGATCAAGACCTGAATCCACGTAGATATGTTCATTTTTTTACAAAACAGGTAGCAGTTCGCACAGAAATGACCTCAGTGGCAACTCCTTCAAGCTTTAGCTTAGTCAGAATACAGCAAATAGACCATTGAGTCTTCTAAGGCACCTGCAGGGTGACTCTAGGGATGTCAGCCACTCTCTCCCAGGCTGAAATATGTCAACAACTATTGGATGGATTGCCATGGAATTTGGTTCAGATGTTCATGTCCCCCTCAGGATGAATTGTGATCACTTTCTTAAACCTTTTACTTTTGCTCTAGCGCCATCATCAGGTTTCAATCTGTCTAATACTTTGGTTTATAACCCCTGGATAGCTGTTTCCATTCCCATCATCTGATTCAATGATCCAAAGTGAAAACATTGATACGAATCATCATCCTTACGATATGCCTTTGTTTTGAATTTCCCATGGCACAGTGTCATCATTACGTTCCAAGCCCATCTCCTTTCTAAATATTTGAATGGTTTAAACATGAGACATATGTTTTTAGTAAACAGCAGGAGGTATATTTGTTATCCACTTCATTAAAAATAATAGATTCATGTTTATTTAAATGACTGCAAGAGTCCAATAATAAAACATATTATATTAGAGTTGCTGTTTAGAAGTGGAAACCAGGACAGGTTACATCATACCTCCATCTGGAAGTTGACAGCTAGGTTATCCACGAGCTGACTCCTGGGCGATCACAGCTTTTAACCTTTACTGACACTAATCCAGTTCAGTGATGGATATTGAACTCCAGCAATTTTCCATTTTAATAATCCCATTGTCCTAACTTCCATCAATCAATCAATCAATCAATCAACCAACCAATCAATCAATCAACCAATCAATCAATCAATCAATCAATCAATCAATCAATCAATCAATCAATCAATCAATCACACAAGGATTAAATCAACTCTTCTCAATGCCATCCCCATGATGCTGCAGGTGTGGACAGGAATATAATATTAGAAGGAAAAAGGTGAATGAAGAATACCGTTGAAAAGCCCTCTGGGTGTAAATCATTAATAACTGCTTCTGTATTCTCTACTGTGATCTCCAGGGTGTGATAGAGGCCAGTCTCTGAACATAAAGCTACTGTTACGCCTGTGAAACACTCAGCACTACAGACAGACAGCAGCACTAAGGTGCTGGAGCTCTGAGGGCCAACTTCCATGTGAGGGTCTCCAACTTCTGAGCAGCTGAAGACGAATCACCGAGGCAAGGCAAGTCAAGTTTATTTATATAGCACCTTTCAACACAAGGCAATTCAAAGTGCTTTTCAAAAATGAAAGACATTAAGAGTATTAAGAAACATACTATGAAATGACATTTAAAAACACTCATTTAAAAGCAAAGATAATAAAATATGAATAACAAAGGTACATGAATTAAAGTTACAGTGCAGTGTGAGACACCCACATATGAGATGTTTAGGTCTGACTCTCAATCCTTGCTAACTTTGTGGCAGGAATAGTTTTCTTTGACCTCACTTTCTTTCTACTTTCTTTTTTTAACTTATCCTTTAGTTATTTCAAATGTTTCATGCTAAATTCTAATCTGCAACCCAATATTCCGAAAATTCAACATATCCTGGCCATATTTGTGTAGCAAATACAATTAATTTGCTCCCAGATATTCATGTGGCTTGCTAGTTTTGGACCCCATCTGTAACCCCACCAAGGCAATGCGGATGCCCTGGGTTTCTTCTCTTCGCTGACGTCAGGCAACATTCCTCAGCTGGTGACGAACGACTGCTCTCCTCAGAGTTCGGCCACCATAAACATCGGTTTTCCACGCCGGCAGGGGGCTGCGAATGAGTTACCGGCCAGGTGGTACATCCTCCCCCCGGCAGCCTGCCCTCAGAGCGTGGGGTGAGCAGGTAAGAAGCTTGCTGCAAACCTCCTGCTGGGAAACACATTACTGTTGGAGTGGCTGCATGGACACACTTGTGAGGTACTCAGTGGGATCTATTTTTTTTTTGTGGAAGTGCTGGAAAAAAGGATTTATGTAGCTGTGGACAGCTTGAGGTTATTTTGAGAGAATAATGTTTGTGTCTCGCATATTTAACATGCAAATACTTTTATTGTATTTTCCTAACTCAAGGCTGGATTTTTTTCATGCACAGCAGGTGGATTCTTGCCATATGTCATACAAATCTACATTGGCAAGCTTCATTTGTGTCTGTGTCAAATCAGGGTTACGGTTATTGAATACAAACAGAAAGTCAACAACTTTAACCTGTTAGGCCCCGAGCCTGTTTTTCAGGTCTCAGGCTCGAAAATGACATTCCCAGAACAAATGACCATATCTTCCCTTCTAAAAGGGTTACATTAATAATCTTTTTTCTCAAGGTAACGATAAACCTGTGAGTTGGATGTAGAAAAGTCAGAATCAATATAGATGTTTTTTTATTTTAAAGAAAATTCAGATTGAACATGGTAAAAAACTGTAAATGATCGTGTCCGTCCAAAAAATATTTTGTACTTAAAGTGAAAACTAACCTTGGATGATGGGTTAGTAGACTGAAAGCTTTAGGAATCCAAAGTACAACATATAATAAGTACCCTGTATCAAGATTGATGCAAAACATTTGACCTTTTTGGACAGATTTAGCAAAAAAACCCTCTTCTGGGGCCATTTGGGTGGATTTTCCGATTTTGACATGTGACATCTCTTTCTGACCGTTAGAGCCAATAGAATACAAGGGAAACCGTCCCGCACACACTCATATTTTCAAAAAATGGTAGCCTCTCTGCGCATGCTAGCTTGCCTTAGAGGGGAGAAATATCGCTGCTCTGATATCAAGCAACAGAAAATATGTTTTATTGTTTATGGATTATCAGAACATTTCAAAGGGGATGCAGTCACATTGGATTAACCTATGGATTAACTTCACCATCGTTTTTATCATTTAAATGCCATTGAAGACCAGTTTAGACCAGACAAAGATGAAGGTAAGCCATGTTAGCGTTGTGGGCTACCTAGCGCCACTTGTTTTGATGTACGTTTTTGTTGATAACGTCGCAAGTTTGTATCTTTCAGTGTTGAGGTGGGCACCGTTCGATTCTGTGTCTCCTTGCATCATAAACGATATGTTGGATGTGCACCTAGGACAGGGGTAGCCAACACGGTGCCCGCGGGCACTTAGTCGCCCGCAGGGGCAACGTGAGTCGCCCGCCGGGCATGTTCTAAAAATAGCTCGCCAAGCAAATCCAAAATGTATAAAATACACAAAACAAAAAAGGAAATATAATTAAAAGAATCTACCCTATGCATAAACGAAACCTAAATCATAGCGAACTCTATCTACTTACTACAACTCTATAACACCCCTCCCCCACCCCCACAATGAATATTGACCAATCACGTTCTTGCTTGATTTGCGGGACCAGCGTTGCAGTCGGGAAGAAAACCAATTTGTCACCTCCCCGCTGATTTTCCTTCTGGCAGAATCTACACTACACATCAGCCCCATTGAACACAGCCTATCATGCGAGCCTATACAACACATGAGGGGCAGAGTTTTACTCTGTGTGTTGTAACTTATATATTTATTGCACTTGACGCACACACACGCATGGCGTAATTTCCACTGGGGACATGTCCCCCGCACTTTTCGAAATCACCTTTGTGTCCCCACTTTACAAATATGTTTATTATTTTTTTTTAACGCAATCCGTCATCGCCACGGAGGAGCACACAGCCTTTGTGAGCGAGCGAGACAGAGAGAGAGAGAGTGAGTGGCTAGGGAGGGAGGGAGAGAGAGAGACAGAGAGAGACAGAGAGACGGAGAGAAAGAGAGCTAGGGAGAGCACACCTTTATCTATTTAATATAGATAAAGTAAGAAATAATTCCAATGTGTACTATAGGACAGTAAAAAAAACAGTTTAAAAGGGGAGTGGTTAGTAAAATATTCATAAAGAAAAAGAAAGAATGCTAATAGGTAACATAAGATAAGAATAAACAAGTTTAAATGATTTGTTATTGGTTGTGATCATATTCTAAAGATGTATGGATTATTGAAAATACAGCTCCCTTTCATGTGAGTGTTGAGAGCTGTATCCATCAATTCATGTTGTGCTCAAAGTGCACCAGATTGATGCATTTCACTTCAACATTTAAAAAAAAAATCTTCCATGCATGCGCATGAGGCGGTGAGGACCCCCCTAGAGGAGGTGAGATCCACCCCCAAATAAAGCAGGTTAAATTAATTAAATTGCAAACATTTTCTTTTAGTAAACACTGCAAACGGGTCCCACAGACCCAAACAGCACACAAAGGTTAAAGGTCAGCATATAATAATGTTAAAATGTGCTAAATATATACACTGCAAAAAACAAAAAAAAGAGGAGTAAAAGTAGCCCTCGACTTGTTTTATTTTTTGAAAGTAGCCCTCATCCCTAAAAAAGGTTGGTGACCCCTGACCTAGGATAAGTAATAAGGGAGCTAGGAGTGATTATCGGTGCAGTAATAGGTTAGCATTTTTCGCTCGGGTCATTTAGATGCTTCTTATGAGACTTGTGTTTTGTTTTGGTAAAAATGGTTTGTTTCGTCAGTTAGCTGAGATTATTCCCGTTAATCTGGTATAACACATTAATAGGTTCTTAAATATTAAGATCCCCTGAGACACAGTGTCGTGAAAAAAAAAACTAAAGTACCTGCCGGCGGGGACTTTCGGGCTTAACAGGTTAAAGAAACAAGGGGGTTAATAGGGGCCCAAAGGTTATTATTGCCCTCTGGCCATTAATCCAGTTGATCCGGCCCTGTAAACATACGGAAGAGTATAAAACATGTAAAATGAAAACAGACAGTTACTATATTCAAATCCTTTTACAGTGCCAGGCACGTACGCTGTTACCTTCTCTACCACCTTGCTACTGTACAAGCTCAGGGAAGTTTTGAAAACGGTTCCGACTTCAAAAGAAATGTCCGACTCGCCTCTCGGTATATCAAAATCAAATTAAAATATTTTACCTGAGAGATCCCTGCTGTGATTCTGGGGCAGTAGGGTCAAATGGATATTGAGTGTTTAACTGGCACTCTGGGGTTTTGTGAAATATTCAGAAAGGCCAGCAGAAGATGGATGTCTCCTTATGCCCCTCCCCCCCCTCTGGTGTCGCAGCAGGCGGGACAAAAGGGAGTGATAGAGAGGTTACAACTGGCAAGAATTTTAAACACCCATTGGCCCCCAGGAACTCCACAGACTTACAGCTCAATACAGATTTGTTGGATAGAGAGGGGAAATAAGGGCAAGGAGGAGAGGGAGAGGAAATTGTGGATAGGGGAGGGAGAGGAAGGAGGGCAAATATATTAGAAGCAACAAAACAAATATTCATTGATTCACAATTTCAATCTCCTTTCTATGTCGCCTCCCTGAGAGCACCATGGGGGATTCATCATAACCCCACTGAAACACTGCAGTGTTCTCCCAGTGTCTCTCCTGCTTAAATTAACATCCATATTATGCATAATGGTAAACACAATTATGCGTGTACAATAAGGAGTGTATAAAAAGTAAGAGGAAGCTAACATTACACTTTTTTCCCCTCAAAAACTGGCTTATGTAAAGTCACGAATAATACAAAGGCCTTCTGAGTTTATTATGAACATCTGTGCACTTCTTAGACATTTTTTAAAAATAGCATTATACAAAATATATACATTATTTCAACACTGCATAAATAATGGAGGAAATACGTTTTTTCTAAATATAAAAAAAAAAAAATAACTTTTTTTAGTTTTTCCTAAACTTTTTTTCACAATTGACAATAATATCATATAATTACTTATAATAACACTTACAAATACATACTTTTTATTATTATTATTTTTTTATTTGTATTATTATTATTATTATTATTATTATTATTATTATTATTATTATTATTATGAGTTGCTTTGGAAAAATCCGCCCTTCTGCCCAGAATAATATGATTAATTTGTTAATTCAACATTTTTAATGACTGGTGGAGGAACCACTGATCCCCCTTGACCTCATGTGCATTTAATTTGCTCGCAGCTCTTCCCCTACCGGCGATTGCTCACGTGGGTCCGCTTAATCTGACCGAGGCCACATGTTTACTGATTCTGTCATGGGAATAGCCGTGCCTGTTGCTGTCATAGCGTGCCAGCTCGAGCAGTGCGCTCCCGGAGGAAAACATCCCTCTCATCAGCCGGAGGAAAGGAGATTGAAACACATTTCAAAACTATTCCGATTGAAGATTGATGTGAATAAGGAAGTAAACCGCCATTTGTTATCCTCTTCAGTCAGGGGAAGTTACTTTAGAGGACATCAGACAATGTAGTGATTTGCTCTCATCGCTTTATTTCAACCAACCGGAGGGAGTAGGACTACCTGCAACTGTGAAGAAATGATGCCCAACTTTCCCCTCCGTTCATGGCTTCCAGTTGTCGCATTGGCTCTACTTACAGCTGTTAAAGGTGAGATCCATGACTCTCTCTCTCTGTGTGGGTGTGTGTGCGCGTGCGTGTGCTTGTGCTTGTGTTCAAGTAAATGAGGTTGGAAGTGCATGCTAGTACTTGCAGGTGATGCAATGAGAATATGCTTTTGTCCATGCTTTGATTTCATTTAATTTACAAGATGGGCTTAATTGCTCCCCCTCATTGAAACTCTGGTGTAACCTCACAGTATGCACATAACAGGACAGTGTGCTGCACAAACCTTTAGTGGGCCAAATACAAGACTGCAGTTATTGAGTACATTTGAGAGGATGAAGTTTATGAGAAGTGAGCCTTGAAAGTATAGAACCAGTTTATAAAATGTTCATTTTGTTGTAATGATGTGGTCTTTATAAGAATTTAGGATTGTGTTTTTCCTTTATTTTAAGGTTTGTGGATTGCCCATGCCCTGTCCATTTCCTTGTCCCTCTGTCTTGATGAAAGTGACAGCAGGCACGATGCATTGCACACTGATCTGTGGGATTAAAGAGGCCTGAAGCTGTGGTTGCGCAGCTGTTTCTCTGCTTGTTTAAAGATAACCTGCATTGGGAGCGATGGAGTCACAGTATAAGCTGTCTGTTTCTATGTGATAGCGATATCATGCAAAAGTCTACTTTCTGAGATTGCCTGGATTTACATCTGCACGTGTGTGTATTTCCCATCATATGAAGTACTGTAAATGCTGTATGTCTGCTATAAGGCACGACTCTGCTGTGCAGCTGTGTGACCTTAATGGTGTCTAAGTGATGTTCAGCCTTTGATATCTTCTCGGCATGGGCCCCATGAATATGCATGGCGGCCTTATCTCTCAGTCCAGTGATGTGTTGCCTGTTGTGTCAGCGATCTCCTCTGAGGTTGAACTAACATTTACAATAGTAGTTAAGATATTTCTTTTAATGTGACAAGTCAAGATACCTTGGTGCCAGGACTCCCCAAAATGAATATTTGATTATTAAATAATTAGGTACAGCAGTGGGCTAATTTTAAGCCGCAGATCAAACGCTGCAACTCAAAACTCTGTGATCTTATCGCATGACCTTTACCAAAGGATTTTGGGAAGGCATCCTTCCAAACACTTATTTTGAATGTTTTTCTCCCAGACCAGTGTTTACTAGCAATGTGAGCATTATTTTTAATCATCATCTCAGTATGAACTATGTCCCTTCCTAGTCACTTCATGGTCAGACATATTTCAGACTTGTTTTGAACCAGACTGAGGAATATTTTCCTCTTCGTGTTCCTCCCATATATTGCTTCAACCTGCATTATACACCTGCAGGATATAGATATACTTTAACAATATGGATCAACAACCTAAAGGCAGCACCGGTTGGTCTATTACTGAGTATGGGCTCATAATGAAGGTGAACAAGTCTTACATCTTTCTCAAACTTGTGTGAGTAGAATATTTATTATAAAATAAACTAGAGTGGAAAAAACCTCTGGCAAATGCTAATTCCCCAACTTCTATCCAAAGTCAGCATTTAATAAAAACATAATTGATTTTTTCATCCTAAAACGTGCTAAGATTTGGATTGAAGTCCCATGATATGATGTTTTATCTATTAATCCCTGTTTCTGGCTAAAATCCAATAATCGTCTCAAAGTGGAAATCTCAGATCTGGATCATCACCAAAATCGAATTAGTAGTTTCTTGGCCTCGGGCCCATTTGAAAAGGTCTGTTCATAGATCAACTCCGTCTCCTTAGTGGAGAAGAGAAAGAGTACCATTTAAATCAAGTTTATTTCAACAAATACGATTATGACAGCCAATTAAAACGTTGATGCATATTCCACCTTTGCCTAAGCTTTAATTTAGACTTTTGGTAGCCATAGTTTGGCGGAAATCATGCAAATGTGACGTGTACCAGCCATAGACTGTAAATGGACGTAATGTCCGTGACGTCACCCATAGGTTTCTGCAGAGTTGCTGACTCCTTAGTAGGCGGAGTCGGCCGCTGCTGTCTCGACAGTGACGTCAGAGCCTAACTCCCGCCTCCTCCAGCCTGATCCAAATAAGGGCAAAGAGGCGGAGCTGAGGCGGCATAAGATACGTCCGATATTTAAATGAAGAATACTCCACCAGGCACCAACACAACACACACGTCCAAGTTCAAGTTGTGTTCCCCGGATCAGCCTTGCAGCTGAGCCCCTGTAGCATCCTGGAGCTAACAGAGCTAACGGAGCTAGCAGAGGGACAGAAAGCTAGAAGAAGCACTCACTGCAGAGACCTGTCACTCAAGGTGACCACGCCCTAATTTATGCAAAAACGTTAAGACCTAATATAGCTCAAAGGGGTGCGTTATAAAAAAATGCACTCCCCAATCCATTGTCATGAAGGTGGAATCTAACAATATCCAGAATATCTTTTATTGCTTCCAGGGGTAGAAACATGTTTATTTCTGCTGTAAAGTTGGGCATTTTAACATGGGGGTCTATGGAAATTGCTCCTTTCTGCAGCCATCCCCTATCGGCCAATAGATGAACTGCAGTTTGTGGCACTTCCTTATGGGCTTCCCGGCTCTGCCCCAGAGTTTGCCGCTTGGTACCAGCCAATATCTACTGCTTTTCTGAATACTACTTGTTTAATATTACCGCACTAATTATTCTCATAGATTTTCCTATGTCTTCAGAAAGAACATTGATTTACATACAGATATATTCAACTATTGTTAAAGGGGCACTATTATGCTCATATTGGGAGTTCATATTTAATTGTGTGACAAGTCTCCATGCTTTAATGTTCAAAAAGGTCTGTGTTGTCTTCATACTGCCTGTTCTTTTCACCCTCTGTCTGAAACCAGAGCCAAGTCTGATCTGACTGGTTAGGTGGTTGGATCTGTTGATTGGTCAACTGTTCAGAAATATTCCGCCCCTTAGCCTAACACATGCCAAGTGAGCAAGCGCTAGCCAATAGAAGCGCTAGTGTATACATAGTGATGTCACTATGTTACAAAAGTAAACTAAGGAGGTCAAACGAGGCGTTTCAGGCAGGAGGGGGGGGCCTGGGGGTGAGTGTGTGGGAGAGAAAAACGTATATGTGTGCCGTGTTGGTCAGGACTCCCTGGAAGAAGAGATCTTGTATCTCAATGGGACATTCCTGGATAAATAAAGGATAACGAAAAAAAAAAAAGAAAAAAAAAAAAGAGTATAACATACTACAGGAAAGAGAAAATCCCCCAAAAGCATAGTAGGGTCCCTTTAAAAAAACAGAAAGGAAAGATAAATCACTTCTTAGATATTTAGGGGGCTGTAAAATGAGGTTCAGCTTTTCCTTACGTTTGCCTTCTGATAAAGTACTTTTGTGAGCTAGGGCAAGTCAAATTTGCACATTAATTCTGGAGCACTTCAACACAGAGTGAGGATGGCAAAATACCAAGTTTCTTTGGCAGGAGGAGGTGGGATCTGTCACATGAAGCATCCTTTTGGGACAAACAGTCATCTCATGGAAGTCAGAGAGAGAGAGGCTTTTTACCACTCAGACACTGCCATTCCCTCTATTGCATTACATGGAGTACGTGTTTTATTTTCTAATTACATTTTCTAATTACACTAAAGTCAACTTTGGTGCAAAGGATAATGCATAAGAGTTATGCACATAGTATTCCTGTTTTTTAGTGCTAGAAATGATAACTACAATGGAGAGTATAATATGTGTAATTCCCTTTTAATATGCTATTTGGCTGTAATGTGCCATTTGGCTGGACATTTAATACGCAACCTGTGGATTTACTGTAAATGTTACCATTTCGTTAAATTGTATGCAATAAAAAAGACACTGTTTGTTATTTCCACATCAGTCCACCTACCACCTTAGACTGTTATATCTGCCCTTCACAGATGTGACTCACTTAAGAGGAGTGTTGCATTTCATGGGGTTTGTGAAGGTCATGTAAATACTCGACCTTTTTAGAGACAGGAAAGACAGTCTGAGCGAGAATGTGCCGGACATAAAACTGTTTAAAAATCCTTTAATTTCTTTTTCGTTACACAGCAGTTATGATAGTCGTAAATAATGATTATCTTAACGTTGCTGTAATGACTTCTAGAGCTATTCTTTCATGTTAAAACGGGTATAACTCCTTGCACAGCTTAACAAGTACTCATTCAACATTCAAAGCCACTCCTTTTCTTAAGACTAACTGTCTTCTCTCCTGTTAGTCTCCATTTATACATTAACACCATAAACAGTGTGTTTTCCTTCGCTCTCCTTTTTCAGTTCAAGAACTCCATGATGAAATGAGTCACTGCCTTTTCCCTGAGTCTCACCACCCTCGGCTTCTCCAGATGACCTACCTGCTCCCATACATTTGTATCGATCCCCGTAGCACCCCAACTCACCCCGTCCTTGACCCTCTGCTCTGTTCTTCTGGCCGTGATCCCTTTATCAACCCTTGGTCATCCTGCCATGCTCTAAATTGAAATCCCTGACCTTGTAAGTGGCAACTGTGTGTATCCTAATAGCAGAATGTAAACCTTCAAGCAGTTATTGCACTAACCCGTCTTTTTAACTTCTCCCCTTGCCAGTTGCTGAAAGTCAGAAGGCTGCTGTGGACATCGACGCGTCCTCCACCCCGTCACCAGTTTATCCCAGTGTCAACTTCAAGGTTCTCAATGTGGATCATGTGTTTTTGAGGCGGAACAGTCCAACCCCATCACGGAACTCTAGCCACAAGGCTCAGACTTTTCTCATCACAGGTAAAGGCGCTGGGCTCCTCCAGCCAGCTGTCAACGCCTCATTCGGCCCCATAACTGTCGATGCCCCCGTTCCTCCAGACCTTCTCCTCAGTGGGCGCACCATCCTGCCATTCATTCTGGTCCGTCAGGTCCGATCATCATCCCCTGTCGTCAAGATCCTCTTCCACATGCCCACAGGCAGTGACATCACTGTTGGGCAAGAAAGGATGGGGTCAGGAAAGGATAATGTCAATAAAAGCGCTAGAGCCAAAGTGAAGGATGGAGGCCACTGTGTGACCGCCTACGCCTTCTGGGAGACAAAGGAGGTCCGGGGGGCATGCCTGGTGTCTCCTGGTGGGTTCTGTGTGGCCCAGCTGAAGCCAGAACCCGCCTGGTTTGGCTCAGGCAGCCGGTCAGGAAGCTCCAGCAGGGAAGCAGGAAAAACAGAAGGAGTTAAGGGGCTTCAGGGGAACCTTGTGGATGTCTACTTTCAGAGCCGGAGGGATCCAACAGGCCAGTGTGCCCCGCAGGATAGCTTGCAACGGGTCAGAGGTGGAAGAGGGGGAGACTCTGGGGTCTCAGGGACACCGATGAGGCGTATAGGAAGTGTCAATCTCCTCAGAACTCCACCAGGGAACCCCACCTTTTTTCGACTGAGGCTAGGGGGCGCCGTGGTGGTCCAGACTTCTTCCAAGCCCCTGAAGGCCACGGACGTTGCAACTTTCTACGTGTTTCTGCCGAGCACATCTTCCCTGGAAACTTTCACTCTCAGGTGAGGGAGCTTCACCTTTTTTCTGTTTCAGGCTGTTCTTAAAGGTCTTGTTTCAAAGTGTGGAAATATCCTTATTCAAGTTAGATGAGCAGTTGCACTTTCACTGCAGGTTTTGTGCCAGCGACTTGCTGAGCCTCACGGTGAAAGTTTAAAGTACTTTGGATTTATTTATAGGAGTTTAAACGCTGTTTTGAACCGTGCACCTTACAGACCTGTCCTCTAGTGTTAGATTTTACATCGCCCGCTGAAAGTGATATAGTACATTGCAGAGCTGTTTCTTTTTCTTTTTTTCATGCAAGTCCAAGTTAGTTCTTTAGTCAGTGGTACTACATCACTGTTTTAAGTCCTTTAGGGGGAGTCAGAGCCAAGTCAGAAGTCTTGCAAGTCAAGATGGCTTTTTTCTTAAAACCTTTTAATCAAAGTTGTGTTTATAGTGTTTATTCTGTACAAGTACTAACCAAGAACTGTTTTAATTGTAAAGGACTATACAAGAATGACATGCCTACACAAGGCCTGCAGGGAGCTACTGTATACTGGTTATTTAATTTTGTATGTAAAATAAATTAGACCAAATAGTCTTCTCTCAAGTCTTACATCTAGTCAAGTCTCTTGTCAATATCAGTTCTGGGATGTATCTCTCTTGTCTACAGTTCTGAATCATTTCTTCAAATGTTTTTGGATGTCTTTTAACATGTGATTTAACATTTCTGTATTATTCTGTTAAGTTGGATACATTCTGCTGGTTGTTTTGCACACATAGTGGTGATAAGGTTGCCTGAATTGTATTACTGAGTAGCTAAGTAGCTAGTTTCAGTGCTACAGCTGTACCTGCTCTTTCGGAAAAAAGAGAATAAACTAATATTGTAGTGAAACCAAGATAACCCAATTACACACCTCCATAACTAAATACAGCAAGAGGATGTTTAGCTTCAAATGTCACACCGAGGAAACACTATCATTATTAACTATGTTGCTGAGTCTGCAGGGGCCAACAGTTTAGTTTATAGGAGTGACATCAAAATGAATTGTCACTGAAACTTATGAAGCGGAAAAAAAGACTGATACCAAGTTGAATCGCAGTGATGAACAGTATAATTGAGCGTCTTCATGAAAGATAGGCTCCATGCATTTAAATGGTTACTTAAGGCACTTGAATACTGATAGGGTATCGCCATCAAGGCTATCCAGTAAAATGCTTCAGCGCCAACGTGACTTGTGTTGTCTGCCAGTTTCTCAGGCTTCATAAATTACTGACATGTTATATCCTGTCTACTTCAACTTCTCAGTTAGTGGGGGAGTTATGGAGGGTACTCTTCCATAAACAGGGAAATAATTGGCAAATGATTCACTGGTTTCCATATCTCAATATCCCGCCTAACAGTTCAACAAGGTTCTCTGGGTATTTGTCTTCATAAATAATGCATCTGTTTAATGGAGCAGGAAAACAAATAACTAACATCTCCCTCACTGCTGTGGGTAAAAGTGAAGTTAATATAAAAGCAGCCCTGTCACACCGAAACCCGCACTTTAATCTGTTTTCAAAATGTCTGCTCGTTGCCTTTTGATGCATATCGCTGATTGGAGGACATTTTTTTTTTATCAGAATGCTTCAGATCAGTAGTGTGTGAAGCCATCGCAGCGAGGTTTGCGTTTCCAGCCTTTACTTGGTTTAATGGTTTTGTTTGAAACGCAAGACACATTTTTTCTCTAATCCCATGATTAAGTGATATCATGCTGCAAACAACATACCAACACTGCAGTAATCTGTGGCGGTATGCAGAGAAATGAGATGTGTGTATTAATCCATAGGGCACATATATAAAACTGTGGCTGTGTGTGAGTCGATCCCTTACAAAATGTCAGACTTACCATCCACAGACACAAACAGTCCTCCACATTGAGCTGAATGCTCAACAGCTAACACTGTTGACATTACGTGATTAAGATTTGTCATAGGGACGCTGACCCTTTAACTGCTGTTGTTTGAGTATTTGGAGGGATTTACAGCCTCCCCACATGAAATACTCTAAACACTGACTCACTGACCATGCCTTATAAAGTTCCTACACTCAGGTCAGTGATTTTTGTGTGTTTTTGACCTACTGCCTCATCCAGAATGAGATTGGACAAGAGGAGTGGGCAGAGTCTGTGCAGTTAAGTCCGACTGAAGGCTAGCTCTGAGGAGCTTGGCAAATGATTGATTCCTCCTGGGAGAAATCCCTGCATTACTTCACTCTTTGGCCCAAGATCGAGTCCACTCCAACAGGGTTAGGCCAGATAATTTGTGGCCCTGATTGAAAATGAATCAAGAGGTTAACCCTTTAGGTTAGAGATGATCTGGGCAAAATGCCAGGATTAATCATGTAGATCTGTGTGTTTGGGGGGGATTGTAGTTTTCCGGCATACCCACCTGTTAAGTGCACAAGTTCAACGTAATTCAATGTAATAAAAAAGCTCTTAAAATGAAAATAAAAACATTTTCTATGCTCACATTTAGATAAAAATAAGTCACATCAAAAAAGAAAATATTCAGCATTGAAGAAACACAAAATGCATCACATTTACAAAGAGAAAATATATTTATTTTTCACCATGATAATGAAATAAACAGGCAAAAAACTCCAGCTTTCACATGTTTAATCAAAGAGATGGTCCGAGTCAGGTATAACAGCAGTGAAGAGTTGTTCACTTTACCGGTCGATATCCATTCTGCACCCCCCCTCTACCTGTGGTCATGAACTCGGGGTAGTGACTGACAAAGACAAAGAGCAGGGACAGAAGTGGCTGAAATTAGGTTTCTCTATGGGGAGGCTTGTGTCTGCTAGTGGGCGAGAAACTCAGTGATCCAGGGAGATTCTGGCATTGAGTTACTGCTCCTCCACACGTTAGGAGCCCGCTGAAGTGCTTTGTACCTCTGGGAAGGATGGTCATCAGGTGCTGTTGTCACTGTGATGCTTATCTGGACAAGCAGCAGAGAAAAGGACTTGATGGATGTAGGTAGCTTGCTTAGGTTGTGATATGCAGAAAATGGTCTAAAACCTTTGAAAAAACATGAATGCACGTTACAATTCCCTTATGATTCTGTTATTTAAGTCAGAACATGAGGAATCAAATAAAGTCTGTGATTAAAGATTTAGTTTAGTTTAGTTTATTTATTTATAGTGTCGTGGACAGTCCCCATCGATGAACTGTCACAAAAACAGTAGATGGAGCAGCTTTAGCCGACATGGCTAATTTCCAGCCGTTGTCCCCGGCCAGATGGTAATAGACACCCTTAAAATTACAATAGAGGACATATTCTGCTAATGTTCATGTTCATGTATGTATTTTGTGCTTCTACTGTTTAAATGCTTTAAAAAAAGTGCTTTATTTTTCTCATACTGCCTGTGATGCAGCACCTCTTGTCACCCTCTGTCTGAAACTAGAGCCCAGTCTGCTCTGATTGGTTAGCTGGCCGGCTCTGTTTTGATTGGTCAACCGCTTCAAAATGCCCAACCCTTAGCATATCAGGTACAAAGTATTGGAGCGCTAGCCAAAAGAAGCACAAGTGTTACACAGTGATGTCATGCACAAAAACCTATATAACACACAACAGGAAAGGTAAAACCCCAAAAAGCATAATAGATCTTTAAAAAAAATGTTTTCTTGATTTGCCTGCCTGATACATAACCAAATAAATGTTTATAATTATTATATTTCAGTCATTCCAATGGAAAATGTAATATAGAGATTACCCTTTGGCTAAAAGGTTTTTAAACCACAACATTATCTCTGCACAAGTATGTCTTTAGCCAGAGTTTGTTGAATTGTTCGTTTTTCTGTGTGTGTGTGTGTGTGTGTGTGTGTGTGTGTGTGTGTGTGTATGTGTGTGATTGCCTGCTGTGTTTTTTCTGTCAAAACAACTCTGTCCTTGACCCTGTCTCAATGGTTATTGATCAGTCTGCTGCTGTTGATTACTAATCAGTGTTTGTAAAATTGTGTGCTAAACATGAGTGCATGCTTACTGACCCTCATTTGGACATAGCAGGAATACATTTGATAGGTCCATCTGTTATGTAATTTAAAATATTATTCAGCAATCTGATGATAAAAAGGATCAAACTACAGCTTGTTAAAACAGACAGATTGATTTCAGTAAAATTGCAGGTTGCCTCTCTGAATCATTACTGAGCATTTATATGTAAAAAAAGAAGCCTTTCTACAATGTTTTCTAAGTATATTATCTTCCTTTCTATGCTTAACTTTTTGGTTGGTGGTATATTCATTAAATGTATCACTACCAGACCATGAAGTGGGTTGGGTACAGACCCGCTGTTAGAAAGCAGAAAATTGACACCTTGTATAAATCATAAATACTGATGGCAGGAACCACATTTGTGGGAGACATAATGGAAGTTTTAATGTCTCCTTCCTTGGATCACCATATGGGAAAAGTGACAGTAGTTTAATGGTGTTTTGAATATGTTTATTTAAGCTTTCGTTTTGCTTTCTGTTTCGTTCCTCTCACAGCTGCAGTCTACTCATTAACACAGGGATGTTACACTCCATTTCAAGATAGTTTCAGCAAATTTAAACCAGAGGCTTTCACATTCTCCAAGCCAAATACAGCACCTTATCAAGGTTGAGGTTTTTCTAATTATTCTCACTGTGAATATCCTACTGACAAACTGCAGGATGCTCTTGGAGTTGAATTCTATCTGGAAAGTTTCCAGCACCTCGTTGAATCCCTGCCACAAGGAAATTGGTCTGTTTTGGAAACACACCCCGTAGCATTGTGTCTGTGTGAGTGCAGATTAGTGAATCAATGCATTTTAAACATTGATGAGAGGCAGTTTGCGTCTTATATCACTTTCAAACTTAAATAACTGCTCTATGACCCTGTCCTGTGACATTTGACAATAATAGCAGAGATCTTTGCTTTATAAACACAAAGGCTTGATGTTTGTTGAACCTCCAGGACTATCTGGTCCATTCACATTATTCATAATAAGTGTTCTCTCCCAGCAGACTCTTATGTGAGTCTGAATCAGACATCTGATTAACTGATTCCCAGTTGTCCCCAGGGCTAATAGGAATAAATACCCCTGCTAATTTTCAGTCTGCCAGCAGCCTGCAACACATCAGTCTGTCTGACTCGGCTTGTTAGACACGACATGAATGAACACACATATACCTTTTTGAATGGCTTTCTGAATACTTAATTCTGATTAGTCTATTTCGACATGGAGTGTTATTTATTTGAAGCCGATCTTCGAGATATTATGTTGACTTCCAGGAACTTAAAACTGTCACTGTCTCATCCTCAGCTCCCCTGAATGAGAGCAGGGTTTGTTTCTTTGCCTCTTTTTTGCTTAAATAAACGATCGTAATCTTGGCTTTGCTTGTCTGTGCAGCACTCTGCAAGATTGTTGATTTACTCTCTGATATGAATGATCTTGTTTGTAATCCGGCTGAGTATGGTTGTGTCTCTGCAGACAGAAACAGAAGATAATTTATCATATTGTTTGTGGTTATGGGTAAACTGTGTGAACAGAAGGGTGCTGAGCCTGTAGCCCTGGGGTGCGCCAATATTCAATAATAGAGTGGAGTAGTTTTGACCCTATACCAGAACAACTTGGGGTGTGTTTGTGAGGAAGTCCAAAATCAAGCCCAGAATGATATCTTCTCTGCCCGTCTAATTGGGGGATTTTGCTGAATGCTTAGTGGACGTACAACATTCTGATGTAGGTGTTGTGTTTGCAGCTGTACAACTCTTGTTGATATTAAAAGAGTTGGAAAAACATGTAAAATGTCTTCTACAGTAAAAAAACTCACATATCACCTTAGTTAGTAAATAAGACATGTTGCTAATAGTGTATGGATAGTAGTGACTAAAATTCACCCTTTGCACTGGCTTGTTTATGTATTGTTTTATGTGTTTACCACAGGGCAACAGTGAAATCGGGCCTGTCATTCAGTGTGGCGCGGCCCAGTGAGTCAGCACTTTGGGACATCATAGTGGAGCCCGGCAGAGGAGCGACTCCCAACACTGTCTCCGTCGTCTGCCAGAGGAAAGTTGCTGTCACCGCAAAGAGGTCAGTCATGTTCTTTCTGCTTACAATAAAAAAACAATCTTCATATTTTGTGATTTGTTAGTGTCTCTTGTTCTCTTTATTTTCTAAGATTTCAATAAACCCCTCTGCTACTATAAAAGAAAATCTATTTGTTTTCAAGGAAGAAACATATTCAGCGCTTACAGGAAAATTAATCATTGGTGGCCTCAGACTGCATCATTAAAGAAAAAGCAATTACTTCCACTGTAAAATGTAATATTGAAGATATAGTATTTCAAGTTCAAGTCAAATACATACAATTGTGTTTGTCTAAGTCTGTTTCAATGATGAAGCACACCAGAAATCTACATTTGAACAAAGAGTTCTAGAAAATAAATACCCTTTTCAATTGGTTTCAAACCATTTATGTGGTCCTCCTTTAAAGACTAACTGACAACATCCCCAGACACATTTTTTTAAAAATATAATAATGATCCTGCAGAAACAAAACATTGTGAAACAGCAATGGAAGAAATAAATATAAAACATCATATACTGTTATTCCTATTAGTGTTTAGTTTTATTTATTCATTCAGCAATGCTTATGATCTTACCTTACATACGTTTACTTTATTAACCTTAAAAACTGAATTCTTGTTTTATTTTAACTATGTTGAATCACCAGTTTTACTTTCCAAATGGCTTTGAGTTGATGGAAATGAAGTGTAAATGAGAAGTGTAAACAGTGTAAACTGTAGCAGAAAAGAAATCAGTTGAAGTGCTTTTACTTAAATGAATATTAATTTCACAGCCCTTTCACTGCCTGATTTACACACACCAGTTGATTACAACAGTTTTGCCAGATGCTGCTAGTGACACACACCCACAGTCACCTCTGCCCAGCAACCCTCCGCCCACACAGACACACAGCACCCGCCGTCCGTCCGACCCACTTATCCGTAATCGTCCATAATCACGGCTACGTTATCCGGGCTTAAGCGCTTGCACGTTCAGAAGGGGAGATTAGGAAGGAGAGATATTCCAAGTTGTGTGTCCCTAGTGCTGAGCTCCCACAAGGACACACTCACTCACGCACGCACGCACGCACGCACGCACGCACGCACACACACACACACACACACACACACACACACACACACACACACACACACAGCACACACACACACACACACACACACACAGCACACACACACACACACACACACACACACACACACACACACACACACACACACACACACACACACACACACACACACACACACACACACACACA